>NC_081210.1:4915014-5274181 GCF_902713425.1 Acipenser ruthenus
AGGTAAAAGATGCTACAGGTGTGTCAGTGTAATACCACACTGTGTCTGTGTCTTGTAGGCACTTGCATTATTATTTTTTTGTACCTCATTTGAGCTAATCTTTCTGAGTTTTCTAGTCACCTTAGTAAAGACTGGCAGGGATTCCAGCATTGTCACCCCCAATCATATCTAACTGGCGCTGACCTTGTGAAACTCTCAGACACGGAAAATTGTAACTTTCAGCTGAGCTAGGATTACCTCCGATATCAGCAGTCAAGTGCATCCCGAAGATGCATAGTAAGTGCATTGTCAATACACTGAATTGATATGTAGTGACAATGCCATATACCTTGGTACTGACACCATGTACCATAATGGGATGTTTTGCGCAAAATATTTACTGTTTTGACTTTCATTTACTGTGTGCTCTGCCTTTGGGAAACTGGGTTACGGGAAAGACATTTTAGCTATAATCAGCAGTTTCTTGCACATCCCCAATAAGAAGTGTTTGCAAAAATGTCCTAAAGTCTTGCTAGGTTTATATTCTGAATGAACTCCATAAATCAGCTGCCTTGATGCATGATGCAGATCTGGATGTTTATACTGTGGTGTTCATGTGCAGGCTGCAGAGCCCCAGTGTAAACACAGTGGAGAAACCTTGCATGATGCACACGTAAACAGAGGGAGTTCCAATAGTGTCGCTACCTTCAGAATGTGGAAAAATAGCGCAGATTGATCCATAAACACTGATCCCATGGAATCTGATTTAATCCAATGGAATGCTGTGAATTTGGTTTCACAGGCTCCCCCTAATACTGACATCTTTAAGACAAATCAAACAAAAAAAATCTCTCTCTATATATATATACAGTATATATATTTAAAAAAAAATCCTGTAAATTGTATTATTTTCAAATAGAATTGCAGATTTATAGTAAAGTTACAGTAACACTTTGTAAAATCATATCCAATTGCAAAATGACAGTGCTAATTTACAGTGTTGATACCCTGGCTCTTGGCACCCTACACTGAGGGTGGTCTGCACTGGGGATTTAGGCGAGAGGTGTAAAGTGTCCCTGAGGGGCGATGTTAGTGTTAACACAGGAGTGATTGTAAACTACAGTGTTTGGTAATCAGGAGCTGACAGACTGGAGTGTAAGAATCAACAGAAAAGACCCAGGAGATGTACCATAGGACAGGCTAAAGAGGATAGACTGGGTCCTCTATTAAAAACTGTTAAGGTTTATCTGACATGGGGAACAAGTCCATTGAGGTCATAGTGCTTTTCACAAGAGGGGAACTGGCAGCACATCACAGATGGTAATGGGCATAGATGGTCAAATCCACCAGGTAACTAGAGCTGTGTGAACAATGTGGGTGTAGGGTGCCTTGATACAAATTACACTGGTGCAGTGTCACACTGTAGGCAACTGTAGTTTAACTGTACCTCCAATAAGAAGGTCACCCCCTTAGTAAATATCTCACACATTTTACTCTCTCTCTGACCCTCTCTCTCTCCCTTTCCCATCCCCCAAAGAGTGGCAGCTAGCTCTGCTCCCTCATCTGTGGTCAGATCTGCTGGATAACCCTTGTCCTGCAAATTACTCAACTTGGTGGAATTATGTGTAATCAGAGCATTTACTGATTTTATATAATCTATGCTTCCCACAACAGAGACAAGTATTCCTTCATTGTGACTATCTAGATAGCTTCTCTTTGAAGTCAGCTGAAGAGAACATGCCATGTTATTCCCATACATGCATTGGACCGTTACCAGTGTGAATTAGTTGTGTTTACAGTAAACTCCAAGTTAAAAGGTACTTCATTGTTTGAAGCATTTGAACCTAATAATAGTGATTCATGAATATTCTCATCGTGAAATGTATCCCTTGGCTCTAACCACTAGGACGTGCTGCCCCCATGTCCCTTAGCTTTAACCACTAGACCACACTGCCTCCCAACAGTTCAGCTCTAACCACTAGACCACAGTGCCTCCCAGACCCTTTGCTCAAACTACAAGGGTGCTTGTTTAGGTATGTTTTGCAAAATGTACTGAAGGGCTGGAGTGCTGCATTTAATTTGTGCCTTAATTTGGAAGAATCAGGCGCAACTAACATTCATGGACTGGAGCCAAATCCTCCTGAGCTATGTCCATAACGAGTAGAAGTATCTCGCACTATTTACAGTGTGGCGAGGATGTATGGCACCGACCTGGCACTCACTCACAGTGTGGAGTGAGTGTGCGCGCCAACCCCAGGGATTCGCACAACTGAGAGGCAACTGCAGGCAAGGGGCAGCAGAGGGCAGTGCTGTGCTTAGCAGGGGGTACCCCTCTGATTTTTGGAAACAACGTCCCCTTTTTATGTGAGCGAGGAACGTGACTAACAGTGAGATCATGTATTTGGTTCACCTGTAACTGTGAAGATGGTTAAGATTGTGAAAGTAAAATAATAATACACTGCACTACACTTTCATTCAACCATCTGCTCCTCCAGCCCCCCATTCATGTTTGTTTTGGGTTGCATAGAAACAGGTTTTAAATATCCATAAATGGATGTTTCTTTTGACCAGATGTTTTTATATTCTTTCTATTTTTAGAAAGTGAACTGTTGTCTGGGAACTCAGCTTACCTACTGTAATGTAATTCCCTTGGTGTCCGCGATGACGTTCAAAGTCAGTTTCTTGAATGGTCAGCAATGTAGATGTGACCATTATTCCATAGTGTTCATTTCGTGCTAAGTACATTTGAACATGGTTTCAGTGAAAGCAGAACGATTGACAGGGCCATTCCTGTTTACTACCAAAGGGGTAGGGAACTTCCTCAGCTATGAAACGACTCGCTGGTAACAGATCCCTTTGAAGATGATGAAGGTGAATTAAATGTTCCCAATTGAGTGGCACAGATAACACAGCTTGTGTGCCAGCAGCTTCATGCTGCTGCCCATGCCAGGTGCATTGTTTGGCATCAGACGATTGCATTAACTGAAGGAACAAGACCCCTTTCATCGTTTTCAAAAAACAATATTTATGTTCGTTTGTGTTTATTAACTACCTTCCGAAGGGACAGCCATACCACGCTAGTACAAAAGCCTAGTGATGTGCGAACCGGTTCCTTTGAAACCTGGCACCCGGTTCCTGCTTTGGAACCGACTAACCGGATACAAATATCAAGGATCTGGTTCCAGTACTATTATGTTTTGAATAAAGCTGTACTCAAAATTCCCGGTTCCAATGATAGATACCCAGTTCGGACCCGATTCCAAAAATCTCCTCAACTGCACATCATTACAAAATACATCAGCAATCATTTAAAATGTTAGTTTTGTCATCAATCAGGTCGTGACATTGTAATTAACACAACCACCAGTGTAATTACTGAGCTATAACACTGTAACTAAAAGACGCTTGATGTAACCCCTATGCAATATTTTTCTCATTACAGAGCGTGAAGACCAGTCTATCCTCTGCACGTGAGTAAGATTGCTGATTTTTAAATTGCATCAATCTGTCCATCCAGGCTATGAAAGGCATGGTGCTGAATCTCTGCTTACAGTTATGCTTAGTTACACAATTCGATTAACAGCATAACGTCCCTGCAGCAGCTACAGGGTATAAATGAGGATATTGCACACCTCCATCCACACAATGTTCTTTACTGGGTATCCCAAGAGTCAAGGAGAAAACAAAATGAACTGAATTCAAATCTGACATGCTTAAAACATAACCGAAAAGCCAAAACTTTAATGTAACAATGACTAGGAAGTTTATCATTTTGGTAGTTATTTTAAAACCGGCTGCCCTCCCCCCTTCACCCACTAGCTAGAGGAACTAGAGGGCAGGGAGGCAGGAAGCAGAGCCAGCTGGAAGCCACAACATTTGGGAATATAGAACGGATAGGGGTTAGTGGTACATAGTCCTCAGGGAGACAACAAGCTCAGGAGCAACGAGTCTCTAAATCCTGTTTATTGCTTGCATTTGTGTTAAGCATGTTACCGCCCATTAGAAGTTCTTGTAAATAGGATTTGACTTTTCAGTGAACTGTACAAATAATTTCAAGAGAAAGCATTTGATGCACAAAAACTTTAACACAATTTAACAAATAAATATATAACCAAATGAATGTGGCTCAAATACTGGTTTTGAGACCTGTATATATATATATATATATATATATATATATATATATATATATATAAATGGTCTGGAATTTTTTGCCTGTGAAAACAGCCCATAAAAAGTGCTATTCCAGGAAGTCACTGTGAGAATGACAACCCCCCTGCAGAACAAAAAGCATTCTGGAATCACTCCAACGTTCTGTGAGAAATTCAGACTGGGTAAAATTAACCAAAGCAGAGTGAAGATGGACCAAGGACTAGATATAGGTGGAGGTTAAGCATACAGGCTATTGATCCCAGGAGGTAGAGCTCTAACTAGTTGACTAAACTAGTGTAGTTTATTTACTGTCCGTTCACCTTGGGTCGAATCCACCTGAGGTTACAAGTTCAGTGAGCTGAACTCAGTCCAAAGTGGAAGTTTTGTAAAATTGATTGGATGGACAATGGAGGTTGAACCAGGTTAGGGGTAAGGATTGGAGTTTGTGTTAGATTAAAATTGAGGGGATTGTAAATCCATATAAGGATTAAGGTTAGGGGCAGGGTAAAGTATAAACTATACTGTCAGAATGTGGTTCCTATTGGATAGGGTTTGAATGGGAGTTAGATTTGGTATCAATGTATAGACCTCACTAGTGCTTTTTTTTTCATTTCTTATAAACTATCATGCTCCAAACAGCCTTTTCCTGCAAAGCCTCTTTTGATAGATGAGGAAATGGGAGAGAGGCATGAAACTGCCCCTGGCTTTTTAAATCTAAAGCTGATGGACGCCAGGATGCATTGCTCCTAGATCACAACAAGCACTTTCCTGCACGCTACCAAGTTTTTCCTGTGGATTGTTTACAATATCTAAATTATCATTTTTTTCCTGTTTAGCATATTGGCTTTCATGTACAGCATGAACCTTGGGGCGCAATATCTTTTCAAATGAAGAGCGACTGTTGGTGCGTGCATGTATGTCCTCCCCAGCAGACAGGCTATGGGAGCAAGCAGCTAAACCCTGCACTGAGGTTTATAGGATTTATATTGCTTCGCAATCCTGAGATTGAAATTGCTGAGTTAAAGATTGGGTTTTATACTAAGGGAGACCCCTTTAGGACATGCATGCTAGGCTTCGTTAGTTATCTTTTTTCTATTAAAGAGAATTCAGGCTTTTTTTTTGACACAGAACTCCGAAAAATACGTTAGACGTCCCCCATGTGTTGCTGCAACTGTTTTTCTTTTCATTGTTAAGATCCTGATAACTTTTTACACGTATAACTTAAGTTTGTTTCAAAGCTCTTTTCAAAATGTCCACTTAGGATTAGCTGTCGAGCCTGAGCTATTCATCACAGCACTGCACATGGAGCTGAGATCAAAGATGGGATAAATGACCAAGTGCACGGTGAAGGCTCTGTAGTCCTGAGAATGGAACATTTATATTAATGCTGATTATTTAGATGCAGGATGACAGTGCTGGAGAGAGTTTTATGCAGTGGCTTTATAGAACTCCCCTCCTTTACATCTCTCTCTCTCTCTCTCTCTCTCTCTCTCTCTCTCTCTCTCTCTCTCTCTCTCTCTCTCTGTTTCTCTCTCTCTCCTGCACACAATCAGAGGTGAGTCTGGAGCGGGTAAGACAGAGAACACGAAGAAGGTGATTCAGTACCTGGCTGTGATCGCGTCCTCCCACAAAGGCAAGAAGGAGACCAGCATCACTGTGAGTATCTCCTCGTTGCCAGTCTCCTCAACAAGGTGACCTGACAGAGACCCCTACTGGTGGAGGAGCTAGCGGGGAATAAATTAGAGATCGAGGTTTAACAGTACTTTGGATTTAGACTTAGGCCTGCCATTGTGGTGCTGTAGAGTCATGTTGCTAAACGCTACGTATCTTGTGGTACCATCATTGTGATGCATACCATAGTTCAGATTCTAGGGATCGCTTCTCTTCCAGTATATCCACTCAGCACTGAGTTATATTCCTCCGAGGTGGGCCTGTGTTACACTGTTACTTTTAGAGTCCCCCATTCCCCACTATTTGTCCATAATTCTATTTTTGTGGAAGAAAAAATGGTGTCTGTGTACAACTAACCGCTGACCTTAACTTCTGTATTATAATTCCCTCCAAATAGCAACAGCCAGGAACGCAGTTTGGTTTCGTGAGTAACAGGGAACATGTTTCTGTGTGACGCTGATACAGAACTGCATGCAACGGTTACACGCCCAGGAGGAATACTGTAGTGAAACTGTAAATGCTTTATTAGCTACACAAATAATGGCTATCTCTCCCTATCACTCATATCACATGCTGGCATCAAAGGCAGATGAGGTAGCAACTTTACATCTGCTCTAGGTTAGTATAGGAATTGTACTAATTAAACAGATATATGTGAATAAATAAATACATAAATTAATAAAATGATCAAATCAGTAATAATCAGATAAACCAACATTGACTTTAAAGTAGTTTAGAAAGACAATGGTTTTTTTAAAGAACTGAATGTGATGCAAGTAGATTTTAAATTGAAATTAGAATATGTAGAACATGAGCCATTGTGTCCATACTGTACTTTCCACAACAACTCAAAGTGAGTACTACCATGTGCTACACTAGCTATACTTTCCAATAGCTTCACTGCAGTATTTTCTGTCCTGGGCGGTACGGAATGTTTTTGGAACAGTATTGTTTTTCATGTTTACCCTTTCAGCATCATGACCGCTTTTAGGATGCTCCTGGTACTGAAAAGGTTAACCACAGAATGAAGAGTGAGCACTAGCCAGCTTCGCTGTCTCCCCCTGTCAGTCCCCCCCCCCCCCCCACCCCAAATAAATCCCTGGGGTAGAGGAGGGTTGTGGCACTCCTAGGGGTGATGACAGCTAGCTGCCTGTATGAAGTTAATGCACAGTGTGTGTAGAGTTTATTTTTTTAATTTGGATGTAAAAGGCAACTTTTCCAGTTTTCCTGAAAGTTTGGTTCAACCTGAAAATATATTGCATATGGCACCTGCCAAACTAACCAGTCCATTCTCTAACTTACTGCCACAGACTATAATCAGGGTCTGACTATTTCAAACCCTCAAATCTGCTTTTGGGCCTTTTTTTCAGGACTTCTGTGAAACAATAGCTGAATTAGTCACTTTGAGCATTTGTGAATATTATCCTCTGTGTGTGTGAGGGAGTCAAACTAGTGCATGTATGTCCATGATCTATCTGTGCATCTAAGTATCTATCTCTATATATTTGTATATATTGTATATCTATCTATCTTTCCATTGATCTCTATTGGCCTGGGGCTTTAGTGAAATGCATTTTCATCCCTGAAGTTTATCCTATAAATATTTCACTACAGTTAATATTTTGTTAATTTATTTTTGGGTTTATAAACATGTTGGACAATTTAGTATGATTTCTGGTAAGCTTGTACTTGTGATTTGGGCTCTCTGGGAAGACACTGTGCTTCACTGTGCTGCAATCCTGCTTGCCACGAGTTACATTTCACATCAGGACAGCCAGTCGAGGCCTGTGAGGCCTGTGTATGCACAGTGCTGAGGGGGTTACAGTGTCCACAGTGTTGCACACTATTCTGTCAAAAAGCAGCAAAAGGAAAACATTTTCTTTGCCTCACTTCGTTGGGGCAGCAGTTTTGCAAAGCTGCTACCCGAACACCGTATTCCCAGGGGATAGTTAACCCCTTGCTGTCCTGGCTGTTTTAGGGGGAACTGGAGAAGCAGCTGCTCCAGGCCAATCCCATCCTGGAAGCTTTCGGGAATGCCAAGACCATCAAGAACGACAACTCTTCCCGATTCGTAAGTAGCAGACTCACTGTCCATGCTGCACCTATTATTATTGTACTATTGTATTATTCCTTAGTAGTGGGGAATCAGAACTGATGTTTAATACTGTGCATTTCAAGCAAGTGAAATAGTTTAGAAATTCCTGTACCAGTGATCATCTTCATTGGTTTCGTATTGATTTTACAGTCCAAATGTATGTTAATTAAATTCTGCTCTATCCCCGCCCCCCCTAGGGTAAATTCATCCGCATCAACTTTGACGTGACTGGCTACATTGTGGGAGCCAATATTGAGACCTGTATCCTTACTGTGGCCTGGTATACTGTGACCCACTTGGGTGGAGATTAACTTTATTTTTAACCTGCAAAATATATATAAACTTGAGCTGTACATTCCCACAAATAATTGTGGGAATAACTTTTTCTTCTGTCCAAAGTCTAAATACAGTATTTTAGCAAAAACAACAGCAGAGATTAACTACATTGTAGTTCCAGTTCTGCTGCTATTAGAATATGCTGTGACACTTAATTTGAAGATTGTTGCTAGAGTGCAGAAGTTTCTTCTTGAAGGTACTGTCCTTAACAGCGTCACTACAGATCTGCTGGAGAAATCCCGTTGTATCCGTCAAGCCAAGATTGAGAGAGCCTTCCACATCTTCTACTATCTGCTGGCAGGGGCTGGAGAGCAGCAACGCAGTAAGGAATTTCCATGCCTTCTTTCTTTCATTCGTAATTGATTCTATACATTGATAATATACATACTAATCTCCCTTAAACAGTGGTGGGTTTCTTTGGCCAGTTCTGTCCACCTCCAGTATTCTGAATGGAGGACTGTTGCCCTGTTAAATAAATCTAATATTAATAAATCCCCTGCTCATTCTCCAAATTTTATTTCTGAGTTGTATTCTACGTGTAACAATAACTACAAATGTAGGTGTATTCGGAATAAAAGGGGTTCAGATATTTCTCTACCCATGGTCATCAACCCACTCTTCGGTAAACGCACTTGTCAGGAACCGGAGAATCCAATTGTTCTCTCTGTTGCAGAGGATCTGCTGCTGGAAGGATTTGGGGATTATCGCTTCCTCATGGCAGGGCACGTTCCAGTCCCAGGAGCATCAGACAGTGAGATGTTTGAGGAGACTCTGGAGGCCATGAGCATTATGGGTTTCAACGAGGAAGAGCAGACAGGTGGGGGACCCGCGGAGGTCTGGGGTGTGAGATGAGGGGTGAGAGGTGGAGGTAGTGCACCCTGTAAATTAAATATTTAATATCTGGTGACCTGTGACTGATGGCCATAACTAGAGAGCTCCTGATAGAGCTGTTTTTGGAAGCAGTGTGTTTTTCTTGCTCCTCTCCCTCACTCCCTCTCCCATTTCTCTCCTGCCCTCAGGCATCCTGAAGATTGTCTCCTCTGTTCTGCAGCTTGGAAACATTGAGTTCAAGAAGGAGAGGAACAATGACCAGGCCTCCATGCCTGACAACACAGGTACTCCAGCAGCTGCTCTGGTTAAACAACCTCCCAAGGGATGGAAGGGAAGTTATCATAACTATATAATTAAAGAGAATTCAAATAACAGGTAGATGACAGATAAAAATACTCCAAAAAATTACTAAGTAGCCTGTCCTCAAATGAGTTAATGGGTTAAGATGCAGCTTGGTTCGAATATATTTTGAATAAAATCTAGTGAACGTATCCAGCTAAATTCTCTTACCCTCTTCAATCTTCAGTTCTATTATAAACTTCAGTGTCTTGTATTTTCACTAACTGTATTCATTTTTGCATCTTCAGCCGCCCAGAAAGTGTGCCACCTGCTGGGGATAAACGTGACAGATTTCACACGAGCCATCCTCACCCCACGTATCAAAGTGGGTCGAGAAGTGGTCCAGAAAGCACAGACCAAAGAGCAGGTTGGTCATTATCAACATTTATATACTGTATTCTATTAATCACTCTCAATAATTAAATTATATAAATGTATTTATTTAACAGCTAATGAATTAAAAAAAATACCTTTTTGTGTCATAAAGTAATCTCTCATTACATATATCAATTAAAAAAATTGGCTAGACAGGTCATGTTTTTGTACTTTTTCTGAGGTTTGGTCTCTCTTTCCTCGCAGGCGGACTTTGCAGTGGAGGCCCTGGCCAAGGCAAAGTACGATCGCCTGTTCAAATGGATTCTGGCTCGCGTCAACAAAGCACTCGACAAAACCAAGAGGCAGGGGGCGTCTTTCCTGGGCATCTTGGATATCGCCGGCTTCGAGATCTTTGAGGTGAGAGTAACTTCTACTCTGAGACGAAGGGCAGAGCTTCCTAAGCTCTTGTGTCACTGGCTATAACATCTGACCTGTTTCCCCCTCTCTGTGTTTCAGGTGAACTCCTTCGAGCAGCTCTGCATCAACTTCACCAACGAGAAGCTGCAGCAGCTATTCAACCACACCATGTTCATCCTGGAGCAGGAGGAGTACAAGCGAGAGGGCATCGAGTGGAACTTCATCGACTTCGGCCTGGACCTGCAGCCCTGCATTGAGCTGATCGAGAGACCGGTGAGTCTATCATGAGTGTGGATCAACTTTGGGATAGAATTGAATCCCTGCGTCTAGCTCATGGAAAGACCAGCAGATCTCATTCCCACCCCCCTTCTCTTCTGCAGAATAACCCCCCAGGTATCCTGGCTCTGCTGGATGAGGAGTGCTGGTTCCCCAAGGCAACAGATACCTCCTTTGTGGAGAAACTCTGCAGTGAGCAAGCCAACCATCCCAAGTTCCAGAAGCCCAAGCAGCTCAAGGACAAAACCGAATTCTTTGTGTTTCACTACGCCGGCCAGGTGAGACGGTCTTAAGATAATTGATGTATTTTGTACAGTATTGTTCATCTTTGTTACGGCTGTGAATCTACATCTACAAGGTGGAGATGTTTAAACTATTTCCTGTTTAACCTATAACAGATTTCTTTCAAATACTCCATGTAGGTTAATTACAATGCCAGTGAATGGCTGACGAAGAACATGGACCCCCTGAATGACAACGTAACCGCCCTCCTGAACAACTCCTCCAGCCCATATGTGGCGGACCTCTGGAAAGATGGTGAGAATCTGCAGGAATGACAGGATATTCCTGTCAAGTTTGCTGGCATTCAAATATCATTGTAATACTGACATTTTATAGCATTAATGTAATTCAAAGGCTGTTAAGTTTCCAACTCCTATTCGTGATACCTTCCACACTCCCTTTCCAAAAGGTACCACTGAATTACTGATATGTTTCTGTATTTGTACAACATATTGAATTCTTGGATACGACCAAATGCCTAACATGTGTTTCATGACAAAGAGTGATTGATTTACCCCTGTGTACCCCAGTTGACCGCATCGTTGGGCTGGATCAGATGACGAAAATGTCAGACAGCTCTGCGCCCAGTGCCTCCAAGACCAAGAAGGGCATGTTCCGCACAGTGGGCCAGCTGTACAAAGAGAGCTTGACCAAGCTGATGACCACTTTGAGGAATACCAACCCCAACTTTGTGCGGTGCATCATCCCCAACCACGAGAAGAGGGTACGCACAACAAAGAGCCCTTAAACCCACTGTGTCTTATTAATATCTTTCCAAAAACCTACGACGTTAAAACTGTGTCTGACCTTCTGTCTCTCTCTCCCTCCCCCTCAGTCTGGGAAGCTGGACGCTAACCTCGTCCTGGAGCAGCTTCGTTGCAATGGCGTCCTGGAAGGGATCAGAATCTGCCGACAAGGGTTCCCCAACCGCGTCCTCTTCCAGGAGTTCCGACAGAGGTGAACATTCAAGAACCTTTAACATTAGCAGAGATAAGGCCATTGATCAAGTTACGCTACGCTGGGAGAGAGCTTGAAACACTACAGTTTACCAAAGTTCTCCTTACTCATACATTCCTGTACGTGCCTTATCACTCAACATTCTAAGCCTAAGGCCAAGTGGGTCATTGGCTTAGCAACTCTACCTTTGCCAAAGTCACCTTAGTTTTTTTTGCCATTTGCACTCTAATCGTTTACATTTCCCTACATTTATACCACCTTCTAATAAACTTATCAAGTATCGTTACCTTATGAATCTTCAATGACATATAATCACAATGTTATCCTTCCACATTGTGAATTAGAAGACATTACAGACCATCTTTATCTTGAGCTCATTGCTGCCAAAAAAAAAAAACAGTCCATAATTCACATTATTGTATTATTAATATTGATATTATTGTTGTTGTTTCTTCACAGATACGAAATTCTGGCTGCTGGGTCTATTCCTAAAGGCTTCATGGACGGGAAACAGGCCTGCGCTATTATGGTGAGTGAAATATAATTATGGATTTACTGAACCTCATTTTTATTATGTATAATTTTTTCTACTGATGATTACACTTTTACTATTCAAACGTATGTTAGGCTTGTATTTGAGAATCAAACATGTTGGGGTCCATGGGAAATATTCTCATCATCATCATCATCACAGCGTGATTGGCTGTTTGTGTGTTCCACTAAATGTTAATGTAAAGCAGCAGTATTTTGAAGTTGGGGATAGGAGGAGGACTGCTGGGTCTTATCATTCTTATTAACTCCAGCGTAGAATAGGACCTAAAGCATTTATGGGGAGCATTTTTAAATTGCTGTTCCAGATCAGCGCTGACAGTAATGAAACAAACTCCTGTTGCTGTGTTTCCTCCCCTAACACAGATCAAAGCCCTGGAGCTGGACCCTAACCTCTACCGGATTGGTCAGAGCAAGATCTTCTTCCGCACGGGAGTGCTGGCTCACCTGGAAGAGGAACGAGACATGAAGGTCACGGTCGTCATCATTTCCTTCCAGGCCCAGGCCCGTGGCCACCTTGCCAGGAAGTGAGTATGGAAGGGAGACTGCTGTCATGTCTTTGAATATTGTAATGTCTTCCCTGTGCCTTCAAGGTTAATCTTTCTGCATATTGAAAGATTGTATCCTGCTCCCAGGGCCACTTTTGGACATTTCAAATGGTCAGTAAGCAAGTGACACATATTTAGGTGGTCCAGTGGTTAAAGAAAGGGGCTTGTTACCAGGAGGTTCTCAATTCAATCCAGCCACTGACTCACTGTGTGTGACCCTGAGCAAGTCACTTAACCTCCTTGTGCTCCGTCCTTCGGATGAGACGTAAAACTGAGGTCCTATTGTATGTGGTTCTGCAGCAGCAGTGGTGATGCATAGTTCACCCCCTAGTCTCAATAAGTCCCTTTGGATAAAAGTGTCTGCTAAATGACTTATTAATAGTAATAATCTAATTGACCTGTTTTCCTTTGTAGGGCATTCGCTAAGAGACAGCAGCAGCTGACTGCTATGAAGGTGATACAGAGAAATTGTGCTGCCTACCTGAAACTGCGCAACTGGCAGTGGTGGAGACTGTTCACCAAGGTGGGGTCCTTTCACACATCTCAACTCTGTAACCGTACTTACTGTGCATTAGACAGGACGTATTTCACCACACATTTACAAAACACAGTACAGATTTACAAGACTCTTTTAATAGTGCACACCACCTGATGGCTAAGCTTTGTTCTCTTATTCTTCAAGCATTAGTGGAATATTAAATATTTCTGATTTCTACATTTCTTTCTAAAGTAAATGTCCCAGCGCAATTGCTATGGCAGCTAGGAACTATTCAACCCCAGGTTAAACCCCCTGCTCTCTTCTCTATTCCCACTAGGTCAAGCCACTGCTGCAGGTCACCCGACAGGAGGAGGAAATGCACTTGAAAGAAGACGAGCTGCACAGAACCAAGGAGTTGCAGCAGAAGACAGAGACGGAGCTGAAGGATCTGTCTCAGAAACATACACAGGTAACACTGCTCGAGGATTATCGCTCTCTCTGTCGCATGCTCTCTCTCTTCCCCAGGCCTCTCTCTGATCCTGTGTGTCTCTCTCATTCCCCCGTAGCTGGTAGAGGAGAAGAATCTCCTCCAGGAGCAGCTGCAGGCAGAGACAGAACTGTACGCAGAGGCAGAGGAGATGCGGATTCGATTGTCCGCCAAGAAACAGGAGCTGGAGGAGATCCTGCATGAGATGGAGGCTCGTATTGAGGAGGAGGAGGAACGCAACGTGGTGCTGCAGGGAGAGAAGAAGAAGATGCAGCAGCAGATGCAGGTAGGCTTTGCACTGGCGGAGGAAGAGAAAGATGGGCTCCGGTGCAGGACCTTATTGTGTGCCCTGACCTTTATGTAATACTTTTATAAACATAAAACATGCCAAGTCAAGTGTTCAATATTTAATAATATTTTATTCTTAGAATGTTAGCGTGTATGAAACAGTCTACGACTATATGTAACAAGAAGCTTTTTGTACTCATCTACCTGAATTTTGCATGCATCTTTACTTCCAGTACTGCACTCTTTTTAATCACAAGCTAACAAATTTAATCACCAGTTCCTCCTGTATTTTGCAGAAATTCACAGAAATTCTTGCACAGAATTATTTTTTTTCCAATCAGTAATACAGGCATGTTAATTGTTTTTATTTTTGTACCCAGCAGCCCCCATAAACAGCTTCCCCCTAAACTACAGGATGAATCATGCACACAGAATATAACTGCAAAAGACTGCGAACAGTATCTCAAAACCTTCCATGAAGACAGTAGGAAACTGTTTTGCAGAGAGACCACTAGGCTAAAATACAAGTGGTCACATAGTTTGAAAAAGAGACGCCAACGAAACATAAAACAGTGCCTCCATGCAAAGCCTGCATGCAAAGACAGTTACGAGAGAAGGAAAAAAAATTTAATTTTTTTTTAATTCAACCATTTTTATAAAAACGTAATTAAGACAATAGCATTACCTGATGAAACGATGGAGAATAAAAACGTAATTACTGGCACTGGTAGCTACAATTATATGAATATGAAGAACATCTGCAAATATAAATGTGAAGGAAACTTTTGGACCCCTCTAGGGTCCCTAGAGTGCATGGATCCCTGTGCAGTTGCCCGCCACTGAGACTTTTTATCTGCGTGGTATTTCTGCATGGGCTGAAGTCACAGACTCTCTTTGTATTGTACAGATTCCAAATGGAGACCTGCAATTCTGAGTTTGACCCACACCCTGGCTAAATGTTCAGACTTGATCCTTCCCTTCATGTTAACCCTTAGAGCTTAAACCTGCTTTTATAATATCCTGTGTCGACCGAGACTCCTGTGTCTTTTTTTATGTAAATACGATGTAACATCTCTACAGTCCTATCCTGGCTTAATACATGAAAAAATAAATAACCTTGACTTTACACGTAAACCTAAATGTATCCCCAACCCTAATAAAGGAGTCCTAATACTTGAGTCCTCTTGCTTGACTGATTACCTAACACTGTTGCTAACCCTAAAGTTATCACTCTTTAAAACGTAACCCTGGTGCTGACCAATGTCCCCCTTACTGAGACCCTGATGATGTCTCTTTTTAGGAGCTGGAGGAGCAGCTGGAAGAGGAGGAGGACGCCCGTCAGAAGCTGCAGCTGGAGAAGGTGACGGCCGAGGGCAAGATCAAGAAACTGGAGGATGAAGTCCTGATCATGGATGACCAGAACAACAAGCTGCAGAAGGTGTGTGTGATGCCTGTGTGTGTGAGGGAGCACCGAGGTAACCATTCTACAGGTAATGGGAGCCACATGATCATGGTTCCAACCCCAAAACTTAGGAGCAAGACTTTTGCACCCTAAGTCCTTGCCATGTGTATGTATATTATCCATAACTTCAAAACGTTCAATCAGAATTCTATGTCAAAATTATAAAAAACGAAATAAATAAGTCAAGTAGACAAACTTTCAGTGTGACAGATATCTTCCTTGTTCATTGATGACTTCAGGAGAAGAAGCTGTTGGAGGAGAGAATTGGGGACTTAAGCACAAACATGGCAGAAGAGGAAGAGAAATCCAAGAACCTGACCAAGCTGAAGAACAAACACGAGTCCATGATCTCCGAGCTCGAAGGTAACGGCTTGTCTCCATTGCCTGCGCCTCCTTTCCTGTAATCTTACAAGTGGTTAATATGGTATCCAGCCGGCGACTGAAAGCCTCAAGGTAGCTCCTCGTTTCTCCTACAGTGCGTCTCAAGAAGGAGGAGAAGGCTCGTCAGGAGCTGGACAAGGGGAAGCGGAAGCTGGAAGCAGAGTCGAACGATCTCCAAGAGCAGATTGCCGACCTCCAGGCTCAGATCGCCGAGCTGAAGGCACAGTTGGCCAAGAAAGAGGAGGAGCTGCAGAATGCCCTGGGGCGGTATGGAAAAAACATGATGACCGCAATCAGTTTAAACAAAATTTGGTCCATAGATGTTCTAAAATTGGCCATAAATTAGCCATAATAACATCAAAATCAAAAGGAATTAGGCAATTTGATTTATTTGGTCAACCTGGGCAATTTTTTATCTGGCCTATGATTAGGGCTGAAATGTCCCCTTCTTGTACTTGTGCAGCTGGTGTCTTTTTCGTCTTTTAAAGACATCGTGCAGCTCTATGAAGTGTGTTCAATCATTTACCAGACACAAACTAAATTGGCTGCCAGGTTCCTGAATCTAGTGTAACAGGTAGTGCAAAAATAAGAAAAACGTTTGCTGTATTTATTTTTAAGTAATACAAATATGTATATTTACACTGTTGTTTCAGAAATCAGAATTTTCACTGGAAACTACATACACTACAATGGGCAAATTTAATGGGAATTGTGAAATCCATGTAAACAGTGTGAATTTGTGTGTTTCTAATCTGTACGCTGTGTCTCCCAGGCTGGAGGATGAGACAGCTCAGAAGAACAATGCACTGAAGAAGATCCGGGAGCTGGAGGGGCACATCTCAGACCTGCAGGAGGACCTGGACTCGGAGCGTGCCGCTCGCAACAAGGCTGAGAAATACAAGCGGGACCTGGGGGAGGAGCTGGAGGCACTCAAGAGTGAGCTGGAGGATACCCTGGACAGCACAGCTACGCAGCAGGAGCTCCGGTAAAGATATTTCCTGGCCTGATTCATCAGTGTTTAAAATAAAAATATGGTAGCAACCTAGCCCCCAGTGGACAATTATCCACACCATAAAATCACCATACAATTCAGCTCAATTTGCATTCTCTGGCTGAGAGAGGCACAATAAGGAGGGGGGTGGGGGGGTCCAGGTCAGGTCAAGATTGAGGACTGAGCTGCACTTGCAGAGTGGGGAAGCTCTCATTCTCAACTTGAGTGCCAGTACTTAAAACATAACATCTCGCCAGATCATTATTCTAAATTCAAACTTTACCACATTTACATTTACCTGGAATTGATTAATTACATCATTGGCGAGTTTACAAAAACTGTAGTTGTACTGGAGCCTGAGCTGTGCTGTGTGTGTGTCTCGCAGGACAAAGCGTGAGCAGGAAGTGACAATCCTGAAGAGGGCTCTGGAGGAGGAGAGCCGCAGCCACGAGGCACAAATGCAGGAAATGCGACAGAAACAAACACAGGCTGTGGAGGAGCTCACTGAACAGCTGGAGCAGTCCAAGCGGGTAATTGGCTGGGGGGAATGGGCCATACCAAACGGGTACAGAGTAGAGGGATTGGGCAACACTAAAATGGGTAGGGCAGACTAAATGAGTACCGTGAATTGGGAAAAGGTAACATACAAACTGGTATGAGTCAACGAGTGTAACAGTCATGGGGAGGAATAGAGCCATTCTGAAAATCGCTGGGAAGGTGAGGGAATGGAAGAGGCTCAGGGTTCGACTGACCTAAGCAGTGCTGGTTTGATAAGAACAGATGAAGTACTTGTGGGGAAGAGTTTGAGGGAGCTACAAATCTCCAGATACTGGGTCCCTCTCGCTCATATGTATTGTCATATCCCTGACCTGCAGGTGAAGGCTAACCTGGACAAGGCGAAGCAGGCTCTGGAGAAGGAGAATGGCGAGTTGGCCAGGGATGTGAGCTCACTGTCTCAGGCCAAGCAGGAGGTAGAACACAAGAGGAAGAAGCTGGAAGGGCAGCTGACCGACCTGCAGGCCAAATACAACGATGGGGAGAAACAGAAAGCAGAGCTGGGAGAGCGTGTTTCCAAACTGTCGGTATGTATCTCTTAGTCTACAGAATCTGGTATATAAGGAATGCTGTATGTGTGTATAAGTGGGAATTCTTCTTTCTCTCTACAGAATGAGCTGGACAGCGTAACCAATCTCCTAAACGAGGCTGAGGGGAAAACCATCAAACTGAACAAGGATGTGTCCAGTCTAAGCTCCCAGCTCCAGGACACACAGGTATAAACATCTGTCTGTTTATCTGTGTGTCTACCTCTAATATCTGATCTGTTATACTAAAGCAAACTAAGGTTTATCATGCATTCTTTTAGTCTTACTGCATATGTTATGATAGCATACCTTGAATCATAAACCTATACCTTACAATATTAACCTGTACCTTACGATATTAATCATTACCTTGTGATATTAACCATTATCTTTTGATATTAACCGTTACCATACGATATTAAATATTTACTGTACTGATGTTAGGAACTGCTGTCAGAGGAGACTCGTATGAAGCTGAACGTGACCACCCGGATGAGACAGGTGGAGGAAGAGCGAAACACACTGCAGGAGCAGCTGGATGAAGAGGTCGAGGCCAAGCGAAACGTGGAGAGGAACATCTCCACACTCAACATACAGGTCAGCAGAGTCCAGGAGGGTCAGGAAGGGGTTTGATAGGAGCCACATGGTTGAGAGAGGAACCCTGAAGAGGAAAATCTTGGGCACATCCCACACAGCATGCCGTTTAGAAGCGTCACTGCAGTGTTAAGGGAGGGTGATCACAACAAACTATTGTTAAATGAATAAAGGTATAAACTGAAGAGTCCATCCCAGTTAGAGGGTTAGGAAATGAATGAATGATTGGATTATTCTTCCTAACTCACTCAATTGGGGAGGGGGACTATTCTCTGTTACCATATAGTTTTGTTATGGACTCATGCCTGATCCTCTTTGCCCCCCTCCTCCGGTCTTTTCCCCAGCTATCAGATTCAAAGAAGAAGCTAGAAGAGTTTGTGAGCTCTGTGGAGCTGCTGGAAGAGGGGAAGAAACGCTTGCAGCGTGACCTGGAGGCAGCAAACACACAGTTCGAGGAGAAGGCCTCAGCCTATGACAAGCTGGAGAAGACCAAGAACCGCGTGCAGCAAGAGCTGGAAGACCTGATTGTGGATCTAGACAACCAGAGACAGCTGGTCTCCAATCTGGAGAAGAAGCAGAAGAAGTTTGACCAGGTTAGTCTAACGCTTTTCTTTCTCAAGCATTTTTCCCAACTGCTTCTTTCTCTATCTCTCTCACTAATGCTTTGAGATGAATATCTCTAGTTCTACACTTCTCCTCTCCTCCCCTCACAACCCTCTCACACACTTCTCTCCTCAGATGCTGGCGGAAGAAAAGTGCATCTCCAACAAGTATGCAGATGAACGGGACCGTGCTGAGGCGGAGGCCCGCGAGAAGGAGACACGAGCTCTGTCCCTGGCCCGGGCACTGGATGAGGCCCAAGTCTCCCGCGAGGAGCTTGAGAGGATCAATAAGCAGCTCCGCACTGAGATGGAAGATCTGGTCAGCTCCAAGGATGACGTTGGCAAGAGCGTGAGTGCAACCATGACTTATTTAATTGGTACCAGTTTATTTTGGTGTTGATGCTCGCTCAGTCACTCACACTGCCTCTCCTTCTGTCCCTCCCCAGGTCCACGAGATGGAGAAGTCGAAGCGCGCTCTGGAGACGCAGGTGGAGGAGATGAAGACCCAGCTGGAGGAGCTGGAGGATGAGTTGCAGGCCACCGAGGACGCCAAGCTCCGACTGGAGGTCAACATGCAGGCACTCAAGGCCCAGTTTGAGAGGGACCTGCAGGGGCGTGACGAGCAGAGCGAGGAGAAGAGGAGGCAGCTGGGAAAACAGGTACCAGCACACACTAAAACACACAGGACCCGAGGCACACAAAATGTGCTCACACAAACACTTGCTGGAGAACCTGTCAAGAAACACACATCATTTAGTCATTCTTATCACTATAAAATGATCAGTCCCTTATTAGAAGTCATTTATCAGTACACCTGACAAATGGAAAAAACGTGACCAGTTTTGATGAATACCAAAGTGCGGGAGATTTCGGTGGGTGCTTACGCCTCTCCCGCCTCCACCTTTAGGTGCGTGAACTTGAGACAGAGCTGGAGGACGAGCGTAAGCAGCGAGTCCTGGTGGGCACCGCCAAGAAGAAGCTGGAAGGAGATCTCAAGGAAATGGAAGGGCAGCTGGAAGCCGTCACCAAGGGACGAGATGAAGCCATCAAACAGCTCCGCAAGATCCAGGTGAGCACACCAGCATCTTTGCAGTTCTGTGCAACAGTTCAGGGAATCACTGATAAAAACATATTGACGTTAATGTGCAAAAGAACATATGTCTTGAACTTGTTTGCGAATCCCGCCCACAGGGCCAGGTGAAAGACTTCCAGCGGGAGCTTGAGGACGCGTGCAACGCCCGGGAGGAAGTGTTGGCCACCGCCAAGGAGAGCGAGAAGAAAGCAAAGAGTTTGGAGGCAGAGCTGATGCAGCTGCAGGAGGTACTGAGCCCCTACCAATGACACTGTCTAAGCTAATCAGTAAATGTAATAATTCCTCAAGCTGTTTACCTAATGCTTCATCTGCTTGGGTTTATGTTTGTGTGCGTGTGTGCAGGATCTGGCAGCAGCAGAGCGTGCTCGGAAACAGGCAGAGGCTGAGAGGGATGAGTTAGCCGACGAACTGTCCAGCAACACATCTGGAAAGTGAGTGAGGGGAGAAACAAGAGGGGTGGGGTGTAATGTCTTTCACCTAGTATTGCTGAGCATGTGCTACCTCTGCTGTGTATCTCACCAGAGTCCACTATGTGTCTTCTGTAGGTCAGCAATAGTGGACGAAAAGCGGCGTCTAGAGGCCAAGATCTCTGCCCTGGAGGAGGAGCTGGAGGAGGAACAGAGCAGCATGGAGATGCTCAATGACAGGCTGAAGAAAGCAATGCAGCAGGTAAGAGGAGAACCATTGGATGGAGCTAGGGAAAGGAGAGGGGCAGGTTAGCAGGTTGGAGGGAATTCAAATTTAAAAGTCAGGGGCTACAGTCTGTCAGTCTGTAGGGAAGCCTAATTATAAAATTATGAAAAAGGGAAGTGTGTTTTTACGATGTCTATAGCCAGGTGATTTCTGCGGTTGCTTCTGTGGGTAGTCACTCCTCTCTTCAACCCCCCCCCCCCCATCCCAGACGGAACAGCTGAACAACGAGTTGGCATCGGAGCGCAGCACCTCCCAGAAGAACGAGAGTGCCCGGCAGCAGCTTGAGCGGCAGAATAAGGAGCTCAAGGCCAAGCTGCAGGAGATGGAGGGAGCCATCAAGTCCAAATTCAAGACCTCTATCACCTCACTGGAGGCCAAGGTCCAAGGGCTGGAGGAGCAGCTGGAGCAGGAAGCCAGGTCCACTGCCCGTTCCTCCCCTCCCTTTTATACATCTGTCTTTCTTCTCTCTGTCTAACTCTCCCTCCTCAAGATCCCGCTTTCACTGCCTCTGTTCCCCCTTTCTGTCTCTCAATGTGTCTCCCTCCCTCTTTGTGTCTGCAGGGAGAAACAGGCATCCGTCAAGGGGCTTAGACAGAAGGAGAAGAAGCTGAAGGATATGTTGATGCAGGTGGAGGATGAGAGGAAACAGGCCGAGCAGTACAAAGACCAGGTACAGAATTATAATACCTACCACAGTACTGGAGACATTTTCCACAGAATACAGAAGATGTGTTTAATATACAATGGTTTGGCTGCAATGTGTTTAGTCGCTCACAACTCTGACTCCTCTCCCCCAGGCGGAGAAGGCAAACGCGCGGGTGAAGCAGCTCAAGAGGCAGCTGGAGGAGTCTGAGGAGGAGGCCCAGCGCATCACCGCTGCCCGCAGGAAGCTGCAGCGCGAGCTTGACGAGGCCACAGAGTCCAGCGAGGCCATGAGCCGCGAGGTCGCAGCCCTGAAGAACAAGCTCAGGTAAGCCCCTCCATACAAACAGCTGTGTAGTCTGACTGAAACAGTGCAGCTAATGGCAAACCTTGCAGAAAATGCACTATACTATAATTACAAAGCACCAGATAACACTGACTAGGAAGCCTAGTTCTAGATACCTGGGCCCATTTGTTCGGTTTTGTCTTCGCCTTATCTAAAGTTTATGGCCTCTTTTACCTGAAGATATTTAAACATAAAACAGTCGGCTCAGATGTACCACCAGGGCAGATAAAAACGTATTTAATTTGCCATTGTAGTGGACTCTTTCCCCCAACTTTAACACCTAGGACAATGCAGTGGGATGTTTGCCCCCAATTAAAAAACAGGCATTGGTTGAGCTCTGGTCCCATCCAGTGCTGACCAGGCCTGACCTTGCTTAGCTTCTGCGATCTGACGAGATCAACATGGCATGACTGCTCTGTCTTTGTTGCAGAGGCACTCAGGACATCTCGCAGTGACTTGACAGGTACAGAAGCGTTAAGCTATGTAACAGCTGCTTTTACCCATCGCCAGCTCTCTATTTCTCTCTCTCTCTGACTGTGCTGTCTACCTCTACCCCCACCCCACGCAGCCTTGTCTGTGGGTCTCTGTACACTTGGAGACCATTCCAAAGTTAACTCATTTTCACATGGAATCAAATGAGTTTGAGTGCTCAATTAATCTGCTTTGTCATTCATTACCTCTTTGACATGGGCTTCCTAATAAGCAGAACATGCTTTCATTGTATGGATGTATTTACTTATTCTGTATCCAATTATGGTGCCAATATTGTTATAGAAAACAAATAACGACTGGGGTGGCATGTGCAGTCTCAGCATTAAATAATACTTTTTAAAAGTCACTATAAGGATAGAGGTGCATGGTTTCAAATTAAATCTTGGTTTTAGTAATAACAGCTGATCACTAACCCTTATTATTACTCTCTCTCTCTCTCTCTCTCTCTCTCTCTCTCTCTCTCTCTCTCTCTCTCTATATATATATATATATATATATATATAACTTTACCAAATCATCCAAAAGTGTGCAGCCTTTTTGCAAAAAAATCGTTTATGAAAATAGAGATGACAATGGCACTCTCCCATGCACAGATTTCTTATTGTGAGTGCGACTTTTGTGCTGTGTACTATCCGCCAAGGGCTTAATAGAAAAAAAAATAAATAAATAAAATTAAATATGTGATCCAGTTTGGATTAAAACCCATCATCAAGAAACAGTTTTTGTACAAACAAAAGTGGCATCAGTTGTTGTTTTTTCATGGTTATGGTTATCACTATTGTGACTGTGCTGTCGTTGCTCCAGGCGAGGGAACGAGGTCTCCTTCAGCGCTCCGCGTCGAGGAGGCGGCGGAGGTGGCCGACGCGGAGTCATTGAAGCGGGCGGTTCAGACGAGGAGGCTGACGGGCATGACAGAGATTTCAACGGGACAAAAGCCAGCGAATGAACACACAACTAAATGAATCACCACGACAAACGCTACTATCAAACTTTACTTACTGTACCAGCTACTGTACTACCACACCAGCACTGAAAACGAAGCGCAATACGCTGTTCCAAACACCGTGTGGCAGCAACGAGACTGCTTTGCAAGTTTGATGCCATTTAAAACTGTGCTTAAATTAGTTTAAAGCTTCAGATCACATATAACAATGACTTGACCATGCATACCAACCCAAATTAAATAGATATACTTAAAGCACAGGTTAACAAAATGACAGGTCAAATTTCATTCCACTTCTACCTGTCACTTTATGTACCTGTTTCAAATGATAACTAAAGTCTACAATATGACATGAAATATAATAGTCCATTGTTAGTGAATTATATATGTGTGTGTATTAAAAAGTAGAGTATATGTGTTGGTTTTACATACTGGTACATTACATTTACCACGTGACTCAACGCTGCAAATTTAGAGGGGATTTTATTCCAATAGTTTATTTGGGCTGAGGGTGCAAGAATATAAACAATTCACTGCCTGTTTTGAAATTCTGTAGTTGGTCTTGTGATTACCTGTAAATCCAGGTAATGCAATCACACTGGTGGGTTAGGTTATAGTGCCACCTGCTGGTACTAAACTGTCCACACACACTCACAAATTTAGATTCTGTATACTTCCCTGAGAAGTAAACTTCTCAGCTTATATCCCAGTAAAGTGTGTCCATTTTACAATGTGTTTTATTTGCCACTGATCATCAGCCCAGAGCTGAATTAGTTATAACACAAAAGTGATTCAACTTAACTTGGATTCCAAAGCACGCATACTGTATATAAATAGACATGTACAGTTAAAAAAAAAAAAAAAAACGAAACAATTGTCAACCTAATCCCACCAATACAACTACATGTTTTAATTCTAGAATTTTTAAATTAATAAATCTGATTCTGCCCTATTTTTTTATTAATAGTGTCTTGTAAATTCAAAACATTAAAGTATGGAGCTGTGCAAGGTAACCAATGACAGACCAGATTCCAGTTTGAATGTGCCTTCCATTGCATATCTTTCATCCCCCCCCAGGGATATTACACAAGAATTGTTTTAAAATGCCACATATATTATAATTATTATTATTAACTTTTTTGTTGTTGTTTTTCCCTTAATAGTATTGTTATATGGTTTACAAGACACTGAAATCTATATTTGTGAAAGCACTTGCACATATTAAAAAAAATAAAAGACTGTGTTACCACAAGGAATGTAAAAATGAGTGTTGTGTTTTTCTTTTTAATGTGCCGGTAGCTTTCGGTCCCACCCAATTGTGTGCCGCCTCATATATACATTACGTCCTGACATTAAGCCTGCATGGGTACAAGTTTCTATGAAAGTGAAATGTAGGCTCAAATCTGGAGTACTTTCAGCAGTCTGACAAACAGGGCTGGTACATGCCAATCTGGTCGTGTTGATTAGAAACACAAATGATTACACATGACAAAACTTTTATGTACAAGAAGGATTTTAATATACATATTAAGATATAAAAAAAAGTTTGCAAACTGTGCCTTTGTATGAAACAGTACCTCAGTAATGTTTTGGACAAAAGAACACACATTGTCATACAGTTTGGGTTTAGTTCAGCGATAGGCAGCCTGACATTTAGAATCAGTCTACTGTATTGGTGCAGCAGCTGTGAAAATTTCCCTTGCTAGCAGCTGTATGTTAGCAATATATGCACTTATATGCACCTGGTGTAGGTGTTTTAGGAATTATTAGAATTGCATTTACAGCATATTACTACAGCATGTTTTTTCAAGTACCTTTACTGCAGGTGTGTGTCACTGTTCTTTCACCCATGTAAAGTGAAACCATGTGACACAATTAGATGCTAATCCTTTACAGATACTGTGAAAAGGCCACAGTGTTAAGCTGGAGTTCTGTACAGCACAATCTCCCACCCTATTGGATGCTTCCAAAGTCCTCTGATCTCACCAGCTAACGGATATGCCTGGGATTAAGTGTACAACATCGTGCCATAAAATGGACGGTAGGTGCATGTCACTGAATATCGTGCATAGCCAACCTGCTTGCTTCAAAACAGCTGACAAGTCACTGCAAATCATTCTTCATGCTGTTGTTCACCACAGAGCTCTTGGAATTGCAATGAATTTGCTGTCTTCCGCTGCTGCAAGAGTGGAAACAAATAGGGGGTCACCAAGAAACTGCACAACATTCATTTTTGTCTACTGTTGCTACCTGCTAAGTTTCATTGCTCTACGGTGCACACTTTTTCCACATGCATATTCATGAACTGGTCAAGTGACTTTGGACCACACTGTGGAGCTGCATCATAACTGTATTCATTTAAGAGCAAATTAAGAGTACAGTTTTTACCTGTTTTAGTAGTAAGCAATAAAACAGCAACAGATCAGACTAGAACACACAGCTCCTGTCTGCACTTTAAAACAAGCACAGGTACCAGCAGGTGTTATAAATATTACAATGAAGGTATTATGGTATAAACTCATTCTCTATAGCGACAGTTTGCCTTGTTGTCAATGCATATCATATTCTCAAACTGTTTGTGAGCTTGCTTACAATGCGTGGCATGTAGTCCTGCAACGACTATTCAAACAATTCCCCAAATCTGCATTCGCTAGATTCATTTCTTTGTATTTGTTTGAACTCTGAAAGCAGGATTCTCAAAAGAAGTTTCTGTGTGGAGCCAAAAGCCATTCCAGTCATCAAGGAGGACAAAGTTGTCTCAATAATTTTGTGCTCCTCAACATTAATATTTAGTGGGGCTGAGACTGTCGATACCTCCCTGGGATCTTGCTACATATGAGCAGCTACATGTTCTGCTTTTTTTCAGAAATGCACACCTTGTAGTAAAAAATAGCAAAACGGTATAAAAAATAAATAAAAAAGGAATCCTGCTTCTTCCTGTAACAATGAATCGTAGCAATTGTTGTTGACACAATGCAGCAAGTTAAATGACATACCATTTTTTTTTCAGAAAAATAATGAGTTAAAGTTTCTACCTTCTACTTTGATCCTATTAAAAGAGCTATTCAGTCTTTGTGCTTGTGACAGAAATGACTAACAGTTACAGTGGTTTTAATAAAGGTTAGAAAATAAAAATACATTCATTCAAAATGGTAAAACACAAAAGCAAACCAGTCTAGATATATACTACTTAAATTAGAATCTCTCGATGTTATACCAGTGTTTCCATAGCAACAAGGACAAGAAAGAGAAAACAATACAGGGAAATGAATATTAATTCTAAAGTGACACAGGGGTGGATGGAGAAGGAGTTCAAACCAAACACTATCATAAACATCTTATACACCAACACTAAAAGAATACTGGTAAAACTAGAAGCATCAAACATTCAAACATCTTAGCTACTGTCTATCACAGTTTGGAGCTCTGGATGGAAAACTACTGTTCAAGTAAGCAGTCAGGGGTGTTAGTTTTTTTTTTTGCATTTGAGGGGGGAAACAAGTACCAGTGTTACATTCTCCTGCCTGCCAACAAGGTAACCACACAACAATGATCACAAATAAATTATACTGCGCCTTCAAGTACAATTCACGACACAGTACATAGAAAACAATGAGGGGTTTGTGGTGGAAAGCCTGCTAAAATACACACTACGTACACAAACAGGATTATGATAACTTAGTCTCCACACCAATGTAGCATGACCAGTTTTAGACAACAGACATTAGTGTTAAAATCAATGCCAAGATGAATATGAATAGTCCCGCTTGAGAGCACAGCTAATGAAGCAGTGCAACAAAACATAATCTAGCCAACCTCTCGAGGTCCACAATAAAAGATATATGTTTATATAAAAAAAAAAAAAGTGACAAGCTTTAAGATCCCTTATTAGGGAATGAAAGCAAACTGGACCGAAGGTTAAACTATACAATTAAATAGAAAAATGACACAAAATAATTCTTGCTTGTGTAAAACTGAACAGAGACTGCAACTTTATATTTGCATTGTGTAGTGGAGAGATGAGAAAGCAGAACAATAGGCGAGGGACAAGAAAACCTGAGTTACTTCTTATACTTTCATTTTATAGAACTGATAAAACTCAGACCATAGTCAGCCGTTAACAAAAATGCGTTGTTTCATTCCCAACGTGGTTCCTGAACTACTCATTAAAAAAAACTAAGATTATTCTTACCTAAAAAAACTTTCAATAGCAACTATGAGAAAACAAAAAAGGGGTGACAAAGTGCAAACCTGTTCTAACTCCCTGCCAATCTTGTGATCTTAAAATGGACGCGTTTGTGCTTTCTTTAGAATGTGCAGTCGTGCAGGGCTAATGGTTACCACACCAGAGAAATAACAGAACAGTAGAATTCATGTTAGGTTCACAGTAGCATAAAATAACAGGTTAATTCAGAAATTAATTAATTCAGTGGATTTAGTCAGCATTGGAGACTGACCCGCAACACAGGGTAACCATGCTGGCACGGTGATGCAGGGTGTCAACAAAGTGTTATTGCTCTACGACATATACATTTTCCCCAACATATATTATGTGTCAAGTGACTTTTGCATGCATTTACAAAAAAAAAAGTGTTTCATAATGTGCTTTCACTCAAATTCTTGTGCTCCTATCCAACACTTCTCCTGAACATTTTCAATAAGCCAGCGAAAAAACAGCTGCTCACAGAAATCACGTGGTGTAAAAACCCAGTCCACCTACAGTGGCTGTAATGCAACAGTTTAATCAGCTTCTACTGTAGTTTCTGGAAAAGCTTAAGAAAAGTGCTTCCTCCTTTAGACTCAATATAAAATTTCAGAAATGCACGCATTTAAAACTTGTACATCCTCCTTTAAAGCAGTCATGCCCCATACGGTTTAAAAAACACATATTTCATGTTTAAAAATATCAGCTCTGCAGCTGTTTGCTGTAAAATCTGTGTGTGTGTGTGTTAGGTGGTGCTTAAATCCTGAGCTACAGCCAAACTTCTTTTAGGGGTTCCCACTGCTATATAAGGAAAAGTATGCCTATTGTAAAACAAGTACCTAACTGATATATGACCGATCTTCCAAAAGCAAACACTTTTCTGTGAAACTCTCTGTAAAGTTAGAGACACTTAAACAAATGTGACAATAGCAGGGAATGTCTTCCATTGCATAGCAGTTTGAGCACCTCACAGTAAACACTAGAATAGCTCCTACTGCTGTGCAATATGAATCTTATTTCCATCCCTGTGGTTTGATCCTATTTCCAAACCAGTACATTTGAGCACTTGCATTATAAAAGCAGCAGGGTGAAATCTCTCCAGATACTGGGATCATCTTACAGCAAGCAGCAGAAATTGCCATCTTGAGACTAAACTGCCATGAATCGGTATGTTAGGAAAGATGCTAATAGGGGGTAGGTGGGAAAACAAACAGTGTGCAGTCAGGGTTCTCTGGAGTAAAACACAGAGCAGGGTCTATTCACAGTAAAATCTTGACCACTCCTTGTGGCGACTGTCTCATCTGCGATTGGACACTCGGGGATCCCGGTTCAAACTCCAACCGCTTTGCCAACCTGCAAATAGAGAAAGGAACAAACGTTGGAGGTTGTTTATTATAAGAGACATATGATGACATTAATTTGTCAGTGGTACCTTTATTACGAGCACTGTTTAAGACGAAGGGTTATAAGGTTTTAGTGTTTTAAGGCTTCTTATTAAAGCGCAGTGAGATGAGTGTTCTGCAGTCAGTTTCCAGGACGCACACTGACCCTTTGTCGAACAGTGGCAGGCCGGCAGGGTTCGTTCTGTTTTCGTTCAACCCCCCAGCCATGGATGGAGGAGCAGTCCGACCTGGCGACTGATCATAAACAAAATCTCGACAGGAAGCCAGCTTTGACTCCAGATTCTAAAATTAAAACAAAAGAAAAAAGAGAACATGTAAAAACAGGCAACACAGCAGCAATATTACCAAGTGGCTGTCCGGCTTCGAGTTCTCACCCCCACTTTCCGAAGCAGCTCCCCCACGATGTTGAGAGCGGATATCCGTGCTGAGGCGGTCAGAGGTGTTCCAGTATGGCCATCTCCTTCACACAGAGAAGAGCAGACAGGGCACAATTAACACTGTACCCAGAAACTCATGCGACACGCATTTCTGGTGTAAATGAGTTGTCCCTCATTGGGAGGCTAGTAGGCCCCAAAACCTATTGACAGGCAAATGTTTACTAATATTCTCACCTCTCCGGCAGGAGGCGGGTGTGGTGAAGGTGCTTCCTGGGCCTCGGAGCCCCACAGGGCTTGTTGGAAGACAGGGGAGTGCTGCTGGGGGCCGCTGTGGGGGCTCCATTTTCACCTTGTCCTTCCCCAGACTGAGCGACGGCCTCCGCTCCTGCTTCTCTTGCACTACAAGCTCCTGACGCAGGTCTGCACAAACGCACATAAGCACAGGTAGCTCACACAGGGCTTTCATGTTTAAACAGAACTGTATCATTTACACCCAAGACACTTATTATGACTGTGCCAAATTTCACAAAGCAGCAAGTGGTGCAACGGTCATGCAAAACTGCACGTCTGGAAAGAAGTTACTTAACATTAGTTAAACAGCGATCCTCATTTAGAAATAAAAAAAACTTGTTGTTCAAAAATCACCACAGCAAGTGAACAGCGTACTGCATGAATTTAAGGGCCGACATCTGCGATTAGTTTAAATATTAAGCAAACTAAAAGGTGTGCATGTTCAATCTAGACAGCCCTGCCTGCCCGCTCTGCTGACCTCTGGCCTCGTCTTTGAGCCGCTGCACCGAAACCTGCAGGGTCTCCTTCTCGTCCAGCTCACTCTCCAGGAAGGCGTTCCTCTCGATCACATGGTTCATGCGCTGCTCGAAGTCAACCAGAGACATGATGGTGGCCCTGAGGGAGGGAGAGAGAAGCAAATTTAACTTGTCCAGCGACGGATGCTCAGCTGCGATGTCTGTAGTTGTGATGCAAGGTAAGTCCATACAGAACTCACTTTGCAGGTTTAGTCCCATGCTTGGAGTCAAACCATGGACCCAGATGACAATGTCAATTTCAAGTGCCACCCAGTCATATTTTGATGTGTCCTCCTCTATACAGAGCAGAATCTAAAAAAGGCTAACCTCTTGGCTCTTTCCAAATCATCGTTGGCCTGCTCCAGTTCCCGAATGTATTTCTGCAGCTGGTCCTTGATGGCTGTAGTCTGTGTCAAGTCGCCCTCTAGTGTCGAGATCCGTAAGTACGCATCTGAATGCTGGGCTTCAAGTTTTTCCTGGAGGTTTAAGAACAGCAATGTCAAAAAAATAAATAATTGTATTTTCCCTACTTCTTTGCTCCTTGAAATGGATGCATTTACCATGTAATGAATTTTAACATGATACTTATTCCTCTCTATTTTATTACAATTGTTCCTTTATTCATTGTATTATTTACAGGAAAGACAGTAAAATCGCATGATTTTAATACACCATTTTTACAGTAATTGTCTTTACACCATGACTTTACTTTGAAATAAAACGATGCCCTTCATAAGATATAGCCTAGCCTTCATTAGACCATACCAGCCAAAAAGCAATGCTCTGCTCCACCAAGCATTTTCATATCCAGACAAAGACTACAAACAAGATCAGCTGCCTCTTCACTATCAATGGAGTTTCTGTTCTAAACCCTGACTATCACTCATGGGAGTGAATCACAAATTGTTTAAACGCCTCTGCAGCCAACTCTCAGAGTGACCTAACTAACATGGTGTGGCCAGTTCCACTCCGCTCAGTTCCTGTCAATCCACTGCACTCATCTTTCCCTCATGAAGAATACACTACACTTCTTAACCATCAGAGCTCAACAAGCAGCTGTCCTTAACAGCAGTGTCCCAGAATCATTTCCCTGCAGGTTACACTAAAATACAATTACTTGGTGTTGGTTTACCATAGTCCTCAATAGTTTAGGATTCTGTATATTCTAACATATAAAATATATGTTAGTGGACAGTTTGGTTACATTCCACCAAACACAGTTTTAGCTTTTGTGATACCAAGATTCCTTAAATATGCCTTCAGATTTCTGTACAGTAACCCCAATACTATTCTTCACCTTAAGATTGCCCAGAAGGGCACAACGACACAGATGGAGGTTCAAGTTGACATGCTTTTGGCCTCAGTGTTTTCAGTGTTACATGTCATGTGATCTCTTCAAGTTCCAGGGTTATGCTCCTTACTATAGCCTTTTGCTACAGCCTGCGATCTTAGCACTGGCTCAGAAAGTGGAGAAACCTGAAGCAAGAAGCTTTATCAAATTCTTAATGATAGTCCAGGAAACAGCCACATGGAAAGCGATATAGGTGTGGATATTCTACAAGTGTGTATCTCAGTCAGAATTCTGATGCTCTCAGTAACTTTACTAAAAGAATGTCATTAGTATTAGCACAATTGGATTACCTCACATAGTTTGCAAGGATCATGTTGCAAGCACGCTAACACACCAATCTAGTTTATCTAAAGAAGCTCAAAACAATACCCTGAAGGTCTCAAGTTCCATGCGGAGCCGGTTGTTCTCCGACAGCAGCTCCCGATTCCGGCCTTCGTACTGTTTGAGCTCCGTCTCCAGCTCCGCCTCGTAATCCCGACTCATCTGCTGGAATTCCTGGAGCTCCTCCTGCGATTCCTCCGAGCTGGGAAGAGGAGAGGGGGCTGAGGTGTGGGTACAATGCCAGAGAGCACTCCAAGAGTCCCCTGCTAGCCAATGTAGGAAAGCTTTGGAGTGCCAACAATATCTCATAGAAATCTTGTGGGGCAGAACTTCTAACTACTTAAAACTTTGAACACCTGTTCTCACAGAATTGCTTGCATTGCATTTGTTTGAAACTGAAATCCATGAAGATGTGTAGACAATTATATAATGCCGTACATTTACTGACGATTAAACCCTTTGCATGTGCGGATGTTTAACATTTAAACAGTTGTATAATGTTTTTAAGTTCTTAACCCCTAACCTGTCAAGGCAATTACAACCCTGATAGACTGTACTGCTTGTGGTTGCACTTGTTATGGGTCTATATTAAGGTATTACATTTGTTTCACACTATTTGAGACCAGCAAAACACAATGCAAAAGCTTCTGAAATGAAAAGCAGTGGCATCACTCAACACTGCCGTTACACTTCAGAAATCTTCTGTTAATCCTGCATCCTTCCACTTACCTCTGCTTGTATTTCTCCGCCTGTCCCTTCCAGTAAGCGATTTCTTCTTCCATGGAGCTGAACTGTGTTGACCGCGAATCTTCCATGCTGATGTTGCAGGGCTGGGTCTCTCAAGGACCTACAGAGCCTGGGTCCATAAAACAGCATGTGATATACACATGTAGTGATGCTGTAACATTATACATTACGAAACATCAACCCGATAAAACTAAGCATGTTACTCCATTCGTGGAATACCACTTATATGGCATATGCACCAAAAGTAATTTCTAAAGATCTGATTGACACAACCAGATAAAACTGTTATATACAAACTCTCAGGTCTGAGATAGGCAGACACTACAGACAGCAGTATCATCACCAATGCAGAGATGCAATTACGAAGCATCAGGACAAGTCTTTGCTCACTCTGCTTCTCTTTGACAATGCACCCCTTTATACTATCAAAACGACGTCTAGATAATGAGGCGAGCAATTTATTTTATTGTATGCACAAGTGCCTAATGATTAATGGGGCTAGCAGCAAAGTACACAAAGCAGCACCTAGGTTATTGTGATGTATATGTTTTATCAACTTGACCTTTATATGACATTTGCAGCCTCTGCAGAACCTGCATACAGGCCGTAAACATAATAAATACATACATACATACATAAATCTTACTGCTGATTCAAATCTGAGTTAAAACTACACACACATGTAAAATCCCGTACAGAAATAATGTGCATTTATCATTTGCGGCAAACATAGAATTGTGCTGTTCATATTATATATATATATATATATATATATATATATATATATATATATATATATATTCAGATAATTACACACAAAACAAATGTGTCTTAACATAACCCAATGCAGAAAAACACATGTTTCTGCTGTGGCTGGTTGTCTAGAACTACGGTACGGTAAGTAAAGTAAACTGTAATAAAGCCGGTCTACTTTATTATTTTTAAAAAGCAAAGAAGCATATTTTTGTCTTTTAATAAACAATAATACGCTAAACCCACATGAAACTTGAAAGCCGTTTACAAACAACCCTAAACCGGCTAGATCGGCAGTTCCCAACTTTAGAAAACTCCACACCCTTCTCCGAGTTAGAACCACATCGACAGTCTGGAGTCTTTGTCACAGGAGTTACACACTTCCTGAAGCGTTTTCTTTAACTAGAAGCAGCGGGGGGCGAATCTAAACAAATAAAGATCAACTTTGCAGTTAACAGTAACCATACGGTCTCGCCCGCCTCCCCCAAAGAGGGTTCTGAATCTTATTTTATAATAGGAATTTAAATAAAAGTTAAAATGGGTTGCAGTTCAAAGCAGGATAACTACTCACCGTTTCTAAATCCAAACCATCACAGCCCGGCCCGGAGGTGCTTTCTATTGGTCAACGAAAGGTTACTACATCGTGTGACCCAAAGAGACTGGACCAATCACAATGCGCGGATTTTCAGCTCACTCCTTTTCAAAGTGCCAAATTGCGACACCCCGTTGCATTCTTGAAGTCTCTGATATGAATCAGAAACACCTTGGTTTGTAACATATGGTGAGAATGTGGTAACAGAGACATAGTTTGCAATAATGAACAAGTGTTAGCATTATAATATTTGCTAATAAAAATAAAGTAGCTTATAAATTAAGTACAGTATTTAACATAGAGACGATTATGCCATGCTTAAAATAGGCTATTTCTCTCATCAAAGCCATCTTACTAGCCCATATTTCAATAGTACACGAATAGCCTTTTCCTCTCCATTTTGACATTCTGAAGATACATTAGGAACTAAAACAAAGGTGTATTTCTTAGACTGCATCTGTTTTTGTCTGTGTTTATTTATTACTATGTTTTTCTTTAAAGCATTTCGTTTTAATTAAACCTATTCAACACTGTAGGGTTAGTGCCCCCTGCTGTACTATCATCACATCATCATCATAATAATGCAATAAAATGACATCATATGCTTCCATATGTTTTTTTTTTTAACCTATCAAGTAACTCTTAAGAAGGAATAGACCAACACATTATCTGAAATTAATTAAATCAAGTCCTGAAAAAGTAGAATGTTCTTAGAAAAAATGTGAAGCTAGGTCAATGTGTGGGTTCACGGAGATCATTCTGCGCAGATTCTATGCAGAATCTGACCAATTTAGCCAGTGATCTTCTGAGAATGATCTCCGTGAACTCACCCATTAGCTAAATGGTCAGATTCTGCACAGATCTCCGTACTGCTTTCATCACAAGAATCTGCGACTCTTTGCGACAGGTCGGTTTTGTCTACGTTAAATGGAGGTTACAAAACGGCTCCGGTTTCCAAGGAGACAGAAAGGAGACGAAGAGAGCGCTTTGGGAGGGAAAGAAGAGGGAGCGGATGTGAAGAAATTAACAAATTAAAGAAAAGGCAGGTAAATACTTGCACACGTTATATACACTGCTGGAGCGAGAGAGGCTTATGTGAGTTTAGGGATTAATTTCCATTAGTTTTTATAAATAAAAAGTAACAATATAACCAACACACAGTTAACCCGAGTAATAATTAATTGCACTCACAACAAAGCCGAACGGAGACTCGTGTTTCGGATAACGAGTAAAACACACACACACACATTATATACAATACAAATTAGCCTTGTAAGGTATTTTTTGTTTTCGAATTTATAAATAACAAAGGATTGACTTGGTAAGCCTATTGGTACTTGCGAATACGTGTTCGTTATTTTGAAACGGACATAAAATAAATAAACCTTTGCCCCCGGTTTGACTGGATTTTGTTGCGTTTGTAATGCAAGCACAATGTTTGCGACAAATTGTGTTTTCATTAAGCCGATTCGAAAGTCAAAGCAAATGTATGTAAATGTCTTTAATTTGAACGCGAACACATTGCCTTACCCAAACAAGATCAATTTTCACGTCGACGCGGCAACATGAACCGAAACCGTTTGTTATTGTATGTTTATTAATAGAAGGTTACATTTGCAAAGTGTATAAATGCAGTTTCGTTTAGTTGTATAAGTGAGCCTTGTTTACGTACCGTATTAATCTTAAGTTAAAGGGACATGTGTCCGACAAATACAATTCTTATTTCTGCAGTGAAGTGCACGAAACAGTATTTTAAATTTACTGGGTTTGGTCATCCAAATGGTCAGTTTCGAATGTATTTGAAGAAACCGTTTGAACAACCGCTCAATTCCTTAGCTTGTGTACCATAAGAGGTTACATTTTCGTGTATTATTTGGATTTTGTGTGTTGGTGACTACAGGGAGATATGTACGGTCTCTAAGGACCAACACTAATTAGTAAGGTCATTTCCACTTGAGGAATGCTACATGAAGAAATGGGTTAAATATTCCCAATATGAGTTTAATAACCACTTTCCCCACGCTGGGGTTGCTATATATATTTGCTAAAATACATTTTTAGACCCAAACATACACAGCCCCTTGGAGTGTGTTAACATCATTGACATTTTATTTATACTTTTATTTTTTATACTTGAACAGAAGGGAAGAATGAAAGAGGAGAGATGAATGAAAGAATGGTGAATTCCCTTGCAAGGCTGTATGATGGAAGGAATGGGAAAGGAGAGAGCGTTGTGCACTACTAGACCCTTCCAATGGCAGAACCACACAGAGGATGAAGCCCAGCCCTGGCTCTGGAAACTCTCAGACTGCTTCTCTTCCTTTGAACAGAACCCCCTCCCTTTCACTGAGAAACCGGTAATTGGAGAACTCCGTGGATCTTAAAGATGGCGTTTTCCATCATCAATTTTACGCTACAATAAGATTCCTACATTCTTTTCATAGCCTTCTTTGCTTCATCAGAAATGTACCAGTTTCAAGGTAGATTTAGCAATCTACAGACAAGCTTTCTCCCTCCTTGAAGCCATCCTTATCTTATGGTAATACCTCATACCAGCAGCAGAGGGATGCCTTATGTAACACTTGTTTTAGTTTGGGATGCAAAACAAAAATGTAATTCTGTGCTAGGAAGGTTACTTAAATATTGTAGGAAAATATATATTTTAAAAACTTATAGGGAACTGCATATGTATAAAAGTTATTAAACACGCAATCCCAGTTGTTTCCAGATATAGTGCCAATCCTGTATGTTAGTTTACACATGACCTACAACCCTTGCTGTTGTGCCTTGCTTCTGCCTTACCAATGGCTTTTTGCTGCCTGTCTGATGTTCTTGTGAGGTTGTTTTGGGGTTTTATGAATGTGGAGCCTGTTTCGGTTTGGTTTTTTTTGTTTTTGTTTTATTATTTATTTTGGTGTATCTTTCACTCCCTCCTCACAGAAGGATTACATGGAAAACAGGAAGCCTGTGTTGGAGCTGAAGGATGTCCCCCCGCCACCACACCATACCAGCTCCAAATCCTTTCCTACTGCTCCTCTCCCCAATCCCCCATCCTGTTTCCAGTCACAACAGCAGGTGCCCCAGCAAATGCAGCAGCAGGGGGGTGCTAACCCTAAAGTAAGCGTGTGTGCTTGTTATGAGGGGAGCCTGCGGAACCAACACAGTGGCCGTGACGCTGGATTTGTCAGCAGCAGCTTTGGTGGTGTTAGTGGTGGTGGTGTTTCTTTGCACATCAGCAAACCCTTAGACCCCCTTAATGCCAGTAGTTCTGATACAATCACCTGCCAGGTGGGATCTGCTCTCCGCCCTCCCCTTCCTTCTCTGCGGGACGTGTGTTCTCAAATTCGTGGTGTTGGCTGCGAGATCCAGCACCCCACAGTAGCAGCATCTCAGTCCATTGGAACCCACCCGCACTTGCCCTGCTGTGCAGGTCTATTGAGACAGCTACACCCCTTTCCTACAGTGCACAGTGGCTTTGGTCAGACCAAGCTCATCACGGCTGGGTCCTCTGTTGCCGCCCCGTCCCATGATGGGTTCTTGACCTCATCTAGGTACTATCCCTGCAGAGAGGAATTCTTGGATGGAGCCAGAGCAGAGCAACACTTCTCACGACGGGATCTCGCCACCTCAGCACACCTTTATACAAATCCTTTGCACCTGAATGTTGAGCACGCACACTGTCTAAAGGGCACTCACTACTGTGGAGAATGTTTGAGGAAGGTTGGTATTTTGCTTTTATTTCACTCTGCCTACCTCTCACTTTGTAAAAATATCTCTCGTGTTACACCTATTGTCTTGGTCTCATGTGCCCAGTTTCCACTGCCTGGCGCTCCCGACTATGGCTGCCCACAGCAGCAAAATGGTATTTCCACTACTCCACTAGCGGCTGAGTGCGACTATCTGGGCAGGTTTTGTGTTATACTCGATGAAGCCTAACTGGTTACATAGGAAGTGTGTCTGCACATAGCCAGAAGGTTTGTGTGCAGAAGAAACACACAGGGAAATCTCTGCCATTGTGGCAGATTTCTTTCTGTAAGGATAGGATTAACTACGGTCTCCCCAGGAAAAGTAGTATGTGAATGACAGGAAAACAGTTTTGCTGAGATGTCTTCAGCATAAGTGGCCTTAGGCCAAGAATGTTGAGTTATGAGGTATGTGAGAAAATGTGTGAGAAAGGAACTATGGTAAACAATGAAAAACGGTGACCTTGTAAAGAGAGTAGTTTGTGGTTGGTTGCTCCTGAGGAGTAACGGCTGAATAACTCATTCTACTGCTGACAACTATAACTATTAAGATAACAGAAACAAATCAGACTTATGTAGTCTCTGAACCAACTATAGTATAAATACCAGGCATAGAGGCATACGCAGACGAGAAGCTCCCGATCCTCCAGATCGAGACCATCGGATGTGGTGCCTGAACCTTCTCTCAGTGGATAACTATGCTAGTGCCACATTACCATATCTAGACAATAAATCTTTGTTTCGGCGGCTAGCCGTGGGCAGCCAAAGCCTGTAACGCCAGGCAGTGCAAACTAGGCATTTGATGCTCTTTTTCTGAATTCATGTTTAACTGGATAAATACTTGTTTTGTGCATTTTAAAGTTTAATTGTTTGGAGCAGTGTAGTTGATACATGATTTTACTTTTAACTCTTGCATAAGATTTGCACGATGAAAGTTTTAAAAAGTAGTGAACCTCTAAAAGTAAGTGTGGTTTGTGTTCATGGCCTTTTTTTTTCCTGCAGTCTGTCAGAGCTCCTGTTGTAGACACCGCAAAAGTCTGGCCAAATATCCCCCCTCCACCAACCCAGTCTGTCCCCATCCCTATTCCCATGTGCAATGGCTGTGGTATCCCAGGCACTGCAACTGATGGCTTGTTGCATCTTGGAACAAGCCTTGGCAAATCAACTCAGAAATATGGTAAGCTTAGTGATGTAAAACTTTGTGTATATAGCAAGTGGTGGGGGGGTGGGGTAAGAACAGGTCCTTTGTGGATGGGATGCATTGAGATAATGGAGAAGAGATGAATACAAAGTTAAAGATTGCTGTGGCTGATTTTTGCAGGCTCTCCTGACAGTGAGAATTCGCCCCCTGTTGGTGTATTCTGGGATATTGAGAATTGCTCCGTGCCAAGTGGGCGCTCTGCTGTGGCAGTGGTGCAGAGAATCCGGGAGCAATTCTTCCAGGGGCACCGTGAAGCTGAGTTCATCTGTGTGTGTGACATCAGCAAAGAGAACAAAGAGGTCATTCAGGAGCTCAACAACTGTCAGGTACTGTAGAAGCAGTCTGGTTGGCTAATATTGTATTTGCAATTGCATATTGATTATTTTCCCCTCTAGGTCTAGCTAGCATAGCAAGCCTATGTTACTTATGTTGTAACTTGCTTGCTTTGAAGTAACAGAACTGATACTTCCTGTTGCCATAGGTGACGGTTGCCCACATCAATGCCACTGCCAAGAATGCTGCTGATGACAAGCTGAGACAGAGCTTGCGACGATTTGCTGACACACACGCTTCTCCGGCCACTGTAGTGTTGGTTTCATGTGAGTGTTTGTGTAAAAAATGAATTCTGCAAACCTTAACCCCCCCTCCCCCTGTCAGCAGATTCATTATCATTATTGTTAAGATTATATATATAATATTATATACTATATACATACATTTTTTTGGCAGCTGATGTCAACTTTGCGTGTGAGCTGAGTGATCTCCGGCACAGACATGGGTTTCAGGTTATCCTTGTACACAAAAACCAGGCCTCTGATGCTCTCCTGCAGCATGCACATCGCCACGTCACTTTTGAGGAACTTGTCTCTGACTTGCCACCCAGAGTACCAGGAAAAACCCAGGTAGGCCCCACCTTTTTGTTTTGTTTAGTCACTATACAGTTAGATCGTGGCACTTCTGAAGCCATCATAACCCTAGGATGACCCCTTTTCGTCACTGACAGAGGTGCTTGCGTTTGGATTTTGCTGCACACAATTCAGTTTTTGCTTTTAAAGTAATAACTGTTGACATGTCTTTTCTCTTTTTTTCTTACTGTGCCGTTTTATGTATTGGTCTTGTTTCCTAATTATTCAGCTCCAACATGAAGACAAACTGAAATCTACTGGAATTTCTTACCCTTGAATTTATTTTAATAGCATAAGTCCTGATCTATTATGGACTGTGTTTGGTATATAAACAATAATGTGGATTAGGTTTTGTCATTTTATATACTCACAATAAGGACACAAGCCTGTTGGGTCAAAATGTTTACATTTCTTTCATATCATGCTTCCTTTCTTTTTAAACTGACAAATCCATTTCTAATTTCAAAGTGGAAACTGATATTTAAAATTGGGAGTGACGCTTAACATGAAAGAATTGAATAATATAAAATGTATTCAACTGACCTGCAAAACCCAACATGGATGACTTCGAAGGGTCAGTAGAGTGTCCTGTGACTAGCTTTAGTTACCCTGCTGCCTGTGTAAGGCAATGAGGTACCTAGTAATAACTTTTGGTTTAAGAAAAATAATTACATAAAAAAAAAAGGCAGCAAATTTTTGTTTGCTTTTGCCAGCCCTGTCACACCCTGCTGTATGTCTACAACCTCCCCACCCACCGGGATGGGAAGACTGTCAGCTACAGGCTGCGGCGCCTGTCCGATAACTGTGGGGGGAAGGTGCTGAGCATCTCCTCGGGCAGCGCCGTCCTGCGTTTCAGCAGCCAGGATGCAGCAGAGCGGGCCCGTAAGCGCATGGAGAACGAGGACGTCTTCGGGAACAAGATCAGCATCTCGTTGTCCCCCAGGGACAAGAAACGGTCACAGGGGGAGGAGACGACGGCTAAAGGCCCCCCTTCCTCATCCTCTTCCTCCCAGGCTGTGGAGAAACACAGATCCCCTAAGCATGCAGGACGTACTGCCAGGCTGTGCCAGAGCATCAGAGACCCTGTGGGTGAGCAGACCTTCAGCCCCAGGAAGGGGGCTCAGGCCATCAACGGCTCAGCAGTGAAGAACAACGTTCAGGTCAAAAGCCTGCAGGTAGTGGTCCCCAGCTTCAACCCCTACCAACCCATCCTCCTTCCCCATCCAGCTCCCGCTTCTGCTTACAGCCCAGCCAAGGACAGAGCAAGACTGCCCCTGACCAGATTTAAATGCCATTGATCATGGTTCTCAAAAGCAGTCCTTGTAAATAGTCCAGGTCAACATGGGATCTGGTTAAAACTAAAATCTTGGACTTCAAAGGACTTGAAAACTACTTGCTTATGTGCTGTATTGGTGGTGACTGGCAATCTTGATCCTATTACTGCAGTTCTTCGTGTTTACATATTTGTGACAGATGTTATCCGTCACAACAGCAAACTGTTGACAGCATCTGACATTGTGGAAATGTAGTAATATACCATTGAAAACCTGTGGGGTTCAAAGTAACTCTGTCCCTGAAAAAATATATATAATCAGTCAAAATAAATAAATAAATTAGCATTAGCTTCTAAAATTTCCAAGAAATAACTTGCATGTAGCGGAGTTTCATAAGACATCAACTCATTTTTTGGGTCACTGGTTTCCACATCACTGTGGTACATTGAAGAAAATACACTGTAATGTAGCACTTAAATGCAAGCCTGATTTTTTTTTTTTTTATTTATTTATTTATTTTTCTTTCTTTCCATCTTCAGGAGATGTGCCTCATGGAATCAAAGCCCAAACTGAATTATACACTTGACAAGCAAAGCCGAAATGAGACCCCCTCCCCACAGAGCAATGGCGAAACCACTTGCATCACCTCAGTAGCCACCAAGAGTGTGGGCATTGGGGAGTCTCCTTACATAGGCCGGAGGTGGGTGCAGTGTGTGTGCTGTAGGTTTGAAAAAATTTTTAGCTTGATTTAAAGCTACAAAATGCTGTATTCAGATTCATATTTGCAACGAATGCCGTATAATATAATAATCGCTGGAGATATTCTATTTTATCATAGAAGAGACTCCTCGACTCCTCGCAGTGTGACAGATTCCCCTGTCGAGAAAGCTGAAAAAACTTCCAGTGACTTTTACGTCAGTACCCCTTCAGCCTTCAGCAAGCTAAACCTGCAAAGAACCATGAGCCCCCTGATCCTGTCTCAAGGATCCTGGTCATCCCGGTAAGCATAAACCAGTCTTCACAGACTGGTGCGACATCCTAGCATAGGTCTGAAACACACAAAGCTGTAAAGCCAAATTAACACAAGTTCCACAAACTGAAAGATAAACCTTTCTAATATGACCTAGAATGGGAAAAGATGTAATGTATTTTTTTTTTTTTTTCTTTAACACCCTAATCCAGCATTAAACATTAGACATCAAACAAAGATTCCATTATCAGACTCCTTTGCTTGGTGTCTAAGAAGTGTAGTTTTGCCCTAATGTTTATAACGTACATTAGCTGTTTGATATACAGTAATCGGTCTCCTGGTGTAGCTTAACTGAACTGCTATACACGGAAAACCAATTCATGCACTGATTTATTTTTTTTGTAGGAAAAAACCTTTGTGCAAACATAGAAAATAAACTGTGTACATTAGAACTCTATTCCTCAAAGAATGTAATATATATGAACTGAGTTTATGTCCTGCTGTGTCTCCCCAGCTCCAGGAGTGGATCCCCCTGCCTTTCTAATCGTTCCTCTCCGCTGACAGCGCCAACCCAAAATCCCAGCCCCTGCCCAGAAGCCACCCAAGGCCCCTTTACAAACGGAGTCGACATTCAAGTGGCAAACTTGGATTACAGAATGTCCCGGAAGGACCTGCAACAGATCCTGCACGACACTTTCTCGAAGCATGGCAGGGTAAGACCTGCACCATATTGCAGTGTTTCCCCTACAGTTTGTTTTGCATCGCTCTGGCTAACAAAGGCTACTGAGAAATGTTCTAACATATCGGTATGTATTTAGAAATAAATTGTGGTACCTTTCATGTATGTCCTCTGGGCTTGCAGGTGAAGAGTGTAGAGCTGAGTCCTCACACAGACTATCAGCTGAGGGCCACGGTACAGTTTGGTACTTTACAGGAAGCTATTCGTGCAGTGAGCGGGCTGCACCGCTACAAGATTGGTGGCAAACGTATTCAGGTCTCCTTGGTCACTGGCAACAACAGCAGGACTCTTGCCCTCCTCCGGTAAGTTCATTTGATGGGGGAGATTTTAAAATACTGAATGCTTTTCTTATTTTCTTAAATGTGTGTTTTTTATTTATTTATTCTTTTATCATACAGTTCTGAAATCATCACTATTCTGCAAGATGCCCCAGCCTGCTGCCTGCCCCTGTTTAAATTCACTGAAATTTATGAGAAAAAGTAAGGTTTCTACTACTTTTTTTTAATCCCTTTTTTTTTTTAAAAATATTTTTATTTTATAGATTTGAATTTCTTTCTCTTGTCTCCTTTCAGATTTGGGCACAAGCTGGGTGTGTCTGACCTGAACAAGCTAACAGACACTGTGGCTGTGCGAGATCAGGGAAACAGCAGGCTAGTGTGCCTGCTTCACAGCAGTCAGGCACGACAGAGCCCCCTGGGGTCTTCACAGTCACATGATGGTTCATCGGCCACCTGCAGCCCAGTGGTGTTTGAGGAGCTTGAATACCACGAACCAATCTGCAAGCAGCACAGCACTAACTATGATTTCAGGTACAGTAGATGTTTATAACTAATATAGCCATACTACATCTAATCAGACAGTTAAAGGCTTGTACAATTATATGTTGTATATCTGCTTTTAAATAATGAAGACAGAAATAGAACATTACCATATTTCATATCAATAATCATTTGATACATACATTCCAAAATTGTTGTGAACACAACATCTTAATACTGTAAATATATATCTCGTTTCTTGGCGTTCGTTGTGAAAATGACTCTTTTTTTGTTAACCACCCTCTCTACTTTTTCTCTTAACAGTGAGAGTGAGTTTGATCCAGACTCCTATAAAATCCCCTTCGTTTTTTTGTCCATGAAAACTTTTGCATCCCAGGTGCATGGCTTGCTGCAGACACATGAGGGAACTGTCCCATTGCTCAGGTGAGCGTGCTATTCTCCTAGAAGGGATTGCATTACCAGCAGTTTCCTGCCCACAACCTGGTTTAACCAAGAACAGCAAATGGAAGTAAAACCTATATTGTCCTTTCCCATCAGAAGCCTCTGGAAATACTTATAATACAACTGCTGTACCCTGGAATAATAAAATGTACAGTTCTGTCAATACCAGAGAGAAAGATGCAAATAAAATAACCAGGAATAACTTTTGTACGCAACAAGACCAATTTACCACATGGCTGTTGGATAACCAGGTTGTTTGTAAAATTGATGTTTGGATATCCAAGGTTTTACTGTGACATCTAGAATTGTAGTCGTGTCTTTTTAGCTGCTGTCGGGTTGTATAGAAAATCCAAAATCTTTTTAGAAACGAGAGTTGCATCTCTGTCCTAGCTTCTAGCGTTCAAATATAAGAAGAAAAGGACAAGGAAACGATAGGCAGGTTGGGAAAATAAGTTGCACAATGTGTGAGTATTGCATGCCTCCTATCTTTCTAGTTTCCCTGAGTGCTATGCGTCAGAATTCAGCCCTCTCAAGCTGGTGGAGGAGGGGGAAGGAGGTGTCCCTCTAGAGCACCTTATCACTTGCATCCCTGGCATCAATATTGTCACTGCTCAGAACGGCATTAAGGTTGTGAAGTGGATCCACAACAAGCCACCTCCACCTAACGCAGGTAAGCACACACCACCGTGTCTTTCTGAAATGTTTTTATTTTAGTGTAGAACATTCATGGAGTGCAAATGGCTTACCAAAAAATATCCATTTTGAACAATTCACTTGCCAACTTCTAAATTTCATATCGGCTATGAAGTTTATTGGGAACACTTTTGGAACTTTTTTTTTGTATTTTATTTTTATGTTTTATAACTCAACAACTGATTGTTCTCTTTTGATTAAAGCAGATCCATGGATTCAGCGCTGCAAGAGTCCAGTTGGGAATCCCCAGCTGATTCAGTTCAGCAGGGAGGTGGTCGACCTGATGAAGAACCAGCCTTGTTGCATCATACCGATCAGCAATTTCATACCCACTTACCACCACCACTTTGCCAAGCAGTGCCGCGTCTCTGACTACGGCTACTCCAAGCTGCTCGAGCTGCTGGAGGCCGTGCCCCATGTGCTTCAGGTTAGGCATGCATCATTGTTTAGTGTTAGGATTATAATTATATATATATATGTGTATATATATATGTATGTGTGTGTGTATGTGTGTGTGTATATATATATATGTATGTATATGTGTGTGTGTGTATATGTATATATGTATATGTGTATATATATATATATATATATATATATATGTATATATGTATATATGTATATATATATATATATATATATGTGTATATATATATATGTATATATGTATATGTGTTTTGACTAATAGCACAAGTGTATCCTTGCCAATTGAGTACCATTCATTTTATGCAACGTTCAATGATGCAGTTTTTTTTTTGTTCTTTGTTATTTCCTACCCTTAATCCTTAATTTTAATTAGTGAATTAATGTGTAATTGTTGTAGATCCTTGGGATGGGTTCCAAGCGTCTGCTCACCCTGACACACCGGGCCCATGTGAAGCGTTTCACCCAGGATCTCTTGAAGCTTCTTAAATCCCAAGCCAGCAAAGAAGTAGTCATCCGGGACTTCATGCAGGCCTATCACTGGTGAGTGGTGCTGTTTCACTGTAGTTGTAACTTGGAATTGCATCTTAGAAATTCCTTTCTCCAGAAGGAAAAATGCATCTGCTTCTTTGCAGATTTATTTAATTTATTATTTTTAAGTTGAGTATCACATTACTCCTGCCTTAAGAATGGAACTGTTAATCAAATTATTGACCTGCTCTGTTTGTTGGCAGGTGTTTCTCCAAAGACTGGGATGTGACTGAATACGGAGTGTGTGAGCTGACAGATTTGTTAGCAGAAATTCCAGATACGACAGTCTGTGTAACTCAAGAAGACGGTGACATGGTTATCTCAATTCCTAAAAGAGGTATGTACACATCCCAAGTTCAGGAAGGATTCTTGCTGGGTTCAGACTCCCCAAAACCAAATTATTTAAGATCTTTAGAAAACAAGACCACCTTATATAAGCTACCTAATACGGTACTGTTTTTTGTAATGGTAATATTCATTTTTTTTGCTTATTTATTGATTATTAGAACGCACCCAGGAGGAGGTGGAGAGGACAAAACAGTTTGCCAAGGAGGTGGTGGATCTCATTCGCCACCAGCCTCACTTCCGCATGCCCTTCAACAAGTTCATCCCTTCGTACCACCACCACTTTGGGCGTCAGTGCAAGCTGACCTACTATGGGTTCAGCAAACTGATGGAGCTCTTCGAAGCCATCCCAGAGGTGCTGCTGGTGAGTGTCACAGTGGAGGATGTAGTGCTAGATCTTCTTTCCTGCATATTCTTCACCAATATTTTGATCGCTAGGTACAAGTTTACTTGCACCTCTGCCGACTCATCCCTCATTTTTCTTCTGGCACCTAACGGTAAATGTTATTGTTAAGCATCCTGTTCAGATTTACTGTGGCGCGGTGGCTAGAATGGTTTTGAATTGTGTTGTGCCGTGAAGGGTCCTAGCTGAACGGTTTGTGTTGTGCAGGTGCTGGAGTGTGGGGAGGAGAAGATCCTGGCCCTGACTGAGGTGGAGAAGGTTAAAGCGCTGGCTGCTCAGTTTGTGAAACTGCTCCGATCCCAGACGGATAACCGCATACTGATGAGTGACCTGCTGGCTGAGTATGGCAAGACCTTCGGCTATGGGATGAGGCTGCAGGACTTTGATGTCAGTTCGGTGCCGGCGCTGTTGCAGAAACTGTGTCATGTGGTCAAGGTAAAATGGAGTGTCCTGTTTCTTTGGGACAGTTTAATGGTCTTATTTTATAATTTTTAAAGTCTTATAACTACAAGATTCACCCACTACAAAAAATAACTGTACAGTTAAAGTTTAGTTTCTTTTATCTTGGTTTTCAGATGGTGGACTCTCCGGCTGGCCGAGAGATCCAGCTGATAAACAGAAAGTCTCTGCGCTCCCTCACTACCCAGCTGCTGGTGCTTCTCATGTCCCTGGAGAACCCTTCAAGCCATCTCTGCATCGACCAGCTCCTCACACAGTATGAGGCAATCCACGGCACCCTTCTCAACCCCTGCGAGTACGGCTTTGTGTCTCTCAGTGAGTTGCTCAAAAGCCTGCCCTACCTTGTTGAGGTGAGAGGATGAGAGGGACCCCAGCTTGTTTTAAATTTGTGAACCCTGCTCCAAACTTTGCACACATTTTCTTAATAATTGTGTTAAAGTTTTCAGTCATGTTTAAGGTATCTACCATTCAGCTTTCAATCACTACATTTCATTTCATGGTCTTTTCTTGCATTCTGATTTAATCCTATTGCTTCCCTTTGTTACTGTATCTGCCAGTTATAGTAAAGAATAGTGCTGCCACCAAATCTTTTTTCTTGAACTGCTTGTCTAGGTCACCCCCCCTCAAATGTAATCAAGATGGGCATTATTGCATTTTCCCATCGCTTGAGGCATATGTTGGACGGCTCTTTTGCATGCCCACCTATCCAATGTTCTGGCCACCTTGAAATTGATGCGCTTTAACAGGTGTTCTTTGGCAGGTGTTTGTGAGTGAGGAAGACGATGTGCAGAAGGAGTGTGTGAGACTGACACGGCTATACCAGTTTGCCCGCAGTGTCAGGGCCCTGCTGCACACCTACCACTACCAGCAGATCTTCCTAAGTGAATTTCCGAGTGCCTTCAGCAAGTACACAGGAAAGGGGCTGCAGCATCGCGCCTATGGTTACAGCACAGTGGAGGAGCTTTTGGGAGCCATCCCACAGGTGACAGCCTTCATTTTATTTTATGTACAGCCGTTGCCAGAAGTTTTGCACTACCTTGTGGCATTAACAATTTTTGCTTCATAGTCGAATGAAACATGCTGAAATAATGTTACGTGAACATATTGAATTACATACCGCTTTTATAGTTTTCCATATACAGAACGAAAAACTGACAAATTTAAAAACATTTGACATTTAAATCTAACGTCAAATACTGTAGCACGAATTATGGCTTCTGGTGTAGACGTGTGTAATTTTTGTAGTTTCTTTGATTTACATGATAAATAAAATGTAATTTTGTTCATTATAGTGTTTTTGTTGTGAATTGTTCATATAGAATGGTCACAGTCTTAATTCTAGGTGATGCAAAACCATTGGCTGTAGCTGTGTGTGTCCTTACTGAATGTAGAAGTTGATTTCTTTAATAAGCACTGTGGACAGTGTTGGTTCTGTTCACACTACCTGAACTTGTTGCTCTGCTCTCCTCTGTGCCATCAGGTGGTCTGGATAAAAGGTCATGGACACAAAAAGATAATTGTTCTGAAGAATGACATGAAAGGTAAGAATTTGTATGTCCGGGCTATGTCTTTTTGTGTCTGCATGTCGTGACTCTCACCCTGTTCCTGGTCACATTTCTGCCTGCAGTCCGTTCCAGTCCCTCTTGCTGTCCCACGGACAGTGATTCTGTGCCTGATGGCAGCAACCTTCAGGACCCGGCAGAGAGCACAAGGAGCACGCCAAGCCCTGGTAATTTCTTTTACATTTTTTCTGCAAAATCAGTACTTTATGGAGTTTAAGATAAACTGAAATTTGTTTAAGGAGCCACATTATGTTTAAACTGGGTACTGAACAGTGTCATTTTTTTTTAAACATTTAGTAAACGTGTTGAGGTTATTTTTCTTGTTTCCTTTCAGGCTCCAGCCGCACTGACCCAGAGCTGTTGTGTTTGAGCGGTGGTTCCCCTGTGGACCTGTTGTGCGGTCCAGTCCCGTCCTGTTTGCCCTCTCCCCAACTGCACCCCGACCTAGTTCTTTTGGAGCATGCTGACCTCATCCAGTTTGAGGAGCGGCCAAGCAACAGCGTAGGTATGAGCTTGAAAAATGCAACTGCAAAATTGTTTTCCTATCCCACCGTGTACTGTGTTTTAATTTAGTGTGGTGTTTTTTTTTTTTTGTTTTTTTTTAAATGCATTCAGTCATTCAGGATACCTTGACCTCTGACACCATAACTCCTGCCAGTGGCACAAGGGGTGTGTCTCTAACCAGCCATGTCCAGAAACCCAGCTCGCCAATCATCTCTCAAGTCAACAAACCCCCACCACCTTGCACACTGAAAGGAGCTGTAACTGAGAGTTCAGCCAAGAAGACATCTCGCAACAAAGTGAAGCTGGCAGCTAACTTCTCCTTTGCACCCGTAACTCGACTTTAACCACCACCATTACACACGCACACATAATGAAGCCAGATATATCCACACCAACAGAACGTGTCTCTGTAATCTACCTTTTTTAGTTGCCATATATATATATACATAATTTTTTCTTGTTGATACTTTAGAAATGTCTTATGATTTGCCAGCTGTGTACTGCTGTATACTTTTTTTTTTTCGTATGTGGAAACTTTTTTTTAATGTCATTACCCGTATTTCACAAAAGATTACACCTATTTTAATTGATCAAAACAGTCTAGGCCTGGTGTAATGTTTCATTTAGCAGTGGCTCTGCCTCTGCAGGTTTTGTTTTAAAATGGCATGCATGTTATGAGACCTTCATGCAAAGCCATGGTGAAAAGTGGAAAGACACCATTTAGTTATAGAAAAACTTGCATCTTTAAGTTTGCATTTTCTTTTTCTCCTACTCTTTAAATGTAAAAAGCAGAAGAAACTGGTTTATACTTGTGATTTAGTGTAAATAAGCAAACAAGATTACAGCTTTAAACTGAGTAAGTTGTAACTGCATACCAGAATCTCATGAAATGTATTGTGTGTGTGTAACAGTGCAAAAGCTCAAATTCACCACACATAAACAAGTGTCCTCAGATCTGATTTTACAGTAGAATGAAAAATGAACTGTAAACGTGGCCAAAATGCTCTTCTGGGGGGGAGGGGGCACGTGTGTGTGTGGGGGAGGGGGTCTTTTAGCTGGCAGGTACCTTTTCCAGGTAACCTGCACCTTTCACCACAGCATGGGGTTTGGGCTTCTCTTAAAACCTGCATTTTCAAAGGAGCTTGTATCTGTCGTTAAATGCACTTTATTACTGGTGCTAATTTAGCATAACAGCAGTTTTGATTTCGTTTTTGTCTAATTTAATTTGGCTTTACAGCTTTGGTGCATACCTGTTGACTGAGCCTAGTATACAGTTTCACCTTTGTTATTAACTGACCAAACTTGACATACCAGTATGTACAGTGTTTGCTTCAAACCTCTTGGTAAAAATCCAGACTTTCATGTTGGTTTTTTTTTGTTTTGTTTAACACAAGAAATTCTGCTCCAGTTGAAGTTTGTGTATTTTGTATTCATTCTGCAATTGACTGCTTTAGGACAGTGTTATATTTTGTTCATTGCAATGAGTTTGACTTTTAAGACCCAGGAGTCTGTTAGTCTGCAGAGAGAGTCTGTGTGTATGTGTTTGTGGCACATTTATACTGATCTGATCCACTCGAAAACCAGGGACTATCTTTGTTGTGGTGTTTTTATGTTCTATGTAAGTTTGTAATTTTGCCTTGATGGTGATTTTTTTAGGAAAGATTGTGTGAAAAGGACATGCCTAAGCCTCTACCAAAGCAGCTCAAATGGATACTGGTGTGTAACAGTGCTTCACACTTTGTTAACTTAGGGGCTGAGCATTTGATTTACGTTTGGGTAATTTATTGTGAAGTTGTGGACTGCCGTTTACAAGGCAAGGTATGGTGTGAAATATGCATCTAATGCATAAATCGCAGCTGGTTTTGAAGAAAGGAATCTGAGGGAATGATGAGGCATGGTGGGGGGTAGGTGAATTACTTTGTAAGCCATTTCCAACCGGGATGACACCTTCTGGGTATCGGTGGAAATGTCAAGGTTGGTTTCTTTAACCTTGTTGGTTTATTTGTTTCTTTTTAATTAAACAATTGAAAAAAAAAAAAAAAAAGTAACTATGTTTGTATGTTGAGTTCAAGGGGAGTGGCTAGCTGCCTCTTTTTTATTTTTTGTATCATAATAAAAGTATGTTTTTATTCTAATGGTCATTTAGTCCAGTGTTGTGCAATTTTGAAAGCCTTGTCGGTTGTCTTTTGAGTGAGAATGGTCCTGGAAACATCAGAGTGGTCCAACCTGTTTTGGTCTCCCACCTAGGATCAGGTAGTTTGGTTGACAGGAGGCCCATATAGGCTTTCTGACTAGAGCCTGGCTTTTACAATGGATTGTATTCGCCATGGTTGTTTTTACATGTCTCTTGGTTTTGTTCTACTTTAAATGAGAACAAAACTTTTCCTAGTTTGTGGAGTCTGCTGTGGGATCAGTGATGATATACAAGCTAGCACTGCAGGTACAAATGTGTAAGGCAAAATGAAATGGGGGGGGGGGGGAGGGGAGGGTTTGTTGTGAGTTTTTATAGGGCACTGAATTTCAAATAAAATAGGCATGCCTGCTTCTGAGCTCAAGTTTTCTAGTTTGAAAACTGAAATGGGGCAGAAATTCACAGGACTACCACAACAATCTGATAGTCCCGGTCCACATTGTGGTAACCAAGTTACCCGGATATATGTGTCTACTTTTATTCTGACAGTACCTCTTCCAACATTGGTGTTATTTCTTCCCCTCCAACTGCACTTCAGAGGCCCTCATAAACTGAATGAATTCTTTATTTGCAGAAATGCATAGAAAGTATCTGAGCACTTTAAGGCAGGTCAGTTCTTCCTTTCTGCAGAGAATAACAGAGTTTTGGGAATGGAATTGCAATTCGTTTAGTTTCAATAGTTGTCCTGCCTTGTAGAATGGGATTATGGATTCAGAGAGGGATACATTTTTAACTATGTCTGGAAGTAGACTATAGAGAGAAACAGGGAGAATTTTTTTAGTGAATTCTGAAAATATGAAATCAGTGCAAAATACCATTTTTAGTCCAAGTGATTCTTTTTGTACCTCTCACTCAGCAGTCAATTAAGTATGAGAACCTTAAGTTGATTCTAAACAATAAAAAGTTAAATGTTTTAAAGATAACTGAAGTTATTTTTTTGAATGTCAGCATTTTTTTTTTTGTGAGAAGAAATCTTTACAGAATGAAATGTCATTTTAATGCTGCAGAGATGGTATGGCTATGCATGTAATGCCTACTGCTTTTACAAGTTTGCTAGCAGTGGATACCCCCTCAAGAAAACTATTGTGTGTGTGTGTCCCCCGCCCCCCCCCCCCCCCCCCCCCCCTTCCAACATTGCCGTTACAGCTTACTCAGTATTAGGATGGGATAACGCTTGCAGTATAAATGATATTGGTAATTTACATGTACTATTTGGTTTCCTTTCAATGTAAGAGTGCTGATTTGTACCTTTTTTTTATATGCATGTTTGCATAATTTTGGTTTGTTTATTTAAAATCTGCAACTGGTTTCTTTAGGAAAAAAAGGCCTTTGTAATGCTGGTTTAAAAAAAAAAAAAAGGCCCTCAATTATTTAATGATGCCATTTTCATAAACTTTTTTTTTGTATTGGAGTGATTTGAACATGAAATTCAGTTCCACATGTTCCATGTTCCACACATTATATAAAGTGTATGCTGGCAATATTGTTTCCCTTATTCCCTTGTCTGCTACTGCACTTGTTAATGGACTATCATTGTTTTCATCTGTTACCCCTTCCAAATGACTCCTCCTTGTGGGATTTTTTTTTTGGGGGGGGGGGGGGGGGGGGTTGCATAGATGACAAGTTACAATAGCAGTTTATTTTTGTTTGAAGGGACCAATTACTGTTAATAAATCTCACAGCAAGCATACATTTCTGTTATTAATTGTCTCCTGAAGTTTGTGTCTGGGGTGAAAAATATGAACCGCTAACTTTTCTAGTTGTCCTGAACTTGGTATTGAAGTTTCTTGATGGTATTGAATGTTTTCCATGTGTTTTGGTTTTATTTAATTGATGGTCTCTCAAGGGAGGAGCCTACATACTAATGGACAGTGCTGAAAGTGTCTGGGCAACTCCAATGTATTTCACTGGTTCTTAAACAATGTCTAAACTTTTCACCCAGTGCAAGGAGACAACTTTTGTAGTTTAAAAAATAAATAAATAAAAGTAAATAAATTTGCTGAAATGTGTGCAGAATAATAACCATTGAAGTGAGTACTTTGAGTACCAATTTTTTTTTTTTTTTTATATAGAAAAACTTCACAAAACAGAAAATTAACATTCACAGTTCTGAGTCTACATATACAGGTAACAGAAGTGGTACATGTGATTTAAAGGACAACCAAAGACAGGTCTCACTACTGGAGAAATCTTACTGCAGCCATAACAGACTTGTGTGTGTTTTTTTTTTTTTTTTTTGTTTGTTTTCAGGTTTGTAACAGAAGGAAAAAAACAATTTAGTAGCTGGAGGTAAACTGTAGTCCAACGGTTTGTAGAGATGTCAAGCATCAAAAAACAGATTATTGAGGATTGGTTAAGTATATCGAGGAATATTCCAACTACACTAAGCCACCTGATCCCAAGCCAGCAGTTTGGGTAGTTTATTATTTTTTCTAAACATTTTCTACAATGTGTGTTTCCATTTTTAAGTCATTTATTTTCAGTAACAGACTGACAGACCAATTCTCAAGAGTCATAAATAACTTTTGTATACATGATTTAAAAGGTCTGCATGATGGGTCTTTTACCCCCTACTCAAATTAGTACTGGGAATTGTAGAGCACCAAAGGTGCCTTTTTAGTCTTAACTTAATCAGAACACAATTCATTGTCTGTACAAGTTATTTAAAAAATAAGAAATTGATATGTAGCACAATTGCAATATATAGACTAGTTTGGATGTAGATTTTGCACTGGCATCAATTTGATTTGAAAGTTGCATCTGTGGTGCCACCAAATCATTCTGTATTTTCTTTGGGTTCTGTATGGTTGTAGCTGTGTTCTAACAAGACCATACTTTGCCCATAGAAAAGGATGCCGATTAGGACTATAAAATGCCCATATTTCAAAGGAATTAAATGATGATCCTTCCATCCATTAATCGGTGCTAATTTAAGTACACACGAATGACGCATCGACCAAAGATCCCCATCTTGCCCATTAAAGATCCCAGGTTGTTGAAGAGTTGGGCTGTCCGCCTCGGGTCCTGGCTGGTTGCTTTTCTTCAGGGTTTTTGTTAAAAACAAGCATGCATGCCCCACAGCCAAACATCTATTACTGTCTTCCCAGCGTGGGGATAGGACCAATGCGCAAATGTGGCTTTCCTGTATAAATATCATCAACATAGATAACCTAACACCTAATACTTCAATAAATATTTGTTTGTAAATATAAAATAAATTAGACTGGATGCAATTGTGCCCACTTATTATTTTATTATTTTTAGTGGTAGGCTTACCACATTTTAACCTAATTTCCACATGATAGAGGACTCTTGTTCCAGATCTGAAACAGAAGCCAGACTTTTGTGCTCACTGAGTCTTAGTATTGCATTAGGCAACAAGAATTCTTTTTTTTGGAATATTAACAAACTCATTAAAATTCTAGTCCTATGTCCTTGCTCTTGACAACAAAGCCACCCTTTCTAGCTGTAGATATGCAAAAAAAAGGCTTCATTCCATACTGCCTTTTAAGTTAATTTTTTAGTTGAATTATTAACACTCAGCTGTTTCTTTTTTAAAGGGTCCTTGCTTGTTTAATTGAATATGTTTTAATCTCAAGTCATAGAAGTATTAGAAGAGATTCCTTTTCTAACTCCACGTTCAGTGACTGCATGCAGTACTTCAGGCTTTAGTTGAACTTAACTTGAACTTTATTATTTTGAGTGTTATGACAAATCTAATGTGATACTGGGGCAAAAAAAACCTGGGCTCACCTCAAGAAAAAGATCTCTCATATCACCGTGAGGTTGGGGCTAAACACATCCATTGTATCTCTGTTAATGTAATCTCTTAATGTTATCCCCTTCCCCCCTGCAAAAGCAGACTCCTGCCAGCAGGGTGGGCCTCAGAATTGTCATGGTTACATGATGGTGCACTGTGTGGCTCCACAGCAGTCCTTGATTATGGCTGCCCCTGATTTAGCGATGGAGGGCTTGTTGGGTGGAGGTTCAGGGGTCACCTTCTTTTTAGGAGAACCTGTCAGGTAGGGAGTAAGAGAGAGTGTTGAAGATTTAATATTGCATTGTACTGATATCTCAGTACTCTCTACCAAAGGGAATTCTAAAGCGCATTGGAGTTTGTGAAATGCATTGTGACGGTTACTGTGTTTTTATTTCCTGCTTTTATTTTCTCAAATTACAACAGTTATGTTGCTCAGTCGTTGATACAGAAAGGAGGCAGAATGGCTTCATGGTTTGAAAATGTGGACAGCTGGGAGCAAGTCACCTGACACATTTTTTGACTCTGTGCCATGACAACAGACTCTGGAGTTTGGATACTCAATCCCATGTGAAAATGTATTGTGTATAAATTGAAGCACTCACTGTCAGTCACTTTGGTCATTTTCTCCAGTGGCATCAGTTTTAGACGAAGGAAGTCAGCCATCTCTTTGTCTTCCTCCTGCTCCCTGCGAGTCAGGGTAGTGTGGGTCAGGTTACATGTCAATTAACACATTGCAACATACATGCACTTTAATCATGAGGATGGAAACAGTCCAGAACGTTCAATACAAAAAGAAAGCATAGTTGTGATTGTAAAATAGGAACACTGAGATAGAAAAAAGCTATTTTGTAGGAATATGTTTTCAGTTTTGATTTATAAACAGTAAGGGCCCCAGCTTCCCTCACAGAAAAAGGCTGATCATTCCATAATTTAGCTTTAGAAGAAAAGGCCCTTCCTCCAGTATTATTTTCACTCTGCCTCACTGAAGACTAAGTCTCATCTGGACCTTCTCATCTCTCCACTGCTGTCAGCCTGCACCTTCATACACATCATTCTAACATCTCTATCTCGGCTATCCAGCAGTGATGTCACTGCCTGATTCTAAAACTCTGCAGCACAGGAAACAAAACCCCACCTAGAAACCTGTCTTACCTTAATCTCTCCACCTCTGCGTCGTCCACCAGGAAATCTCGTTTCTGAACTAGTTTATGGATTTTCAGGATCAATTCCTCCTCCCTCTGCTTGTGCTTCTTGGTTTTCGCTTTCTCTGAAAGGGGTTAAGTGTGTAGCAGGGTTACTGATCAATAGACTGGAATTAAAAAACTGTGACTCCACTGGGAAGCTTATCAAGCCTGGCTGATCACAGCTGCAGAAATTAAAGCTGCCTATTTCTAACAAGTCTATACCCTTACGTAATTTCAAAAGCCGATAAATTCTACTGTGGTTTGGGGGGAAAATCTCATTTCTGTTTTGAAGATATCTATATAGGATAAACCCTTTGTGAATGCAGATTTTCAAAGATGCTTCCTGGATTGGAGCAGGTGAGAGGGTTCTCCTGAAAACATGGAACGTGAATGATGTGGATAGGTCTTGTACAGGTCTATACAGATCATTTTTGTGCGGCAGCTGCATGTTTCTGTGTGCTTGTTTGCTGGCAAAAGTTTATTGATGGATCAATTATGGCTTCATAATGGTAGGAAACAGACAGGGTTTCAGATTTCTATACCAAACTGTCCCCACACCCCAATAACCCAACTTCTGACTATTAATAAATCTATACTGAATGATTTACAGTGTTAAACAAACTCTCTTCTTTGTTCGCTTGAAACTTTCCTTTTATCAAAATAAGTTTGAATTGTGAGCTAGAGATCAATGATTATCACTCTTGTTCTATTATTATAGGTATGCTGTCATGTTTCAATCTAAGCAGTGGCTTGGGTTTAAACATTTTACATAGTGTATGGTTTGTGGTGTGACAGCGTGGAGGGTATTTGTTGTCCATTTTACCCCACTCAGAACAAGCCATCTCACACATACAGTACACCAAAATATTTCCCATTTACTACCAGTGAAAGCAGAACCACTGGTGGCAAATGCTTTCTTAATTTTACCAAAACGTGTTTCTGCAATGGAGATTGCCAAGACTGCTATTTAATTCATATAAAGGTTTGAGTAAAGGTGTTCTCTTATAAAATATTATTGATGCTCCAGTGGAAATTTACTTCTCGAACACCAGCTCAAATTATACAAACTAACTATTGGAATAAAATATGTCTTCCTCTTCCTTACTTTTCTAATTTGATATAGACGTTATTTAGAATGCAGCAGAATAATATAAATCTTCTGCACTAAACAGCATTTTTTAAATTTGATTTCCAGAAAGAATGCTTGATTTTGAGCAGCTATGGAACACATTTGGGAATTGAGACTATAGCAAAAGTCAGCATTTAAAAATCTATCTATATAAAATAAAGTACAGTAATCTGTCACATATCCGCCCTAATCGTTTATCCGATGTGATCAAGCTCTTCAGCGACGTCACCCACGTGTGCAGCACTAATGCAAAACGGCTACAGGAAAGCGAGTTGTGCTTATAATTGAAAGTTGTTTTGTTTCGTAAACCTATGCATTTTGCTACTGTGTAATTACCCGACACTAATGTAAGCGTATACGGCACTGTGGCAGGGCAGGACCCCTAAATAGTGTGTATTTATTGTAATTAATTAATGAAGTACCTGACTCGAGTAGCAGGAGTTTCTTTATTATTGAACAGAGAAGACTAGTTCAGAGATTGTAGATCTCACCAAAGTGTTCGTACACTGTGTTGTATGTGCTCCGTGCGCTGCCATTGCTGGTCGTGTCACGTGAGCTGTTCAGTGTGTTAATATGTAAATAAATCCTGTTCACCTGCGGGTGTATCAACTTCAACCTCTGTCTCGCTCTCCTGCCTGTCACTCAGCAGCGAATGCACGCACCCACACTGCAGACGTCTACTCTGTCACAAGCATTAATACCCTGTATCTTTCTAAACAAGGGATTTAGGGGAGCTCCCTAATAAAAGCTGAATCTCAAAACAATAATTGTGTGAATATAGTAATTGCTACAGCTGTGTATAATGGTATTTAAAACAGGATTCATTCATCCGACTTTTTACATATCCGCCCTTACTCTGGTCCCACCGCAGTCGGATACGTGACGGATTACTGTACTTTATGTGATGTGACACAACATCCCAGCAGGTTGTATAGAAAAGAACAATCAGCATTTTATAAAAATAAATGCTGAATAAAACAAACAAACAAACAAACAAACAAATATATATATATATATATATATATATATATATATATATATATATATATATATATATATATATATCTATAGTATTAACCTGGAAGCTCCACAATCTTCCGAAGTTCTTGTTTCAGATTCATGATGTCTTTACATAACTGGATATCGTCCATCCTAAACCAGGCACAGGAGAGTTGGGTTAGTTGAGATGTACTATACATATAGAAAAAAACTGTAGAAATCTTAGATAACAGTCAAGTTGAGGAAAGCTGAACAAAATGAGCATAGCTGTGATTTTGTAACTCAAGCAAACTGGAATTTTTACTTCTCAATTTATCATCTACAATAAATCATTTCTCTAACCCGGGTGCAATAAGTTTCAACTACAAAGTCAATAGTCTACAGTTCATTATACAGAATTACATAATCCACATGCACCCACACACGCATTGTGTGTGAGCTGATTTATAGCAGTGCAGTATCCCCAGTATTCCCTGGATCACTCTGTAACCCTCATAATAACACAACTCTCTGTATCCCTCAATCTCCTTGTCACTGAGCTCTGAATTGAATTATAAGGTGATAAGTACAGGGGCCAATGATTCACTCGCTGTGCACTTCCTGATGTCAACAACTGTGATTGAGAAAAACAAACATGTGACATGAACGACTGGCTCTAATGGGTCCTGCAGCTCTCCTGAGAGAGGAGGCGGGAGCTCGCAGCAATGCTGGACATCCCTAATAGTGCAACAATAACCTGAACCAAACAGCATATCATAGATACACAGCAGATATAGATAGATATGCACAAATCTTTAAAGCACATTTTGTCCCAGGAACTTGTTTAATTTTGCACACCTGTTGGCCACGCTGATCACCACGCAGTTTTCTAAAGCTGAATCTGTATTTATAGATGGATTAACTAGAAGCGTTAGCAGACTAGATCATTCCTGTGTTACAAACTGGACACGTGGAAAGATTGGCCTGGAAATTAATTTGGTTGAACATGATGACGATACACCTTGTACGAGTTAATGAGGACTGACAACTCTGCTCTCACTAGCTCTCGTTCTCCAACGTATAAAAATAAAGGAAAAGAAACTCGATTAATGGAAAAGCTGATTGCAAGTCAGGAAGCTGACATTATTGCAAGGTCTCTAGGGAGAACTGGAATCGATGATGTCTATAATGTCTGAAAAAGAGCAGTATCTTTTTAAGATGGTTCTTTTTTGCTTTTGTTTTAAATCAATTACACAAATTACTAATAATAAAAAAATACAATAATTGCATATCTGAACAGGCATTTAGATGTTATAATTATAATTATAAATTTACAATGTCTCGGCGTACTGAAATTTGCTGACCCAGGGTAATGTTAAGAGCCATAAATAATTCAACTGAGGTGATGACAGGCGGCTGTGCAGCCATCTCCTATGAGAAACGATTGCAGGTCAGCTGTACTGGAAGTGAGGCTAATTCGAACAAAAGACCTGTGGTGTAGTTAAGAATGCAACTTAAATTAGGTCACATCGTTTTCAATGTGCACAGTGAATCAACCTGCAGGTAACAGTAAATAGCTAGAATGCAGTACCATAGACAGCTGATAGTACATAGACTGCAGATTAACTATCTTGTTTCTGTAGTTTCAGCTAGGCTGTTATAGTATAGGCACCTCTTCCTCTCTCTATGTCTGTCGCTCACTCTCATGTTATTACTGGAAAAAAGGTTTCATGGGTCCTGTCCACTTCCAGTCCCTTGTGCAAGTCTCTCAGTTGAATCTTCAAAGCAGTAGTCAGCCCTGGTTTAAATTGTGCCAGACTTTGTGCACCCATATCCCTGCCAACCTTTACCAAATGGATCTTCAATGACAATGCAAGGCTTGTGTACTCAGTAGCACAAGAACAAGAGCACTTTTGAATCGGGAACACTGCAGTCTGCTAATTCTGCTAGGGTTTCTTTTATAGGGTAGTACACAGGTATTATAATACCATCCTAATTGTTTTCTCCAAGGGTTGGTTGCTTTCAACAGTTTCAGGTGACAGTGTTACTTAAAGAGCAGTGTTTGTGTTCTTTGTACATCAGAATACATTAAATGTATAACAGACTCTCCCAAACTTATTTAAGGACTTGTCCAGGGACCATAAACATAGTCCTTATAGACAGCAAGGTCTTTCTACCCAGATGACTTGAGTGATTGTCATGATTTCCATTACATGAGAGTAGATGTTAAAACTTCATGCTGATTTGAACTTGGCTCTCGCCAAGATAAGCACCAACTAAGACATAGCTTCACAGTAAACTAATGTGATCCATATGTGTCTCCATCCATTTGCACTTCCTTCCATATGATGATGTAGATATCCTTCTGTCTGGTGTTGATGGCTGAAGTGTAATGCTGGCTCCAGGGATCAGCTTATTGCCTCCCTAGCGCATCAGCACACACAACGGCTGCGATGCTGGCTCCGGGGATCAACCATAGTGCGGTCTCCCCAGCGCATCAGCATGACAGCCGTCTGGATTGAGCTAAGTAGGGTACATCTCTGGGGTCTTCAAGTGGGCACCTCCCATCCTCGGTGTTTCGTCGACTAGCCCAAGACACCTCAAGCACTGGTGGAGCCATGGCTGGGCTTTTGTCTGAATGTTGATTGCTTTCCTCTTTAAGGTAAGGCTCTCAGCTCTGTAACTGCTGCCTTGCTGTTTCACATATAAGCGTTTTACCAGGGTCATCCTGGCTGTGTTTTTATAGAGATGGGGAGGATTCCCTACAGACAGAGAACTGTTCACTGCCTCACTCTGAACTTATTCTAGACTGTTGAGATGCTTCTAGAATTGCCTAGTTTCCGATTCTGTCTGCAACACAGGTGTGTTGATCAGGCTGTGTTCAACAACAGTTTGAAGCAACACTGAACCGAAAGGCCATAGCACAGTGATGTGCTATTAAAATACATTACTAGCCAGTATTTATAGAAACATCACTCCAATCAGAAGTTCTTGTGATTGATCCAAACTATCATACTGTGTGTTCAGCTGTCTCTGATACTAACTAATCATGATCTGTGATTTGGAACTTATTTCTATATGTGTAGCTATAGCTGCTATAGACTGAAGCTGCCAAACACCCCTTGTTTTGCTCCAGGCAGACATAAGCATTAAACCAGGAAGGGAGTTCTCAAGTATTCTACCTCAGATGGAAATTCATGAAAAATTCAAGTTAGCCCTCATCAATAAACCAACATACGTGAATCCTTGTTTTTCGGTAAATCCATATTCACTGGATACAGTAGTCAGTGGGTCTGCACTGAGATGGACATGTTTCATGATGCTCGTAGTCCAATAAAAGAATCAAAGCACAAAGAAACCCAGCTTCAATTGAATAGAACTGTTTTAAATTCAACGTGTTTAACCATGTGCATGTGATTCTAAGATATTTACTAGAGTGTACATCTAGGATAATACAGTAAGGTTTCATGAAATTGATGAGATTTGGGTGTTTGTCCACATTATAAATAATGGTATATAACAACAGCACATGAAGGAGGGCAGCGATACTGACATGAATCGTAGCTCGGACTCCCTGCGCACCAGGACCTCTCGGAGACGCTGGATTCGCACCATTTCCACCTCCATCTCATCCGGAGACATGGAGGTCTCTGCCATTGACACCACGTCCTGCTGGTCTGCAGGGGACAGGGGAAGAAGGGGCTGAAATCTCTTTTACATAGATTCCAATCATTGTTATACCATGGCTATGCAAAATCTGAAATTATATTAGCAGCACTATCTAAGCGTTCCATCATTTAAAAACGGTATTAAGTATGATGCAATAAATATTTGATGAGCAATCTGGACGTGTGATGTCTACACCTGCAATGGCACTTTATCAGAATGTACAGCTGGGTATATCATTTGACGTGCAAAAATAATTAGCCAGGGGTTATCTAAAAAAAAATGAAGAAGGTGTTTCTCAAATGTAAAACCATTACAATGTATGAATGCCATCCCACCTTCCTCCATTATTCTCAGTTACGGTGAAACCAAAGTAGCTTTGGAGAGAGGAGAGAGTAATTCATGCATGACCTTCAAACACGGTTTTGAGCATGCAGCTTCTGGACAGGGAAACTCTGTGACCGACAGCAGTAGCAGCAGTGTTTGAATGCTGGTGGGGTGCTTGCCTGTGTGACAGCTCTGAGCTCTGCAATGAGACTTCACACACAATGCTAACACTGCAGCAGCCAGGGACCAATACTAATTATCTCTCCAATAGAATTACTGCCAAGTAACTAGAGCTGAACACTGCAGTGCACGTTTTAATACGGACACACTGAGAGGCAGCTCCAGTCCGGTTTTAAAACTAAAACAACAAAGTCAACCCTAATTGCCACAGGCTGGCAAGCTAACCAGCTTCTTGGGATTTTTCATTCCTGAGGCATATCCACTCTGCACAGCGCACAAGACTTGAATCTGAACTACTGGCAAAAAAGAAAAGAAAAAGAAAAGAAAAAAGCTGACTAAATGAAAATGTGAACCGTTCCAGAACTTGCCAAGGTGACACAGAATACAATGGGCTTTTAGAATCTTGCTTGCTGTATTATTATTATTATTATTATTATTATTATTATTATTATTATTATTATCATCATCATCACTGGGGTGCGCTGAAACTGTTCTCTTATATCTGCAGAAATTACAATGTTTGGGCACCAGGTGGCACTATGTGCTATACAAAAATCCTAATTGATCCCATTATATGCTGTGTATAAAGGGTACTAAGCATCAGTATTCCTCTCATACCAAGTACCTCCTATGCACTCTGATTGGAAATACCTATTTCAGTGGTATGATTAATCCAAGCACCTGAGTTTGAAAAACATAAATGATCGAATGTTCAACTTCGGTGTTGTGTTTGATTGTGGCTGCTGCTGTCTGTTTGTGTTGCTATGACAGGACCCCTTGGAAAGGAACATATAATAATAAATAAAAATACTCCACTGTTGCTATTGGCGGTATTTCACATGCCTGCAACTGTCATGCTAGACCCTTCTAAACTTCTTATCCTCTCATTTGTGTTGTTAGATCAACCCACTTTAGCTGCCTCCTCCCTGATACAACAGTTCAAAGCTTAGCTTTATCTCCCCCCTCCAAAAAAAAAGCATACGAAAGAATATCAAATGAAGCCTTGGATACATCTATGCCAGTTTAGTAATTGTATAAAACATTAATGCAAATGCTGTTAAAGCATGCTTCCTTTAAATATCCCTCCATACAAGTGATCAAAGCCTTGCCCATTCATTCACTGCTGTATGTTTCACTTTAATGGAGACTGTTTCTCTCATTCCCTATGGACAACACTGAGACTCACAAGTTATGTCAGTAATGAGTTCATATAAAACTATTCATTACATTGCGGTATTTAAATTCACCTCCTGTTTGGTACAAATGTCTTTCCCAGAGCTGTCAAAAAGCCCCAAGGTCCACCTAATTTATACTCTGTAATTCTGTTGGTTTACAAAAACATTTACAGGGAAATAAAAATCCTGTGCGGCAGCCGAGGGACATAAATTATTAGACAATCCATCAAATTCGGGTAATCTGCTCCAAGTGGATAGAGCTGAGGAACTGAGAGGCAGTGCACACTAGCCATTGGAGCTGAGAGATTAGGAACATGGACAGCAGTAAAATTTGTCCTCAGTAAAGCTCCTAAATTATGGAATGCTCTGCCTTCTTGTGTCTTGGAAGCAATTGAAAATGTGTTTTTACAAACTAGCTTTTTATCTTAGTTTTTTAAATGTTACAATTAAAACCACATTTTGTACCTCTTTTTTAAAATTCAGTTTTATTAAAATCTGTATGAGACTGTTCTTAATTTAATGGTTGAGTTGTTTATTTGTATTTTGTGTGTGTGAAGCGTTGTGGGATTCTTGTGATGAAAGGCGCTATAGAAATGTAAATTGTATTGCACTGTACAAGAATATAATCGGACAGAAGCTTTTGTAGGCGAGTAATTAAACTTATGAAAATGTCTATAACAATATTGCCCTGTTTCTGAATACATTCATATACTTGTTTTATGTATTGAAGTACTTCAGTGTACATTTAAAATGTATAAAGTACAGTATATAGATCTGTCAAATGCACTTTTCAAACCTTTCCCACTGCTGAGACTAACTGTGTCCCGGGGAAGGTACTGCATTCTATCATATACCATGAATAAGCAATTACATGAATCTAAATCTCTGCTGGAATCTTTTTTCTAGTTTTCGTTACACTAAAAAAATGTCAACATTTTACAGAAAATAGCAGAACTGACAACCTATATTTAAAAACTGCTTTAAAAGCAATACAGGTCAGTGCCTCTTTACAGAGTACAAATCTGTAGATACACTGACTCTAACCTCACTGTCTATTTTCACTGCAGTGGAAGGAGAATCTTGCAGCTGGAGCTTCATAAATATTTAAGCAAACAACTCAGACCCCTGCCTGATGCTGTGAAGACAACCTGTGCTGCTTCTCCTTTGCATATGCTGCTGTATTTCGAAGGTCTGAATTCAGTCATTTTCATTTACCCTGCTTGCCCAGAAACAAAACATAGACCTCATAGCACTTTATTTCCATAATCAGTAATAATTCAAAAACAGTGCTTTTTATATAATCACTGCTACAATACAGTATTTCATTCAGTAACATATTTGTAGTCTATATTTCATCTTACACAGCATATACATGTACATTTTATTTCTTTGAATTGCTATTGAATTTTCTGGCTCTCAGATCCCCAGTATAAAGTTCTTGATATCGCATTGACGTAGCTGCCTCAAATGCCCCAGACGGCTCTTTCTGCTCTGCAGTTTCACCTCTCAACCCCCCCTGAGTTCTATGTTTTAGTGAAGTGCTTTCTCTAAGATTCCCAGCACAGAGTTATCTTCTCCTGATAAATGGAGCAGAATGATTCAGTGGCCAAAAGCTCCCCGGTCTAAAAATATCTGGCAGGATTAATCACTGTGTGAACTAATTCCCCAGAAAACCCACCTCATTATAGAAACAAAAATATTCTGCATAATTATGACGATAATTCACAGTTGATGGCATTACAAGCTTTTTTAAAATATGAAAAACAAACTTTTTAATAAGCCCATCTATCCCCAATGTGTCCGGTTTAGGGACCTGCCTTATTTTGCAGATTAACTGCAATGGAAATCCAGTTTTGATATAAGGGACTTGAAGGAAGTTTGGCATAGTGGTTAGAGTTGTGGGACTGGGAAGAAGTGGTTGGAGTTCAGCAGATGGGCAGCTGTGTAGCAAAGTGGTTGGAGCTGAGGGACTGGGAATAATTGTGATCCAATGGTTAGAGATGAATAACAGGGAGACAGTTTTTCTAAATCCAGATTTCACTGTAATATGTTTTCCAAGAATACAACATAACAACAGCAGTTTGGAAACCAGTCCCTTTTAGAAAGGCCAGCTCAGTGGGATTCCCTGCACAAATGTATTGAATTAAAGGAAACAGTTAATTAAGCAGTAAAAATAAATGAACTGAGCCTCTAAGGGATCCCATACTTCGATTTAACTTGCGCTGGATTTTCTATTTACATAACTATCAAATCTCTCTGCATCCTGCCTGCCATTTAAAACCACGCTTATTCAATCAAACTGCAGTTTTCTAAACATTTTGGCCTTAATGGCCAAACAGGAATGCTTAATGAATATTTAATTTCCGATGCTGTGAGGCTCTGCGCACTCTGAGATCTGTTAGCACTGAGCACTGCAGGGCTTTCTTATGTAAACCCCACTGCATTCCACCTGTGGTCAAAATGTCAGAGGTCTAATGAGCAGCTAATCTTAATACTTTTCTGGCGTTTTTCCCTTACAGCTGGTCTGTTGACTCACTTAACAGCATTGCTAAATACAACAAAAATACAGTGAAATAATATCAACGAAAAAGCAGGTTTAGAAATTTTTGGGTGGCAGTATTCTGATCAATAAAATAGAGCCCAGTTTTCTTGGGTGGGCAAGAAGGCCAGAAGACACAAGCTGAGTGACCCCAAAATACAAGGGGCCAACCACAACATCCTCTTCCACATTGGCTACTGTTGTTGCCAGCAACTGTCAATCCTCAGGGAACTTCATTTTTTGATATGAAATGCAGTTCTTTTTTTCTTCATATATGTTTGTGTTGCTTTTCAAGCTCACCCTCTTGCCCCTTCAGGAGATATAAGTAGCAAGCAAATAAAGCAGATGGCTAACAGAAAATACCAGATTGGTTTTCCATCAGAGCAAACCGTTTCAGTCCTTCTTGCTGCTCCTAGCCATTCAGGTGGTAGTGCTGTGTTGATTTTGTAAAGTGGATAGTGTACGGGTGTGAAAAGCTTCCTTGAATTATTGTTGCAATGGTTTAGTAAACTGGAGGTTAATGGTAATTATGGCACAGAAAATCTACAATGTCTTGCCTTGAGCTGAGTTATGTTACATTAGGAACTCTGTGCTCACAGACCTTAGCTCTAATAACCAGAACCACAATACAATTAACTTTTTAACTGGAGGGAAACAAATGAACATTCCTGGAATTAACAGAGTGAATTAATTGCAGTACCTTTAGCAGACAATATATTGCATCAGCCCTACTATTGCCCCTTAGTACAAAACCATTGCATTGCCACTGCAGTGCCACTAGTGAATTGCTACAGAAGGGCACACAATCTCACTGTGGTTCAGACAGCAATCAGTTGTCTAAATAACCTGCAGTGAAAGTACAGTAAATGTAGTTACACCATGGTTATATACTGTAACTTGTATTAGCTGCTCTGCAACAGCTTCCCACAATCATTCTCTTGTTTCTCTCAAATCTATTACTTTCTTCCATAGTTTAGTGCAGAAAGCAGGCACTGTTGACAGTCCAGTACTAGTTTAAAATGCTCAAAGGCAGCTGACAGCTGTAGACAAGGACACTAGCTTGTTTACTCTTGATGCACCTCCACTCAGATTACTTTTTTATATGGGACACATTCTGCCTTTTTTTTTTTTTTTTTATAAAGCAAGCTTTCTCACCCAATGACATCCATGTAATGACCCTTAGCTTACAGTGCATTGTTAGATGCTCAGTCTAATTTTTAGCCTTGTTAAATTACATCAAGCCTTGCAGGCTGTTTTCTGTGCAAGGGGACAGAACATTTTGGAAGCACAGCTACAGACAGCGCAGAGGTGTTCTATTCATACTCAGCTCAATAGAATTCATCCTTGAGCACTTCTCTGCTCTCCCTCTCTTGTCTGTAGTCAGTATCATTATGAATGTACGTTTTCATGGAGAGGAATTACTGTACAGAAACTAAAAAGTGAAGACTGGTGTATGAAAAGTAATCATAACCAAAATGTAACCATAATGTATCAAAACTAGTTTATTTTGCATTAATATAGTGATGGACAGAACCTGGATTCAAAGCCAGTCATTCTGCCCGCCATGCAAATGATACATGTGTGTATGGATCAATATGAATACTGCAGATAATGTATTCTACTTTAATAAAATAAAACATGCTATATAATGAAATAATAATAATAATAATAATAATAATAATAATATTAATAATAATAGTAATAATAATAATAATAATAATAATAATAATTATTATTATTATTATTATTATTATTGCAGTATATAGCATAAACCTATTGGGAATATATTGTCAATAACAGGTCACACAAACAAAACACTAAGGAATTCACTCAGAGAGAGAGGGAGAGACGCATATATTCACACACTCACACACACACACACACACACACACACTAACACTCATTGTTGTGGCTTATTTAAACTAAGTTCTGCCCTAAGCCTGTTTTTTTTTTTTTTTCCAGACTGCGACTACTTGAAAAGGACATTTATTTTATTCTAGATACGAGTACTTGCGTTTTAAAAAGGAAAGCATGTGTGTGTACTGACGTCGCGCACTGTCAACAGAGATCAACAATAAAGACTGTTTAGGGAAACTGCATACCCAAAGCAGCATCACACCACATGCAAGCACAGCATTTGATAAGCATTTTCTGTTCTCTATCGAGATTAGTAGAAGCACATAAGATAACTACAATTAGCAAAGCAGAGCAAAGAAAATGCATGCCAAAGCAGAATGCTGTTTCTGCCCTGTTTAGCAATGCAATGTCTTGTGATCTAATACGCTGCTAAAGACTTTGCATTGCTTCCTATAGGCCACCTTGGGCTCGCACATCTCCCCAGCAACCCCAGTAAAAGTACAATCAAAATGAAATAAAAAAAAAACAAAAAAAACACTCGCCTTTGTCTGTTTTCCACTCCGTCTCCAGCACCGCCCCGTAGCTCTTGAGCGCTCGCTCCGTCTCCGAAATAGATTTCTTTAACTCCATGGCAGGTTGCATTGATTCGATTTCACTCTGCAAAGTTATGTTTTCCTATTGCTCTTGTTTTTCGGTTTATTTTATTATTTGTGCCAGTCTGTCTTTGTGCTTTTCTGACTCAGTTACGTTCCTCCCATTTCGCGGCAGCACCGACCCGAGACGGTCTCAGCATCTTGCTTTTATTTTTTCTGGGCTGCCAAGAATTTTACAGGAGGGCTGTGTTGAAGTCGCAGCGCTCTGCACTGGCGAAGGATGCAGAGAGCATGCGCACTGAGGCCAGGAGGCAAGCGCAGGAGAGCATTTGTTCAAACAAGGTGAATCGACAGTATGTTATTACGGACATTTTTAGCTGTACATTATTGAAGTGTGTCTGTCATTCAATCCCTATGTGCTAGTAGAAGCAGATACAACTCCACATGTAACTCTGGATATAAATGAAATTAAACATGATTTAAAAAGACGCCTAGAAACAGCATTGTTTGTTTGGTTGACATGACGCAGTCATTCCCTGCTGGGACATTGATATTACCTCTGAGCCTATCGCTAACAGGATAGGTTAGGTGTAAATTATTCAAAATCTAAATTGCATCAACTTATAATTCACCGTGTTACAGATTTCTATATATTTTTAATCACATTCGATATTTACAAATGCATTGTTTGAGATTCGTAAAGATGTCTTAAAATGTTAATGTGTCTACATAGGTTTCTTCAGGCTTATTTCAAAGACCACTTTCCTGACATGCTGGCACAGTTTAATTTAGCAGGTTTCTAACAGATTGTAATAGATTTTACCAGTGGAAAGCATTGGCTAAAACAGGGCTTGGTTGCAAGTTTAAGGCAGAAAACTGTACACCTGATTGGCTGAAACGCAGTGTATAAATCCATAGTAACCTGCAGTGTAGACCTCACCATAAGACATCCCTATCTGTCTCAGGGGAGGAGAGAGAGAGAGAGAGAGAGAGAGAGAGAGAGAGAGAGAGAGAGAGAGAGAGAGAGAGAGAGAGAGAGAGAGAGAGAGAGAGAGAGAGAGAGAGAGAGAGAGAGAGAGAGAGATTGAATAACAACAACATAGCTGGTAGTAAATATCAAGGCATAAAGAACTGCGGTACATTTGTAAAAAAAAAATACCTATCAGAGTGTGCGATGGTTCATCTGCCAATGTGATGCTCTCAGCCTGGGCTGCTCAGCACCCTGACAAGCTAATGTTGAGGACCTGCTTTATAAATGCTAGCCAGTAACAGATGGTTCTGTGTTGGAATCTCTGCCCGTCAGGGTGGATGTGAACCTGCCCTGCCTCCAGCTGTCACATTGCTGGCTCCACTACTCAGCTCGAAATGGATCATTACCATTTTGTGATGGAAGTGGAAAAATACCAGATTTACAAGCCATTTTAATTAATCTATTTAGTTAAAAAAAGCAAACTATAAATCAGACAGGGGAAATATGCATTCATACCAAATAAATATCACAATTTATTCATCAAACCTACTCTACAGCACATTTATTGAAAAGACATAGTGCTTTTTGAATACGATATGTAAGATATGCTCTGCAGATGTTTTATCATTTTCAATTGTGTTAATGTATTGCTTGCCTTTCTCTGTCTATAACACTCTGACCTTCATCTGCCCACACTAGTCCCAACGCTGAATGTGCCAATCAACAGGGATGCTTTCTCTAAGAAATGTATCCCTTCCTCATTGATGGTTAGGTAGATCAATATTCTGAGTCCTAGCGGGAAGTCTGGAAGTGTACTGGAATATGTTAAGCCATCATGCCAACTTGAATTTCTTGAGTCTTGCAGTAACTGAAAATTCATGTGACAGGGACTAACACTTTTACAGTAGGGTACCCGACCAGTGGAATAACCTTCACACAGCTTGTCACACACTTCCAATATTCTTCTTGTTTCAATAAGGTGGGCATTATCAAGCATGCACGAAAGGCTTTATATTATTGACAGTATTAATATAATGGACTAATATTGGAGGGAACAGTTTAAACCACAAACATGATAAATTACAAAATATTACATTCAAATGTTGTAAAAAGAAATAAGATGACCAATACAGTAACACTAATCCAGTTAAAATGTATTTAAACGCACACAAATTGTATTAAATTAAATACAATGCACAAGAAGATTTTAGAATTATTATTTAAAATATTAGGTATCGGTAGCACTACTAATACAAATAGAAAAATCTGGAAAACAATGCATGCAACATATTCATATTGATAACACAGACAGTTTTGAGTTATTTCCTGTTCCCGTTTAATAAATACTTTGTGGGAATGACACAAAATTAGGAGCCGATTTAAAAGTTTGCTCCACATCTCATTTTAAGAAGAAACTAATGTTACAAAACATGTACAAATAACAGAGGTTCTTGTGTGATTCTGTAGTTGACCATTCAGATTTCTTTTTTAACTTTGTAATAGTACAGGAACATGTTTGTTTTTTTATTTTAAATCAGACTCATAATGTCAATCAAGTACTGTACATGTATAAATATCTACAATTAAATAAAGTACTTCCACATCAGCTAAGTGGCAAAAGACCTGCCTTGACATCACATGATAAAAATACTGAAGTATCTATATTCTCATCCTCCCACAAAGGCAGCAATTTCCACAAACAACTGGCAAAATAATTCAACTGCCTCGACGGCGAGACACAGCGCTCACAGAAACAGAAAATCAAGGACTGAAAAGGAATAAATTAAACCAGGCACTTGGAATTACTGAACCGTGTCCCAGCAAACTAGCCCATTCACTAAACAGGATGCCATAGATTGCCATATATAACAATGAAGTGTGGTGAATGCTGTACATTGCTACAAAATACAAGTGCAGATTTAAAACCCTGGATAACATTTACTTATAGCTAACTTGCATACTAACTAAAACGGTGCCAATGTCTGTACCAACTTATTGCACTTTTGCCTTTTCATGTATGTTGTATTTTCCTAGTCATCCTTGTAGTCTACATCAAGCATAAGCATCTCAACTTGTGTTCAATATTAAACCACAAAACGTAGGTAAGCATCTTCCCATTGCAGTTCATGATGTTCATCATTATTTTATTTATCTTTACAAGCTTTTGAGCTAACCCCACTTTAGTCTAAGCTAAATGACTGCCAGACCTTTTATTTTCTCATTCCAAAAGGTGATGTCATTTTGCTACCTTTTAACTCTTGTCTGCTGCCTCTGTATATTGTAGGACATTTTGGAAAGAAGAAATGAAAAACCCGCACAGCTGAATAGATGCCCTGTGCAGAGGAAAGTCAGCTGGAAGACAGAGTAGATAAGAAATAACTACACAAATTAGAGAAACAGAACATTAAAATAAAATCAAGCTCGCTTCATTTCCTGAAGTAATTAAGAGGGACGGTTTTATCAGTATCTAAATATTACATGTTTTAAACACCAGAAGGCAGATAGCAGCAGTGAAATTCAAGTTTTGGTCCAGTAACATAAATAAAGACATCAGTTCACCTGTTTCCTACAGCATGGGAACTGGTGGCGTTGGTGTGTTGTTGTTAAAACAGGGACTGTTTGGGGTCATTCCTGGTATCTTGTTTTCTGTTTCTGTTGAGGTTGTTTGAGGTTTTGAAGTTTTTTTATTTCTGTTCTTTAGCATTCGTCAAGGACGGGGCCTCCTTCGGTGACAACACCCAGGCGAGCGCGGCGCTCATGGTCCCATCACCACACTGGCGCGAGAAGCACAGGAAGGTGGCCCACAGGAAGGCACAGCAGCCCGTGAAGGACGTACGCAGATACAACGGGACCAGAAGAAAGTTCAGCAACTGGGGAGCAGAGACAAAAAAGGGAACGGGTTCAGGTTTCTATTGTAGTTGTGAGTGTGTTTTTTATTTCATTTTATTATGTTGTTTGTCCTAGTTAGTTTATACACAGTATATTCTAATATATAAACCCAAACACTACAGAGTATTTCTGACTCTGACCAACTTGCTGCACGTAACTACTGCATGTACTACTTAATGAGCTAATACATTACTGACCGCCTGGTTTCAGGCAGGTATACAACCTCAAGTAATAAATGCATTAGCACTTAGAGATACCAAAATACTTTAGAACTGGATACCACTAAGACTTTGAATGTGACTTTTATACTACTGTAATAGTGTAACACTGTTTCAAAATGGAAGCTGAGACTAATTGAACGCAATTCACTTGAGTGTGTGTGTGTTCACTTGAGTGTGTGTGTGTTCACTTGAGTGTGTGTGTGTGTGTGTTCACTTGTGTGTGTGTGTTCACTTGAGTGTGTGTTTTCACTTGAGTGTGCCAAGTTAACGGTTGACAACATTTTAAAAGCACGAATACTCAGCTGAAGCCTATTGGCTGGCGTCTAACCAGGCCTCAGGAAGTGAAAACTAATGTCCTGGAAAAATATATTTCTCTGCCTGCTCTGTTCAGGAAGGTGAAACAAACAGTAAAAATGAAACAAGGAAGAAAGAAAATCAAACCACTTCTACCTGCATGAAGGGCCAATACAGGAGTCCTGTCTGGAATACAAAATAAATAAAAGCTATATTAGGGTACAATGGTGCTGAATTGTCAAGAGGATTGTTCACTAATTAACAGATTGACTCTAAATGTCGTCAACCTGCTGAGGGCCCAAATCTGTTTCTTTTATACAAAATGACTTTGAAATCAAAATACAAAGCTAATAGTGTGCAGATTACATAGAGTACCAGATGCTGTGACTATACCTTTTCATTGGGTTGGGATTTTAATTGAAGCGTCACCAGTTGGCTGAATACTGCAATGTAGTCAAGGTTTTAAAGGGGGAGTATATCAAGGTTCATCTCACCTTGTATGTGTTCCAGAATTTCTCTCTCCAGTCCTGCAGAACATCCTCTTTGCCTTCAAGTAGACTGACTCCTGAATCAACAAATGTATTGTAATGCAAAGACAATTATTAGAGAAAGATGCTGTGACAGGATTGAAAGGAGTCCCTGTTGTAATTCGCCCTCCCGACCACCGGCAGCGCTGTGTAGGGTTGACCGTGATTGGGTCAGGAGGCTGAACTCTGACCATACAGGAAGTTCCGGGTCAGGCGGCCATCTTGGCCCAAGGTGGGACCATGCGGCCGTCAGGTCCCATCATTGCAATCAGCTGTGCTGTTCTCATCGATTGGCTGACGTGAGGCAGCGTGCTGATTGCAGGGGTGGGACTTGGCAGTATTTAAGCAGTATGGTTTTGCCATTCGGCCCCCTGTCCTGAACTGAAAACACGTGCTGTGCTTTGTTGTTGTTTTGTTTTATCAAACTGCTGTAATTCGCAGAAGCTTGAAACTTAAGGGACTTTGGTGGATTGCCGCAGTGGAAGAAACCCAGGACAAGCCAGTAATCCGTGGAAGGGGGCCAGGAGGCGGTGAGAGGAAACCCACTGCAGGAGCACAGAGAAACCCAGTGCTTCCTTTATTGTTGTGTGTAACGGGACGTTTTTGTTTATTCTTTTTATTTGAAACCTGAGTTTACCATCGCTGGTATTCCAGGTGGTTTTCTTGTTTATTTTCTGGAATACTGGACTGTTCTATTTTTGTTTGTTAAAATAAAATCCTGCCTGTACCATTGAAGGTACAGGGCTCCAAGGACTAAACGACACTTCCGGCTCCTGTGTGCTGTCATTTCTGGTCCTTCCCTAAAGCTCCACCCACTACCCTCCCACAAGGTGGTGTCAGAAGCGGGAGGAGCATGGACCGGCACACCCTGCAAGCCGTCTTGGAGGATCAGGAGAGACACCGTGACGGTGTAGAGCGGCGTCGGGAAGAACGGGATGCTCAGAGGGATGCTGAGCGTTCAGCCCATCTGACCGCGATGACTGACAAGATGGCGGCCATGTGTCTGGCCATTCAGAACCTGGTAGTGGCCCAGGCCCAGGCCCAAGCCCAGGTCCCGGCCGCAGCAGCTGGACCAGCGCAGCCGACGCCCAAAATCCGGCTGCAAAAGATGACCTCAGAAGATGACCCGGAGGCCTTCCTGACCACGTTTGAGCGGGTGGCTACAGTGTCAGGGTGGCCAGCCAGATGTTGGGCGGCACAACTCGCCCCTTGTCTGACTGGTGAGGCGCAGGCAGCATACCGGGCCCTGAGCAATGTGGCAGCGGAGGATTATCCCCAGGTGAAGGCAGCTATCCTCCAACGCCTCAATATCACTCCGGAAACGCATTGCCGGCGTTTCCGGACCTACAAGCGTCCAGAGGGAACCCGGCCCCGCATTGCGGCCCAGCAACTCTGGGACCATCTGACCCGCTGGCTGCGTCCCACTGAACGGACCACCCAACCAATCATGGAGTCTGTGGGGGTCGACCAGTTCCTGGAGGTGTTGGAACCGGAGACTCGAGCCTGGGTCGCTCGCCACAGTCCCGAGACGATGGACAAGGCCGTCGAACTGGCGGAGGCTTTCGAGGATTCACTGCTTCGGGTGGACCCCAGTCCAGCCCCAGCAGTCCCAGTGAAGCATCGCCCTTTACCAGCGCACCCAAGGACTGCAGCGAGGCCTTCAGTTTTCCCCGTCCCTTTGAGCGCCTCGACTCCACAGTGGAGACCGAGGTTAGCTCCCAGCTGGGCCAGAGAGAATCCCTGGACCCCCCCCCCCAGTGGTGGACCAAGGGACAAGCAGCCGTCTCCCACAGCGTTGCCTTCCCCTACCTGCTTCCGGTGCCATGAGGTGGGACACATCGCGAGATTCTGTCCTGCCGCAATGGAGTGTGACGTGGCCTTGCGATGTCCGGACGCAGAGGGTGGTGAGTACAGGGGAAGGGGTCGGGAGGGGCCTTGCATTATTAATGTAGTTGTTGGTAATATGAGTACCCACGCATTAGTGGACTCAGGGTGTAGTCACACTATAATTCGGTCTGCTCTCTTGGAGGGTACGCCCTGGCGGCCACAGGGGTCTGTGACCATCTCGTGTATTCATGGAGAAACCAAGGCGTATCCTACCACTAAAGTTAGAATGACTGTGGAAAGTCGGACGTGCCACGTAGTCGTGGCCGTTGCTAAAAAGGTGCCATACCCAGTAATTTTGGGTCGAGATTGGCCTTACTATACACAAGTTAAGGTCAATGCGGCTCGGCCACCTATTGTAGAAAAGGTGGTCGCAATGGGGGATCCAATTGGCCAGATCTTCCCCTTGCAGGCCGACATATTTACTTCCAGGTTCCGGCCCCATAAAACTAAAAGAGAGCGGAGGGCCGAGAAACTTGAGGGGGCATTAATGAGGCAAGGCTGGGGATTGGTGGGAGAATCTGCTTTGCCTGTCAAACGAACACAGAAGGGGGTGGGTGTCCAGTGTGACCAGCAGGAGCGGGTTACTGAGATCCCTAGAGCAGAAGCTACTGTGGCCCCGCTCGGCATACCGCAATTCTGGGACCGGGGTGTGGACCTAGAGTGGGAGCAAAGTAACGACCCCACTCTGGTGCACATCCGGGGGCGGGTTCGGTCTGTCGAGGGGAAGGAAGTTGAAGGCTGCGGGCCGCTCACATTTCCTCACTTCATCGTGATGGGGCATTTGCTGTATAGGGTATCCCAAGCCCCGGGCACAGGACAGCCTGTAACCCAATTATTGGTTCCGGGGTCTTTCCGCCGGGAGGTCATGCGGTTGGCACATGATATTCCCTTTTCTGGCCACCTGGGGCGGGAAAAGACCTTGGAACGAATACTGGCCCGGTTTTATTGGATGGGACTCCACGTGGATGTGAGGAAATATGTAGCGGAGTGTCCCGATTGCCAGAGAGTAGCGCCGGGGCGGGTTCGCCCGGCCCCGCTGGTCCCACTGCCCCTGGTTTGTACTCCCTTCGATCGCATAGCCATGGACATAGTGGGCCCAGTGCATCCCGCCGACTCTGGATATACGCACATTCTAGTAGTGGTGGATTATGCTACGCGATATCCAGAGGCGGTGCCACTGCGCTCCACTAGTGCCGTCGCCATTGCTAAAGAACTAGTTGAGATCATTGCTAGAGTAGGGGTGCCCAAAGAGATTCTGACGGATCAGGGAACCAACTTCATGTCCGATACCCTCAAAGAAGTATACAAAATTTTGAAAATCCGTCCCATCAGGACCTCTGTGTACCATCCGCAGACAGATGGCCTGGTGGAAAGGTTTAATCAGACCCTGAAGCAAATGCTGAGGCGATTTGTGAACCAGGAACAAAAACATTGGGCAAAACTCCTCCCCTTCCTGATGTTTGCAGTGAGAGAGGTGCCACAGAGTTCAACAGGGTTCTCCCCGTTTGAGCTGCTATATGGGAGACAACCCCGAGGCATTCTCGATCTCGTGCGAGAAGGGTGGGAGGACCAAACCTCTACTTCTAAAAATGTAGTCAAATACGTACTACTGCTAAGAGATCGCTTAGAATTAGTCGGTCGTTTGGCTCAAGAGAACCTGCGCAATGCTCAGCATCAGCAGCAGCAGCAGTACAATCAAAAAGCACGAATTCGGACTTTTCGACCTGGAGATAAGGTACTGCTGCTCCTTCCCACAGCCGAATCTAAGTTGTTTGCCAAGTGGCAGGGGCCTTATGAGGTGGTTCGGGCTATAGGGAGAGTGAATTATGAAATCAGGCAGCCCGACCATCGAAAACCACTCCAAATTTATCATGTAAATTTGTTAAAACCCTGGAGAGACAGAGAAGCCCTGTTTGTTGCTAATGATAGCCCCGAGGAGGATTTCGGTCCTGAGGCAGGGCCATCTGGTCAAACAGCTAAAATTTCGATGGGGGAACAGTTACTTCCCCGTCAGAAACAGGAGCTGGGTCAATTAATTGAGGAATTCAGTGATGTTTTTTCTGAGTTGCCCGGTAGAACTGACATTATTGAACATGCCATTATTACTCCGCCAGGTGTTCGGGTGCGTCAGAGGCCTTACCGGATCCCGGAAAGTCGGCGGGGTGTAATGCGCCGGGAAGTGGCCAGTATGCTCGAGCTGGGAGTAGTGCAGCCTTCCCAGAGCGAGTGGTGTAGTCCTGTGGTAATGGTACCTAAGAAGGATGGCTCCACTCGTTTCTGTGTGGACTTTAGAAAGGTGAACGCTATCTCTAAGTTCGATGCGTACCCCATGCCTCGAGTGGATGAGCTCCTCGACAGACTGGGTAAGGCGAGGTTCTTGTCCACTCTGGACCTGACAAAGGGATATTGGCAGATCCCGTTAACACCCAGTTCCAAGGAGAAAACCGCATTTGCTACCCCGGATGGCTTGTTTCATTTCAAGACCATGCCCTTCGGTTTGCATGGGGCCCCAGCTACCTTCCAGAGACTGATGGACAAGGTGTTACGTCCCCATCATCAGTATGCGGCAGCATATATTGATGACGTTGTTATTTTTAGCTCTACCTGGAAGGAGCACCTTGATAGATTGGCGGCTGTCCTGCAGTCTTTGAGGGAGGCGGGGCTAACAGTCAACCTAGGCAAATGCGCGTTTGGCAAACAAGAGACCCAATATCTTGGCTTTAGCATGGGTAATGGTCGGGTGAAACCAGTGGCTTCCAAGGTCCAGGCCTTGGTGGACACTCCGGTCCCACGAACCAAGACTCAAGTGAGGTCACTTTTGGGGCTGGCAGGCTATTATCGCCGTTTTATCCCCGAGTTTTCCACCATTGTTAGCCCCTTGATTGACCTCACTAAGAAGAGCGCCCCAAACACTGTAAAATGGTCAGATGAGTGTCAGGAAGCGTTTGACACGATAAAGCGGATACTTTGCCAAGCCCCTGCACTAGTTTCACCAGATTTCGACAGGGAATTCATCCTCCAGACAGACGCCTCGGATGTCGGTCTGGGGGCCGTCTTGTCCCAGGAGATCGATGGGGTAGAACACCCCGTGCTATACATTAGCAGGAAAATGGCTCAAAGGGAGCGCAACTACTCAGTTATTGAGAAGGAGTGCCTGGCCATTAAATGGGCCACAAACTCTCTTCGATATTATCTCCTGGGGCGGTCCTTCACTCTTGTCACAGATCACGCTCCTCTTAAGTGGCTAAACACGATGAGGGACACGAACGCCCGGATTACTCGGTGGAGTCTGGCGCTGCAACCCTTTAACTTCACTGTTAAACATCGTTCGGGTAAGGAGCATCAAAATGCTGATTTTTTTTCAAGGGAGGGGGGTCATTTAGGGGAGTTAGGGTTGGCCGAGTGTGCCTACGGCTCCACTCTGAGGGGGGGGATGTGTGACAGGATTGAAAGGAGTCCCTGTTGTAATTCGCCCTCCCGACCACCGGCAGCGCTGTGTAGGGTTGACCGTGATTGGGTCAGGAGGCTGAACTCTGACCATACAGGAAGTTCCGGGTCAGGCGGCCATCTTGGCCCAAGGTGGGACCATGCGGCCGTCAGGTCCCATCATTGCAATCAGCTGTGCTGTTCTCATCGATTGGCTGACGTGAGGCAGCGTGCTGATTGCAGGGGTGGGACTTGGCAGTATTTAAGCAGTATGGTTTTGCCATTCGGCCCCCTGTCCTGAACTGAAAACACGTGCTGTGCTTTGTTGTTGTTTTGTTTTATCAAACTGCTGTAATTCGCAGAAGCTTGAAACTTAAGGGACTTTGGTGGATTGCCGCAGTGGAAGAAACCCAGGACAAGCCAGTAATCCGTGGAAGGGGGCCAGGAGGCGGTGAGAGGAAACCCACTGCAGGAGCACAGAGAAACCCAGTGCTTCCTTTATTGTTGTGTGTAACGGGACGTTTTTGTTTATTCTTTTTATTTGAAACCTGAGTTTACCATCGCTGGTATTCCAGGTGGTTTTCTTGTTTATTTTCTGGAATACTGGACTGTTCTATTTTTGTTTGTTAAAATAAAATCCTGCCTGTACCATTGAAGGTACAGGGCTCCAAGGACTAAACGACACTTCCGGCTCCTGTGTGCTGTCATTTCTGGTCCTTCCCTAAAGCTCCACCCACTACCCTCCCACAGATGCCCACACATCCTTCAACCAAAGTATTCTACTGTACATCTTCTTAGATAATACCCTGTGCCTGCCCTGCCTAAAACCATTTATTTTCACATTTTAGTTTTATATAGGTCCAGTATATTTCCAGTACATACATATATAAAACTAACATCTGAAAATAAACATAGATAGATAGATAGATAGATAGATAGATAGATAGATAGATAGATTATGTAATAGCTAATTAATTAAATATCTATATACTTTTATATGTTGATCTGTATTATTTTTCCTTATATCATAGTTATGTATTGCCCTATCATGGCTGCAAATGAAACACCAGAGGTTCAATATCGCTTCTGTTTCATGTTCAACACACTGCATAACCCTGGATTCTAAAAGAATGGTTCTTAATAGAACTTTCGAATGAACCATATATATATAGAACGTAAAGGAAATCTAAAGTCGGGTGCAGTTCAAGGAGTCCTCAAGAGTCTAAGTTGAGTGCAGTACGTGCACAATATCTCATGGAATTTCGAACTGCAGATCTTGTAAATGTACCATCTTTATGGGTGTGTGTATTTTGAATTGATATATAGTACATTATTGATAAGATATGAGGTACTGCATGTAGACAAATACATATTCATAAAGATGGTAATTACAGTAGCCATAGCCTATGTAACATGCGCCCACCTGTGTAAAAGACACTGGTTGCCAAAGGTGCCGCTACTGTCTGGTCCAATAACACCTTCTTCAGGACCATGCTAACAGCTCTCCCGGGGAAACACCTCTCCAAACTCCGCATCCACAGGTAGCTGAAATTGCCATGGAAACTAAATGCCACCACGGCCACATTGCGCGTCTGTCTCCAGTCCAGATCCCTTCTGGTAAAACACTGGTGTACCAAGTCGCCGCTGGCAAACAGACAGCCGTAGAGAGTTACGTTGGTGAACCACGGAAACCGTCTCATCTTGCATAGAATTGCCTGCCTCATCTTCGTCAAAATAATGATTTGGTTGAAAAATACAATATTATGTTATTTAGCAATGTTTAGCTAAAGTTTTGGTTTTCTTGAGCACTGTAGCAGGCTATACCGGTAGCCTATTGCATAATCCCTAACTGGTAGAGCGAAATGACTGCTTTGTTAGTCGTGTGAAAAACAGAAATCAGTCAGACAGTTTGCGTTTTCTCAGAAAGAGGATTTGAAAAACGGTTTTTGATCGATTTCTGTTTTGTGCTCTGATGGGCAGGCAGTCTATGAAAAAAAATACGATACTACTAGAGATTATTCCAAAACTCAGTTGTTCCAGCTCACTGAACACACTGTCACTTAAACAAAAAACCAACAAAACAAAAAAATAATTGAAATATCATTCGGTGTTTAAAATGCAGATCTTCCCTCTGTTCACTACCACAGCTTCTTTAATGTACAAAAAATGTGTACGTCACAGCTTCTGGTTCACCTAGACCCACTTTTGGATACGCCCCCAAACCAGCCCCTTCCTCTTCGAGAAATGAATGTGTAATCAAACACATTGAAAAGGTCTGTATTATTTTCTTTGTACTGTATCTAGTTATTAACTGAAGCACATAACCAACTAACAGCCGGATAGAGTGCGCATATGCTGTATTTAGTGTTTTTAGTGTCGTTGTTTGCAAAATGGACTTTGTTCATGTGTAATATAAATAATGCAAGAGGAAGGCATGCAATTTCATACTAATACATATGCATTTGAACGTAGACCTACTCAAATTGAATCGGCATTCATTCAACTTACTTAGGGCTATTATTTATTAAACAAAATGTGAGTTGCTTTGCTGTGCATTTTTTCCCACAGAAATTAAAATCAATCATAAATTCATAACATGATGTCATAACGGAGTCACACTGTCGAATTTGTGCCTTTTGAGAATTCTACATGTAGGCTACCAATCTGTATTTATAAATATATTACAGAGGCACGTCGACGTTACGCATCTTGGCGTTGACTCGCTGCTTGGTAACGACGTGAGACGTCAACGCTGCCAGCGTGGAAAGCCGAGCTGCTCCAGGAAGTAAACGAAACCTTCTGTCGTGGAGAAGAGAGTGTCAAGGAAACCGGATTATAATATCACTGAAATATCAGATAAATCCATAGACGGGGCGATCGTTCTGTCCCTGTCTGCCGTCGTCATGGACACGTCATTTCAGCAGGTACTGTACCGGCTTCATTACTGTGGAGGAATGACATCTTTTTATTTGTGTTGTGTGAAATGTTTTTGACAGCTTATTAGATTGTGTGCATGTTTTCAACAGCAAAACAATATTGACTGTCCAGTTGTAGCGGTTTTAGATTTGCATTGATAGCGTATGGCGTTTCGTCTTGTGATTTATCATTATATTCTGACGTTACAATGCCAGTGTGTCTTTGTGTGAGATAAAATTCTTCAATGTTTGGAAAAAAAAATACAAAGTGGAATTTTGGGCACAATCTTGCTGGTCACGGCTTCCCTGGATTCATTTCTGCATATCAAGAGCATACCGGTTTTATTTTTCCGGCCGAGAACCAGCAACACTTAATTTTGCAGTGGTTTGCTGACTGAAAGAGGGCGTATATATGGACGGCCTGCTAGTATCTATCCATAATTATCCTGTGACAGAATAATGTGTGTGGCTGTTCAGCTGTTTGGTCCTTCTGCAAATCTATAACATGTCAGTAATGTAATTCCAGTACAGCAGATTTCACGATACTGTACTTCAATCTATATTCTGCACTGTTTCATTAAGGTTTACATTGTTTTTATTTATTTCTGTACCTTGTGCACAACACTTAAATCCAGTTGGATCCATTATTACGCGTTTATTATTAAGCGTTTATTGTTACAGTACATTTTGTGAAACTTGTTCTATTTTTCAGGGATTTAGTACACTGTTGAATTGTTTTGTATTGAAATATGCATTCATACAACCTAAGGCAGAGGTAGCAAAATAAGAACGCCTGTGTTCCAATACTCTTAGCCGCCACACTGTTAACTGACTATTAGTAATTATAATTTTCCAGTGGCGCCTGAGAGAGTACACACACTCCTGTTTGACTTGTTCTGTAAAGGTTTAAACCGGTCATACAGAACAAGGTTTAGTTATGTATTTATTCATTTTGTTTTGGTATGATTTGTAATCATAGTTTGCTTTCATTATTTCTACCCAAGGCCAGTTTCACAAATTATGCAACCTCACAGTAAACATTTCAAAATCATTCTAATACATATGGGGTGTCATTTTGAAGGTAATTATCTTTAGAAAATATGGCTTATTTATGGAGCAAGTCAATGGTTTGACGCGTACACGAAACTGATTGCAACCATACAATGTCCAGAAACCTAAGGCTGAAAAAAAAGAAACATGAAACGTGTTTGATTTTTTCCACATAAAATGAATAGAAATTCCTTGAGTTTTGCAGTTGTACTTGGGTATGCCAAGGTGGATTTCTAATGCTAATACATTTCTTAGCTTTCACTTATTTTGTGTTATTGATCATTTATATATCACTGTATCCGTGTACGTCCAACAGCGATAAATTACTTTTTTCAATCTCAACATTTAACACATTTGCCTTAGTATATATACCAACTTACACTCCTGCTATTATTTATTGTAAATTAAAAATATTGGTGTTGGACATCAAAAACAAATTGTATGTCCGACACCAATAAATGTATGTCTGACACTACATATAATTCCAATCAAGGTTGAAGATTGCTTCTGTTGTAGTGTATTGATAATGAGTCTGGTATTAGTGCATATTGAAAACATGTGTTCTCAAACATCATAGATACCAGTTCATCTGAGTATGTCTGACACCATGGTATTTTATGAGCATTTATCCCTTATCAATAAAGGTGGACAAATTATATCTATCTGAATTACAGTCCTAATTGGTTGACATACTATGCCCAAGTAAAAAGCCACTTCATGATTATAATCATGATCTTTTAAAGTGTCTGAAATCTCAAAACTGCCCCCAATTTAAAATGCCCAATTCACTTCAACCCCAGATGGGTTGCTGAAGAGCAGAGTGAACTAGCTCCGGAGGATTTTCCTCCCTAACTCATATGTGTGCCCCTAGTCAAACTGCAACTCGGGTGTGAACAGGATTCAGGATTGAAATTATGAGACCCCTTGTACTAATGTCAGTGTGCCTGTAGCAAATATAGGTCTGCATCAAAGTTAATGTGATTTTAATCTAGGACAAACATTATATTAAAAGACTTACCTAAAATCTGTTATTTAAAAGACACAAAAAAAACCAAACATTAATAATGGTTTTAACATTGAACTGCAGCTGAGCTACAATTATGCAGTTTTATAGTAGTTCTGACATGTCCAGGACACGAAATCTGGGGTAGACAGAGCTTCAATGAGACACATAATCGCCAGGGACAAATGCATGAGGACTAATCTGTTTTCTGTCCTGCAGAGTAGCCATTTTATCACAACTTTGAAAAAAAATTTGGCATCCCTTGAGGTCTTTACCAGTTCTCCAGAAGTGTTTATTTTAGTCTGGGTGAAGGAGCCACAGTTTTTATAGAACACGAGGCAAGAGACTTGTGTAGAATAGCCTTGCTACTCAAATATATTCTTTCCACTTTGCATTACAAGCAAGCTGCGCAGATTCTGTAAACAGAATGTTTTTTGCTGGGGCTTGATAATAATCGGCATGTAGTCTATTTGTAGGAAGTGTGTTGTATGGGGATAGTACTGTGCTGTAAGGGTACATCCCAGGCTCACAGCAATCAGGTTAGAATTAGAAAGACATGTATGGGAAATCTAGGAGGATAGGCTATGCCTTGTTTTTTGTACTCTTCTATTTGTGGAAGAAGTCAGAAGAACATGGATTAAACACATCTGAGCTTAGTGCTATAGAATGAATAATGTCCTCTTGTCCCTGCTACCTTCACCTCCTAATTTGCTGTCTTTATCCTACCTCACTTCCTGTTCCATTTCTCTTTTTTGCCCCAGACTCCAGTCATCCTACTGATTTGTGTGCAGTGAGGCTTGGTTCACCTGTTGTTGAAACTCTTGTTTCTTCCCTAAGGCAGGAATCGGGGCCAACTCATATTGACAATGGAAGTAAATACAGCAGAGGTCGAGATTGGTTAAGCATGAGACCCGGTGGAAAGAAATGGCCAGGCCTTTTATTTGCATGGGGGCAGTCCATTGTCCATTGTTATCTAGAGATGATCTGTGCTCAACCGCGTGACCTCCTTGAGGATGATCATCCAAAACCTTTGTGGATCTCCTGTTTCTTCAACAGCTTCAGATGTACAGCCCACTTTTTTTGCGAATTGAAATAAACACTGTTCTTGTGTATTTAACTGTAAATCCTGGTGCCAACAGGATGTGCTTTGCAGGAACCTCTTGAGGAAGTTTAAAAAGCACTGCTGTTTTTTTACACTCTTGGCTTATTTCAATATTTGCTGTACACTAAGTAGATGATTAAACACAGCAGTAAAGTTTCTACAACACACCCCGACACAACCTGGCATATAAAATGACAGTATCTTGTTCTGGCTGTGTTGGGATCGAAGGTTACGACTGTGATGTATGTTCACTTTTGTGTTTTGTTTTGTATTATTTCCCTCAGCTGTATGTTACATTCTGCAGCTCTGCCAGTTTAACAAGGTGCTCTGACTTTACTGACCTGTTTGGATTCCAGTCAGTGCCTCAAGCAAATGTGTTCCTGCTGTGGAACTTCAAACTCTGTATGCAACTCTTAGAGAGGGCAGTCTAACGTGTTCTTCCGGTTTGTCCAGATTACAGTGGATCCCACTTTAGCTGAGATGGGGAAGAACCTCAATGAAGCCATGAGGATTTTGGAAGATGGTCACAGGTGGGTTATCTTGCTGTATCAGTCTGTGGTCAGTTTGTGACAAACATGCATATTGACCAGTGTTTAAATCTGCCATATTCCATTTGACCAAATCTTATTTTGCAGGTAGCTATTTGTCCAAATGGGGTTCATCCCCAGTAGCTTTGCAGGATTTAAGGAGCGTACTAATTAGTGGCTGTGTGGAGAAATTCACACACACATACACACAGTTCATTTGCTCTATAATAATGCTCCCAGATCAGCACCCTTCCCTGTAATAATATGTGTATTTCTATGCAGGGAGAGTGAGGAGCAGCAGAGGCACAGCAGGAAGGATATTCCAGGACCACTGCAAGGCAGGTATGGAAACATCAAAGTCTTCACTGGACATTGACAACAACACTGTTTTATTGTCTCGCTTCAAAGTTTAGCAGCACTGTTTTCAATAGGCTGTTCTTGCCACTATAGATTCTCATGCTTTTGTAATTATTATTACATTTGAATTGAAATGTGTTTTTATGTGGGTTTTTTTTAACTCCTTTTATTTATTTAACTCCTGCTCACATTGTGAACCTGATGAAGACACGTTAGTGTCGAAACATGTTGTTTGTTTTTTACAATCATGTTTTTAACTTTAAAGAGTTTTTTTTTGAAGAAGAAAACAAATGAGCAGGAGTTAAATAATAAATCCTTTTGAAACAAAATGACGAGAGTGCGACCATGAATCTCTCTACGGAAACACTTTTGGTAAGTTTGGCTGAAAGAATTGCATTGCCATAGAGACTCTACCTTCATTACATGTAATTACCTTATACTGGTCAGCACCTCATCAATATCAAGCATTGTAGTGCACAAATGACTTTTTGTTTTATATATATATATATATATATATATATATATATTGTCAATTTCTTTTCATTTCATTTTTTTTCATTTTGAAAATAGGACGCTAATGATTAATTGGAGTGCATGAAAGAGCTGGATGAATGAATGTCCAGTTGTAATACACCTGTATCCGTCTCTCTGTGCTTTGGTTCCAGCGGACAGGATGTGGCCCATATTCTCCAGGTAGTACAGAACCTCATGCATGGAGATGAAAATGAGGACTCGCAGTCTCACCGGTAAGGAGAGGGCAGAGTGACACTTCAGTCAGTGATACAAGTTAAAGCCCCCCATGCAAAAAGCCCTGTTTTTCCTGATGCCTTATAGCATACATTTTTTTATTCTCAAAGAACAGACAAGTAACGTAGATGATAATGTAAGTGATTGGGCTTTCTGAGTGCTTCACAGCTCCCAGTATTCTAACAGCAGTGTTTTTTCAGCAGGATGCAGAATGTGGGAGAGCAGGGTCACATGGCCTTGCTGGGGCACAGTCTGGCCGCCTACATCTCGGTGCTGGACAAGGAGAGGCTGCGCAAACTTACCACTCGCATCCTGTCCGACACCACCCTCTGGCTCTGCAGACTGTTCAGGTATGAAGCCGCCTGTTAGACATATTGGAAACCATATAATATGCATGTGTACTATGTGTGACTCAAATTTCTGATTCCAGGGCAATATCGATTTACATTATATATATATATATATACGCCTGACCAGTAGAATCACTGAACTATAACGAGGTGACCTATGCCAGGCCAATTTTTTTTCCTCCAAAACTTACGGGAGCTCAAAGGCCAATGCAGCGCAACCGGTGACCCCCACAGCCATGATTTGGCAATTCAGCACGACCAGGGTTGGACCCAGCGAGTGCCCTATGGTATCAATCGCCCTACACTAACTGGGCTGGAGTTCTGCCAATCCCAGATGTGCTGCTCAGGGTTTTTCAAATGTTTTGGTAGATATGAGAACGGTTCAGCGTATTACCACGAGGATGACCGGGAAGGGCTCCTGAAGGTGTGCCGGCTCGTTATCCACTCGCGCTTCGACGATTACAGCACAGAGGGCTTCAACATGTTATACAACAAACAACCTGTCATCTACCAGAGCGCCGCCTGCAGGTCAGGCCTGGGGCAGCACCTCTGCAACCAGGTATGAACCCAATCTACCTTCCAAGGCTTTGTATTGTTTTGTATCATTGTGCCCCTGGGGCAGTACATTGGATTTAGGTCAGAAGTGGGAATATATTATTATTATTATTATTATTTATTTCTTAGCAATATAAATAGAACAAGTGTAAAACAGGTTGGGGGCTTTGGCAAGAGGATCTGGGTTTGAGCATACGGGGTGATTATGAAGTCAGTTGGCCAGTTTGCTCTGCTGTGGGGGGGAAATTCCAGGATGCCATCCATCAAGAGAGGGTCTTTTGTTTTTAATGTTCACAAGGAGGGCAGCAGATGAGATGAGTGGGAGCTGTATCTAACAGATAATGCAGTAACACTTACTGTACACTGTGTTTGGCAGCTTCCTCGTCTTGTTTCCCTCTTGGTGCCTTGTACTTCCTAGTTTTATTGCGCCGTGGTAAATGTCTGGTTTCCATCAGTGCAAAGCTGCCAACTTTAAATTGCCCTACAATTTTCTATGATGTTCTTTTTGCATTTTTCCTGCTCTGGAAATTCTCCTTTGTGTTACACCAGGATTGTTGCTGTTTATGTCTTATGTCTGCTTTTGTCTCTGTATGCTATGCCCTTCTGGTCATTGTGTATTGTTTTGAATTGATTTTTCTGAAGTGCTGGTATCAATAGCTTTTTAAACCTGTTCTTCAACATTGTTGTAACCTTTGAGTGTGGTTTAGGGGGCAGGTAGGTACTAGGGCTCCTCCCCCCTGTTCTGGCCCATATTATCTGTCAATCTGCCTATTTAACCCCTAGTTCATGCCCATATTCCTGGTCTCGTGTTTCTTCCTTCCTTCCGTCCTTCCTTCCTCTTCCACTATGCTGTGCCACCTCTGCAAAAGACTCCCTCTGGGGGCAAGTGAAGCTCCCTTGCCTACCCTAGAGGCCCAGCCGCACCGGCCTCACCTCTGCAAGGGTGGCTGTCCGTGAGCCAAGGAGAAGCCCTGTACTCTATACTAGGTCACAAGCACACTCCTCTCCTTCTAAACCACTAAGGTCCTTCCTCCACACGGCCGTTGCTCCTGTCCTGTGAACTAATCACCAATATGCAAAAGCTGCATTGCAAGTAAACAAATGTAAATCCTTTAAGAGAAGAGAGTGGAAGTGAAACCTGCAGAAACAGGGTGCAAAACTGACCAATGAAATGTTAGTGGCCAGGGGCTTAACAGCAGGTTTGTTTATATGACTATATATGACAGGTATGACTATATAGACTGAAGAAGGTTAGCCACACAGAATAAATAAAAGAGAGCGTTCTTAATCTGGCAGTTACCAGGGCAGAGTGATGTAAAAATCTCACTGCAGCAAACAGTACATTCCAGGCAGCTTAATCCTTTCAATTTAATTGACATTCTGTCTTTACCACAGTGTTTCTGAAAAAACATGATACAGTACTATAGGCAGATTCAAATACATAACACAGTGATGCTTTAAATAATCAAACTTAGGGGCTCCCGAGTGGCGCATCCAGTAAAAGCACTCGCTAGAGTGCAGGATGCGCTCTATAGCCTGGACGTCACGAGTTCGAGTCCAGGCTATTCCACAGCCGACCGTGGACGGGAGCTTCCAGGGGGCGGCGCTCAATTGGCCGAGCGTCGTCTGGGGGGAGGGAGGGTTAGGTCGGCCAGGGTGTCCTCGGCTCACCGCGCACCAGCGACCCCTGTAGTCTGTCCGGGTGCCTGCGGGCTTGCCTGTAAGCTGCCCAGAGCTGCGTTGTCCTCCGACGCTGTAGCTCTGAGGCGGCTGCACGGTGAGTTCGCAGTGTGTAAAGAAGCAGTCGGCTGACGTCACACGCTTCGAGTCAGCGCAGGGGTGGTAGCGGTGAGCTGAGCCTAAAAAATAAAAAAATAAAAAAATAATTGGGCATTTCAAATTGGGGAGAAAATAATAAAAAAAAGAAACTAATTGGCAACGACTAAATTAAAAAAAAATAATAATAATAATAATCAAACTCAGAAATCAGACAATATATACACACACACACCATGCATACACCCAGGAAGTAGAAATCCTTTGTGCCACTCTCCTTCAACAGACAGGACTAGGACGGTATATCCAACTGTGGGGTGCTGACCATGTTTTGCTCTCTCTCTCTAGCTGGGCCTGCCTCTCTCCAGCCTCTGCACAGTCCCCTGTAACACCATGTTCGGCTCTCAGCACCAGATGGTAGGTCCTTATTGGATTGCTGTACTGCAGGGCTGTTCAACGGATGACTCTTGAGCCATTGATGTCTTGTTGAACTCCACAATGTGGCTTTTTTGAAGGATCCCATTGATAAATGCATAATTTAAATAAGCAATGTTTTAATGAGCATAAAACTGCTGAAGGGTTGTCTGAGTGTAGTTGCTACTGGTAATCAGAGGTTTGGCAGCTGCAGTGCACTCAAACAGTACAATGCCGTTTTTATTGCAGGATGTTGCTTTGCTGGACAGACTCATTAAAGACAACGTGGACTCTGGGAAGCTGCCCTTACTACTTATTGCTAACGCTGGTGAGTACTAAAGAGGTATCCACATTCTTCCAAAAAGGAAACCCCCTCAAAACGTGCTCAGGCTATTGCCCGTTTCTCTTGGTCCCCAGGCACGCCTGCTGCAGGACACACTGACAAGCTGGGCCGTCTGAAGGAGCTCTGTGCCCAGTACAGCATGTGGCTTCATGTCGAGGGGTAGGTAGCACATCAGCTAACTGGAAAACCTGTAGTGCGTATAGCAGCTGTAGGAAAACGATGGCACTTTAAAGATGTAATGACCCATATGGTTATGCAGGTTAATGCCTGTGGCAAGCAGATATGGGGACCCATTAAAACGACCTTGATGATAAGGTAGGCTTTCTAAACTATGCAAGTTTAGTGTTAAAACAAGTTGCTTACAAAGACATAATTTGAGGTGTACTAAACACTGCAGTCTTCAGTTTGGTCTGCTTTCGTAAAAAGGTTTTGTGTCATTTCTGTTTTGCTTTTTTTCCCCCCAGAGTAAACCTGGCAACCCTGGCTTTGCCATATGTCAAGTCCTCAGTAATGGTAGGTCAATGTTTTTCAGAAACACCTAATAATACTTTTCAGATACTTCCACTACTTGATAATAGCATAATGTGGTGATGCAGCATTCTCATCCTCGGTCTAATAATACTGTTTTAGATCTTTCACTTGAAAGAATGAAATAGCTATGATGTGAAACTATATAAAGTGTCAATCCTGAAATGTCTGTTTGTTGACCTGATGACCTCCCGTGACTGTACTGTGACATGCAGTTCTTGTCTCTTCCAGGCCGCCACTCAGTGTGACAGCATGACCCTGACCCTGGGACCCTGGCTGGGGCTGCCGGCCGTTCCTGCGATCACCCTGTACCGACACGAGGACCCTGCCTTGGTCAGTGACAACCACATGTTACGTACATGCATGCATTTATTTTTGTCTTTCATCATTTTGTAAATGAAAGAATAATTAATTAACTACACGATATAAAATTTATTTATTAATTAAAAAATATTGGAAAACCATTAAAAATAAAAAAAATAATAATAATCTTAAGTTTGTCCTGTACTCTCCCTTCAGTCTGCTGATCATGGATTGAACATGAAATAGAGTTGAAGGTATTTTCTCTGATGTCATGAGAAACATTGTGGCAGAGCTTATTGAATCCTAACCCACAGTCCGTAGAGAAAGCTTGGGGAAAACTCCCTGGAGCCGCCAGGAAATTTCTCAGATAAATTCCATTCCCTTTTTTAGCAATGCTTACTGTTATTCTTGTATAGGTGCTTCATAGATGCAATGTGTATATATACAGTAATATTAACAGTTCCTTGGAACAATAACGACATACCTCTGCCACTGTGTTTCAGTCGCTGGCGGCGGGCCTGACCTCCATCCAGCCTGTGGAGAAGCTGCGTGCGCTGCCGCTCTGGCTGTCCCTGCAGTACCTGGGGCATGATGGCATCGTGGAGCGCATCAGACACGCCTCCCAGCTGGTGAGCCCTCCATCCAATCATATTGCACAGCTGCAGGCTGCACTCTTACAGTTACTCAGGTCTGTCTCACTCCAGCAGATCATGTGATTGTTGTAGGACTCTCGAGCGCTCATGTGACAGTGCTGCTTTCTCTTAGTTAACCACCTGCCAAGTTTCATTGTTCTGCTAACCCCGGATTTTGCAAGCAGAATGATTTGTGTTTTTGTCATTACAGAGCCAGAGACTGTTAGATCATCTGACAAAGCAGACAGCAATTACAAAAGCGGTATGTCTTCTCATGCAGTCTTTGTGATTTTTTTGGGAGGGTTTATATATATGAATAAGTACAGTAAATATGTATGTCCTAAAAGTGTCAATAGTATACCAAATATAAAATGTGTAAGTCCCACACAGCTGTTTTTGTTTTTTGTGGAGGCCAAGAATGCATTTAATTAAAGGCATCACTCATTTTAAGACCCAACATAAAAAAAAAATACTGTGTATGATTCCTAAAACATTTGGAGCATTTCATAGAGAGCTCAGGTAACTGTTAAAGGGAACTGGCTGCACTGTATATAATAAAAAGACGGTGGTTAGTTTTAACCTGCCACGAGGTGCAAGTGTGAAATGAACTCCTGTTCTGTTGCATTCACCAGGACCTCCGTGGCAACGAGGTGTGTCTTCTCGAGGGTTTAAAACTGGTAAAACACTGAATCCTTTGTTTAGTCAGTGATAAGTAGCGAAGGTCCCTTCCTTGGTTTCAGGGGCTGGTGGCTCGTTCGAGGGTCCCTCCTGTCACTACAGGCTCACTCGGGGACATCCTGGGTACTCTAATCCTGTCCATTGTAGGTGGCACCAACCCGCTTCCCCCTCCCTCCCTTTCTCCCCATTCCTTGCAAAGGAAGCAAAAACCACTGTAGCTTACTGCAGATCAAAAAAAAGATGTCGGAATGCTAGTCACCCTTGTTCCTGTTCCTTAATAACCCAAATCTCTTAATATGTTTGAGATTTTTCAGAGTAAAGATAATCTATTAGTGAAAATAGGTTTTAAAAACCCTAGGCCCTACACTCTTTTAAGGCTGTCTGGGTCTATTGTACAAGCATACTTCTAGATCAACCTATTGTACAAGCATACTTCTAGATCAACCTAGACTGAGTGAGTAAATTTCCATACACCAACATTTCAATACTCAACAAAACAAGGGTTCAGCCAAAGCAAACCAGTTATGTTTAAGAGGTGCATTTTGATGTAGTGGTGCAAACTAGATTTTTGAAGAATTAATTTATTGAGGAATCAGAATCCTCTGGTCTGTTCTGTGAAACAGTGCGAGTCTTCCCATAGTGCATGGCAGACAATATATATAAACTGAGAAACATATTATATGATATTCAGTATGTTTGCATTCTGGATCTTGGCCAAACACTTGTGTTTAGTTCACCTCAACCCAGTACATCTGTGGTTACCAGGCAGTCTTGAGCTTAAACTTTGAACAATAATGTCATAATACTGTACTCATTGCTAACCAATCCTGACACAGAATGTGCCAGTCATGAATTATATAGCAGTGAGTGTACATGCTATTGACATTTCCTGAACTCCTCCTAGCTAGCTGCTTTAAAGACTAACCTGAATTACAAACCAAACCTGATATAGGCAGGGCAGCAGTGTGGAGTAGTGGTTAGGGCTCTGGACTCTTGACCGATGGGTCGTGGGGACACTGCTGCTGTACCCTTGAGCAAGGTACTTTACCTAGATTGCTCCAGTAAAAACCCAACTGTATAAATGGGTAATAGTATGTAAAAATAATGTAATATCTTGTAACAATTGTAAGTCGCCCTGGATAAGGGCGTCTGCTAAGAAATAAATAATATAGAATACAGGTTAATTATTAACTTTCCACTGTGATGATGAAAGGCACACTGTGACCTGTGGTCCATTGAAGGTTGCAAACTACAACCCTGTGTTATTTTCAGAACTAAAAGGTGACTCATGTCCTGCATGTATTAAAGCACACATCTCTCCTATAATACTAATGTGTATTTACTACATGGGTTTAAAGTGGATTAGATTTTTGTTAACAAATGGATTGCATGGTGAGGGGGCTTTTACTGGGTAGATTTAAAGGAAACCCCTGCAACAAAACGAAAGAAAGGTAGGAAGGTATAATTAATACTCAAGCACATCCAGATATTGAGTCTTAGACCCGTTGATAAAAATCTGCAATTGATAGAGTACAATAATAGATACAATTAAAAAAGGTAGGTAGTCATAGCAACAGAGTTGTGTCCCATTTCATTTTTATCTTTTTAGTGAATTAATGTCTCTTCAAAAATAGAAACAACAAATTCACTCAACCAAAACAATTCATTGGAGCCCTATTGTGAAACAACTGCAAAGGCCAATTTTCAGAGAAGAGTATAATGGTATATAACTACCAAGAACCTATTATTAGCTTTGAGTTGTGGTATTGTGGAGAGTGCAAGGGAAGTTTGTCACTAATACTAATCCCCTGTCTGTCTTTCTCTCTGTTCCTCTTTCTCAGGTGGAAGATGATTTAAACTCCCCGGTGGTTGTCTTTCGGTTTTCACAGACCGATGCTAACTCAGGTGAGTGGATTGATCTGGGTGAGCTGTGTCAAAGCACACAATAACATAACACACCACCCCACATGACGTTCAGAGGCTGTTCATATTCCTCTGTACATTGTGTGTTTTTACCTATAACGTCCTGTGGAAAACAGATCAAATGAATGTTGAGATGCAAGGTTCTGGCCATGCTAACTTTCCACCTTCTCTGCCCCCCACCCTAGCAGCTCAGAGTGGGGGTCCACTAGAGACGCTCCTAAGCAATGAGCGAGAGATCCAGGACACCCTGAACCGATGGGTAAGCTCCGCTCAGTCAGTTCTTTTATAGTATTAATGAAAAGCACCTTGCGCTTATATTTGAGATACGTACACATGCTTCTATGCCGATATAAACACCAAAGGAATAACTGCTTTTGGACAGTAAGCCGCATATACCCTGGTATAAGCCCATGTGTCGATTTGTGTGATTTTTATACAGTGTTTTTATAATCTGTGTCTGCAGCTGGGAGAGCAGTTGGCCCTGCTGGTTCCAGCCAGTGGAGTGGACATAGTGAACCTGGAGGACGAGGGAAGCTGTGTGAGGTTCAGCCCCCTGATGACATCAGCAGGTAATGTGGAACTCTGTTTCCTGTTAGTTGTAAACAATTTCTAACACATAACATTAGAGATGCAAATAAGACTCCCAATTGCATAAGAGTTTGATCCATTCCTAGTTTTACTATGTGTTTTAAAAACACACCTGAGCTTGTTACTTTTACACTGTGGCTAATCAAGCTATTAAAACCTGGAATGGGTGAAACTGCTGTGCTGTAGGAGACTTATTCCTATTCCTTCACATGTGTTTTTTTTTTTTTTTATTTCAGTTTTGGCAACAAAAAATGAGGATGTGGACGCGCTGGCCGAGTGTCTGCAGGAGAAGATCCCTGTTCTGATCAGCACACTAAGGCTGCGAGAGGAGTTCAGAGAAGAGGTGCACTGCATTGCTGCACTCACTTACATAGAGGACCTCAGCTGGCCAGGGCTGGGAACAGTTAGGTGTGTTCACTTCCTCCTGGATTCAATGATCTCTGTCATGAACTGATTCAAATAACTTGTGACGGTCTGTTCTGAAAATTGATTTATTACTCCAACAGTTTGTGTTATCCGCAGTTCTCTTGGGAGCTTGCCACAAGGTAGCACAAGCGTTCCATAAGCTATTCGCAAGCAAGCCTTGCATGCTGTTTCTAAGCATGCTTTAGAAATACTCCAAGCTAGCATTCTGCAACAAGATAGCAGCAATCTCTTGCTGAGAAGCCAGTAAGCTTGTAGATGCTTGCAAAAAAAAAACAGCACTACAACACTAATTGACACCTGCCCCTTTCTCATGCTGGTGTGTTTCTGGTTGCAGGTACGAGCTGAGCAGTGAGGAGCCTGATGAGAATAAGAGGCAGGCAGAGCTGGAGAAGATAAGCAGCGTGCTGCTGAAGAAACTAAAGGAGCTGGACTCTGACCTGACCTTCTCTACAGGCGAGTGTGGGTTCTCTGTTTTAGGGGTTTGTTAGAATGATCTGATCTTACTGGTTTGTAACCTCAAGAACATGACATTCATAACCTGTGAAGATGAGCAGCAAGAACAAACCTCTTACCAGTTCAATGCATCATGTTGTTAATACCCTCTACAGACTCCAGTATGATGTATTAAGCAATTCTGCTAGAATTTGCACAAACTGATAGTCTGGTTTATATTGTCACCCCCATTATGGGATGAGTGTTTGGGCTCGCAGCTCTGAAAGACTCGGGGATAACAACATGGCCCGTCTCTCTGACACAGGACCAGAGTTCGGCCCAGAGAAAAACTGCCTGTACATTGGCATGGCAACGGAAGATCTGGATGTGGCGGAGTTGGTGGAGATGATCGCTGCCATTGGACGAGAGATCGAGGAGAACTCCAGGGTGAGAGGCTGTGCGGTTTGAGTATGCCTGGGAAATTGGAGAAGATACTGTTGTATAAGGGTGACAGGGGTTTTGCTGTCGCTTCTTTGCAACCTGATAACTTCTGCTGCTGAGCTTTCACGACTACGCGCTTTCGTGTGTCCCTCTTCCCCAGACCAGACGCAATCAATACCAATATGCAGTAAATGAATGCATTTTGTATTACCATGACATGTCTGACGACAGGCTAATCTTTTTTACTTGTTTGTTTACACTTGCGTTTTCATAATTAAACTCTGTGTTTTTATTCTCCAGTCCAGTAGAATGCGCTCACACCCTCCCTGGTTACAGTCAGTTTCACAGTAAAGCCTGGACAACAACATCAGGCTTGTTAACAACATGGCCCGGCGCAAATATAACCTTGTATCACTGTTACACCCGACCATTACTTCTGGAAGAATAAGTAATAAGCTTCGGCAGTGACTGTTGAAATATAGGTTATTATAGTTGTGCTTAAAAATACTGTGTGCAGAAAATTTGTGAAACGAAAACGCATCATTAACTAAAAAAAAAAAAAAAGTAGCCTACGGTAATGTTATAAAATATGTGAAATGTGTCTTCTATGACCAAAAATGCTAAAATTCAGGGCCAAAATTATTCCGTATGTGTTAAGCACCAACTGTCTCTTGACCATTTCACCAGTAGCATGATAAAATTATATATATATACAGTGTATGTGGTTTTATACGGCACTGTATATATGCCTACAATACATCTTGCATTGAGAAAACACCACTGGAATCGGAAATAAAGGAAATTATGCAATACAGTTCACATGCAGCATGGTTTTGGTAAGTAGCATTTTCAAAACTATATAATTATGTGCAGTTTTAAAATAAGTTAAAAACATAGCAAATCCACAAAACCAACAAAATACATAGTGTATTATCGTTTAACCTTGAAAAAAAATCAATACAGTACCTGAAGCAGATATACGCGTTTATCATATCAACAACACCAACGTGTGTTGTAAAAAAATAAAGCAAAACTTGCTTTGAAAACTATACAAAATATTTTTTTGGTTGCTAAGAATGAAAAATGTCAAGATAAAAATTCCATTTTTTATATGGAAATTGTCAAAATAAAAGGGGAAGCTGGAAGAATTTACCAGTCAGGACAACAGCATTTAAATACTGCTACTATTAAACTGTATCTGTTGGTAATGTGGTTTCTTCTAGCAGTTTTCAAACTGGGATACACGTACCCCTGGGGGTACTCGAGAAAAATTCTGAAATGGCAGACAACGCATTTTATTTAGTACCACTTGCCAATCTATTGTAAACTTTTGTCATGTAATCAACGTTTAATCGCTAACACCAGACTGATGTGCTGTGACAGAGCTTTCAGTGCACACATGACTAATTTACATATTAAATATGTACATTTTAAATAAGCCCTGTTGTTTAAATGTAATATTAGTTGGGCGGTTACTGCAGTCTGTCTGGGATACAAAAAAAGACATTTTAAAAAACTAAAAGCCTAGTCTTTAAATCATTTTATTTCCTGTGTGCGTTCATGCCTGCAAGTCGATATTTATTTTAAAGTTTATTGTAATTTAGTATTATTGGTTCATTTCAAAATACAGAATGTAAGGCCAGTCAGAAACCGCAGTATTGTCATGCGGTCTAGTTTGACATGCCGTACGTCTGGTGTGAGAGTAGTAAGAGTTTTTAGCTTTCAATCCAGTGAAAAAATGTGGATTGTTTGCTCAATACTAGTACATTACTAGCAAAGGGCGATCAAGACAAAATACCACCAAAGATTAAAAACGCCAAAAATGTCTTGCGACTGAAGCTCTCTCCAATTTCCCTGCCATCATCAGTGATTTGCGTGGTAACAAGCAGGGACATCCATCACACTGATACTAGGTAAGCGTTTTATTATTATTTTCTAATTAGCATCAGTACTGTACGTTTTAGTCACCAATAATTTAAAAATGCTAGTAATATGTTTTTGTATTGAGGTCAGCTGTAGAGGTGCGTGGCTAGTGAACTTTTCTTTGCCTTCTTTTCTATAACTTTATCATCAATATAAATACATGATTGCGGTAAACTTGTGCGCGCGAATTAAAAAACAAAACCGTTAGCCAATACTGTAAAATGTCGCAGAAGAAAATCCACTGTTTTTTTCAGCGCGGCCACAGCAAGAGTGAAACAGAACAAACACAACAAGAAGTTGTAGAAGATGAAGACTTGGATTCGGAACACCAGACAAAAAAGAACAAACAAAGCTCACAAGCGTCAGATAACAGAAAAAGAAAACAAGCAGCAAAGCTTCAGCCTTATTGGAAAACTCTGTTTCCATGGGTTGTATATAATATTCTAAAAATGTTTTTTTTCTTTTTATTGTAAAAAGACATACATGGTATAAGTAATTCATAATGCATTCTGTGTCTGTATGTAGCTTTTCAGGGCAAATAAATCTGGTTCTTGAGTTTTAAGGTTCTAAAACTTTACAGCTGTAAATTACCAATTTATTTAAACTGTAGAGCATTATTAAAATGGTTTAATTAAATAATTGTTTTGGTCAATACAGTGATTTAAGGTATAAAATAAAAACAGGATTCCTAACACCCTTGAAGACTTGAGCTGTGTGCCAATAGTGACTACTGAATATCTGGAGTGACTAATGTTTTTAGAAAGGATTAGTCACTAGTGACTACAAAAATCTGGAACCCAGGGGAAACCCTGAAGGGTGATGACTGTAAGTGTCTTGATCCAGGAGAGAAAAAAAAAAAAAAAACTCTCACCTGGGGAAACCATTACTGTTATAGGCTAGACAAAGGACAACTCAGATTTTGCTACACCACTGTCTACTTTGTATTGGGAGTGACTCCTGTAATCAGTCAGGCAGTGAGAATGACTTGCCTTGTTTTCTCAGCTCCTGGAGAACATGACTGAGGTGGTCCGCAAGGGGATCCTAGAGGCAGAGCTGCAGCTACAGAAAGCCACAGAGGAGAAGCTCCTGGAGGAGGTGAGGGCCTGTCTACCTCCTTACACCACTCACTTCTAGTTGTGACTCTGCAGAAATGAGTCACTGCATAAACTCATTTTAGAATTTATATACATCTGCTTTCTTTCAGGGGAAAAAAAAACTGTTTGGATATGTAGTATCTGGGTCATTCCTCGACAAATCACACAACAGGTTACATCCTATCATCTCTGATTTACACCAGACTTGATTGACGGGTCCCCCTGCCTTAACATTAACCAACCTTTTACTCAAAAAAGGTTCTACAGACTTGTGGGAGGTGTTATTTTATTAAAAATTGCATGGCAAGTCCAAAAATAAAAATCTCAAAAAGGTATAAAATATTTTTGAAAGAAAACAAAAGAAGTTACAACTTAAAGTTTTTGACCTTTTGACCTTGGGGTGAAACACCAGTACTAAAAATCTCCAAAAATTACCAAAAAAAGGTCAATGACATGCGTGAACAATTACTTTTATGTGACATGGAGATATTACTAGCACTGCTATCATAGTAATGCGGTAAAGCATGGAAGATGTTAATCAAGGTTTTGCACTCAATTCAGAATCTGAGAACTTCCCATGATGTAGGTAATAATTGGTACTGTTTCACCCCAAGGTAAAAAAAACTTTAAGGTGTAACTTCCTTTTGTTTTCTTTCAAATGTATTTTCTGAGTTTGCCATACGATTTAAATGACACCTCCCACAAGTCTGTAGCACAAACAGTTTCTGAGTTATATGTTGGTTAACATTAAGGCGGGGTACCTATCAACCACATTTTGACCGCACTAAATTTTGATCCCTTGACCCGATCAATCATAAAATGTAAATATGTGCCTTAAAACAACCCTAAGAACCAAGTTTTGTGTAAATCAGAGACAGTGGGGTTTAAAATCCAACATGTTTGGGGTGATTTGTCATGGAATGACCCATCGCGTTTAGTTTACTGATTTAAAAGCATGATATTTTCTGCTACGATGGGTTTAATTCCATCTTCTGTCCTCTTCTTTTAGGGAGTTTTGCGTCAGCTCCCAGTTGTTGGTTCCGTCCTGAACTGGTTTTCGCCCGTCCAGAGCTTGGTGAAGGGAAGGACCTTTAACCTGACGGCAGGTAGGCACAGACGGATCAAATTTTTGGGATTGGAAAAAAAACCCATGGAGCACATTGGACATCATCTTGAAAGGAATATGACCCACCACGTGACATCCTTTTTATTTCTGCCTTCTTTAGGTTCTGTGGACTCTACAGAGCCTACCTACTCAATGAAGGCTCAAAGCACCGGAGGATCACTGCCTCCCACTCCCACCTCTGCCCGCACCAAACACAGGATCCCAGGTAACACTGCCTCCCAGTCCTTGATCTCTAACCACTAGGCCACACATACACTATGATGGCATGTTCCAAAAGACAAGACTATGCTTGTAACAGTACTTAATGGAGTAACTCATTTTGTTTGTGTTCACTCTCCTCTTCAGGTCAGAAACTGTTCCGAAGGTCACTGGTCAGCTCAGACGGTGTCAGTGAGACAAGCTCAGTGGGTCAGGTAGAGGAACTGGGGAAGGAGGAGCTTAGAGAGACTGCCCCCGAGGGAAGGGAGGCCGACGTCCAAAAAGAACCTGAACCCGAGACTGAGCAGAGGGGAGTAACCCCAGGAGAGGGCGAGCAAAAGGGAAAGCGAGAGCCAGAGGTAGAGGGCAGGGAGACAGAGAATCCCAGTATACTGAGATAGGCACGCCAGGGGAGAGTTGTGTGTCTTGAACACGATGCCTACAGGTTAAGGGGAGAGGTTTGAGGTGTGGGGTGGCAGCATCTTAGCCTGGGTGTGGGGGAAGCCAAATATATCCAGATTATTTTATATTGAGAAAAATAATATATACGGTAAAAAGTTAATCTGTAACCTGAAGTGAATTTGCAACTTGAGAATACCTGAAACTCAAAATATAAAGAATGTGATAACAAACCGGTCCCTTGCAGCAGCATTGTTTTTTTTTTTTTTCACTATTCAGGGTTTGATAGTACAGAACATTCATTTCTGAACATTTAATATAATCCTGGATTCATCTGGGCTAAACTAAAAGTTTAGCAATGTTAAATGTTTATCATGCAGTACAGGAATACAGCACCTTCCAATATATTTATGTACAACAAAAGCCTTGTACTTACGGAATTCTGCATCTCTTGAAGTAAAGTTTGAAAACCTGATGTCACAAATGGCTTGGCACAGTAATTGCTTGTTTGCGATTATAATTGCTTCAAGTAAAAGTTGGCCATCTCTTTAAGAAGCGCCTGTCAATCTGTGAATGTGTCATTGTACAGAATCCTATAAAAAAAAAAAAAAAAAAAACACTGCTGCTGTTCTGGGTTTGTTCATTTGCTTGTACTCTACTGGGGTTCAAATCAGAGGTAATGTCTTTTTACAAGGCACCTAGTTTTAGTTTCACCTCTGGGATTTCCTCCTGTTGCAGGATGTGGAGTGGTGTTTTCAGGTTGTAGTTCTCCTGGTTAGCGCTCCCCACACCCTTATTCCATCCCTCTGGCTTCCCAAAGAAGCTGTTGGTGCCGTTTCAGCTACCACTCACTGGAAATGAGGTAGGGCAAAGCACTACTGCAAAATACAAACTAGCTGCTCAAGTATCCAGCGACTAAGAGACACTTCCCAATACAAACATAATTTCAGATTAATTAATTAATTAAATAATGTTTATTAACGTTTTTAAAAGCCTACCGCCTCCTGCTCCCCAGAACCTTGATGTTTAATTATTTTATTTATTCTCATAAACTTCACGAAAATCAGAACCTTCCAGAGATGCTCTCATATATAAAGCTAAATAAAAATGGTCTAGTAGTAACAAGATTAATGTAGTTTAAATATTTTTCAGAAATTGGTCATAGAAGTTTAGGTGCCTCGTGTTATAATGGTCTCCGTCTAGCAACTGCAGCCAAGGAAAATACATTGTTAACCAATGCATTTAGTTGTATGTCTAGTTCACCTTATGATTTAAATATCTGGATGCTTGGCATTTAAAGAATGTATGTTCATATATTTATATGGTATTCATTAGGTCAGCAATCAGTTCAAGGTCCAAGGGCTAATAGCAGAACAGTAAAACCAAACTGGGTACAATTATATTAATAAAGGTGCTGTGTTTATATTGGTTAACTACTGCCTGATATCATTAATCACACACAAGCACCTGGCATATAAAACAAACAAGAGGCTGCAGTGGCCCCTTACTAATGTATGTGAGTTTGTCTTGGGGGTTATAAAGGCTGCATATAGCTCTGTCTCCAATTTGGAGCAGGGCTACAGGGTGGAAACTGTAAAGAAAAAAAAGAGCAATACATGCAGTGTGCTTCTTATGCAGGATTTCTCTCTGCCTCTGTACTCATGAAAATAGTCCAGGCTGTGCTATCAAAAACACTTGCCAGTGCTAAGCAGTGGAGTGTACTTTGTTTTTATTTATAACAGTAGATGTAACACTTGCCAAACCCAGATACATTTTTTTGCAGATGACCAACAGAACTAAAGGGTAAGATTATTTGGAAAGTTTTTTTTTTGTGAAAGTGCTTATGGATCTTTTAATGATCTGGTCTTCCTTATGCACACTTATTTTGTATTTTTTGTGCAATGAAGAATATTGATTTACAGAGACTGGGAAGAAATTAAGTTTGTGTCTTGATTTAATATATACTGTAGGGATGGGAGGGCTAATGTTTGTTGTTTTTACCTTATTTTATTTGTTGCTGTTTAAACACTAACACTGTATTTAAAGATTATTTTAAAAAGAACGAGTCATTTGGACTGCTGTTAAAATGCTTCCTTTTTAAGAGGATTGTTTAACGTTTGCTTTTAAAGCTGTGACAATGAATCCAACCCAATGTCCTGTTCAGATTTTGTTTTTGGAAAAACTAATTATGTTCCAATCCTGACTACTTTATTAAAACTTGGACATAAAACAGTTCTGTACCGAACTATTTTCTGCAAAGGGATTTAACCTTATTAAAATGGGCACTCTTTGTGTAGGTCTGTCTTTTAAAAGGTATGAAAGTGATAACTTACCGATTTTGCCCTATATTTAAAGATCCATATATTTGTGGGCCAACCTCCAACACAACAACCTAAGCACACACCCTCCCCACCACACCACAGTTTAGTCTACAGACAATCAAGTGACTTGTGTTTTGTGCTCACCTGGTTGCATCCTCCAATCGCCAAGTCTATCCAGACAGAACCATCTCTCTGTGGTGTATCAGATACTGAGTCCCAGTCAGCTGCTGCTTTAGCAGTGGTCAAGAATGTAAACTGCATTACAAATCCAGATCTAGAACACGATGACAACATCTACCCCCACCGGCACACTGTACACAGCAAGCAACAAAAACACTTCACAGACGACACACCCCGCCCCCAAATACGACTCGAGACAAAAACGATTGATTTAAATATTTTTCCGTGTTAAAACATTCAGACATGCATAATAAAATGTACTTTGTGGACATAAATAACAGAATGCACACAAATGATGAATGCTATTTTATTCCCTGTTCATTTTCAATTTGTCAAACTGTATTCTGTCTGTGCCTCAGCATTTTCACTTCTCATCACACTGTCCTAAGAAATCTTTCCTACTTTCTCATTTCCAATGCAAGTGGCATAAATTCAATCAAATGCTGGAAATGTACCAAAAATATATAATTATTTATTTCTTAGCTGACGCCCTTATCCAGGGCGACTTACAATTGTTACAAGATATCACATTATTTTTACATACAATTACCCATTTATACAGTTGGGTTTTTACTGGAGCAATCTAGGTAAAGTACCTTGCTCAAGGGTACAGCAGCAGTGTCCCCACCTGGGATTGAACCCACGACCCTCCGGTCAAGAGTCCAGAGCCCTAACCAGTACTCCACACTGCTGCCACAATAATGAGAATCAAAAGATAAAAACCAACACTTTATCTCTATCTACCTGGAAACATACAGCATCTGATTCCCAGTTCCAACTGCTGTTAATATAAATGACTGAGCTGACCTAGGAGGTTGTGAGAAGTGTGGCTTTCATCATCAGACCCCTTGAAGAGGTGCAGCCCCAGTCTAAATCAAACAGTAAGGAGGGAGGTAAGAACAGGATGAAAGAAAAAGTCTGATTTAAATAAAACAGGTACAAACACACCTTCCCTCCTCTGTGCTTTTCATTAACGACCTCACCGCCTTGACGATCAGGGGCACTTCACTCCAGGTGCTCGACCCCTCACAGTGAGCCAGGCACGTCGCTCCACTTCCTGCAGGGGGCAGCAGAGTCCATACACTGAGTAGGGACCACAGATCTAAAACTGCACATCCTACCGGTTCATAAGGATTGGGAACATCAACCCACCCGGCAATGGGATATTTATTAAATGAAAAGCAAAGCTGTGTTAGCATTGTCTATACTCACAGTCAGACGGGGTCGTGATAGCAAACTCCCTTTGCTGAAGGTACAGAAGGCATTTTGTGTCAAGAGCAGTCTCTGAACTCTTTAGCACTGTCCTACAGGACACACACAAAGCAATGGCCGCCTTCACATTAAGGTTCAGTTTTATTTTTTTATGGGGTATGCTTAAACTGCCATGATTAACCTTCTTTATCAGAATTGCAGACTGCTGAGTTCACACTATCCTGTTATTGTTCATATGGTTCATGAAAGATGGAGTGTGCTTTTAAAGCGTGCCACAATCGTTTGCAATTGTACATTCAAATAGAATCGAATCGGTCCTGTTTGCGTCACACCTTCAGTTGTACTGACTACTCAAAATAATGTAACCATGTTGATAGATTTAGCTGCAGGAACACTGGAAAATTTTGACCACACATATCACGGTGAAATTGTATACATTGATTGTTTTAACCAATAAGCTGTAACTAAAGATATTTTCAACATGGTAACAACCTACTTAGATACATAAAACGGTATGAGTCACACCTTTAAACAAGTTCAAACAACACAGTATTAACTACTATGGCAACTGTACATCTTCACTGTACGTTTCGTGGAAGTGGCAGAGCCTAACTCCATAACACTAGTTCTAAGGCTACTACTACAGCGATCCATACATACCACTCAATACGCTATGTTATTTACTGTACTAGTGGCAACATGACAGTAGTGTATAGATGTCTAGTTTGTCTTTCTATTGATTCCTAAAAATAAAAAAGAACATACACTTTTTAAAATAAAATGCGTCGCTGTCACTGCCTCCTTCTCTCAACACCAGACTCACGTAACCCCAGTCAGAATGCAACTTAGAGGTACAGAATGAACAAAACAAACAAAACAAAAAAACTACTTAAGGAGAGAATACTTTCTAAAAAAAACTCCACAGTAGTATTAAGAAGGCATACTCTTTCGTTGTTGATAAAAAGCGGCATTTTAAAAAATAGTGTTATGTTAATGTATTTCACTAAACACTGAATGAAACCAAGTTCTTCCTCAAGCAGTTCCTGAAACTTCAGCTAGTCCTGCCTCCGGTAAACACACCGCCGCGCCGCGGTGTCTGGGAACTGTAGTTCAAATTGAGGCTATATTCCATTACAACTCCAGCTTAAACATCATTAACAAGGACTACGTGCCCCGCCATGCACTTGAGATGATGCCAAGTTGTGACGGAAAACGCAAGAGAATCAGAAATCAGAAATGTTACTCTCCTTACAGACATTTATTTATTTATTTATTTATTTATTTTAATCGATTTTAGAACCGAGAAGGGCCAATAAATTAGATGAATACATTGTTATCCTGCAAATTATATTTTCATAAATGAACGTTATTCATGAAATGTTTCTGTTCTATATTTAAAGCAGACAACATTCTAGAAAGTTTTTTAAAACAAAAACAAAACAAAACAAAACAAAACAAAAAAAAACATTAAAAACAGCCATGCCCAGCTCTGACCAGCTGACGTTGTCCATTCTGTTGCATATTCCACACACAATGCACTGCATTCATCAATGGAATAAACAGTGCTCACAGTAATTGATCTATGGACACTATGGGCACAGGTGATAAATGACAATTAGTTACAATTATGCTGCAGACAGTAATTACAATTACACAAAAAAGTAACACAAACAACTACACACATTGATAACCAAGCAATAATCACAGGTACAAATACAGAAACATACACTACAGCTTATTTTTTATAACCAAAAGTGGTTGAAAATACACTGATCAAATGACAAAATACATGCGTAATTGAACTGTAACTGTGTGCCAAGACTCAACTACCGTTACAATGACAATGTGATTTAAATGAATTACAAAATTGCACAATTACAATTAGAATTGACCCAAGCTCTGGCTCAAGCACAAGGCTGGGCTCCTGCAGTATAGGTGCCTGTCTGTTTCAGTTTCATCACAAGTTTGTAACTTCCACCTTGAATATGAAACATACAATTAATATTTATCTTTAATATTATTTATTTTATTTTTAATTTTCAGACCCTTATATACACACATTTGTAAAGAACGCCACTTCAATGTATCTGGCAAAAGTGGTTACAACTTGATACAAATGTCTCTGAAATCTTTTTTATATTCATGTTTCACAATTTAATAAAACAACAAATCCTAAATAAAACCTTTAGATTCAGCCGTATACATCCCTCTGTATTTTTGAAATTAAAAATATAAATTCTACACATGATTTCTAAAAGAGATTGTATTTAAATAATGTTTGTTAAATGATGTCACTTTGTAAATTAATTTCAGTGCCATACTAATGAAATTGTGAAGAAATAGGTTATTACAACATAAAGATACATATTTATATCTTTATAAAAATACATATTTACACACAACACATCCTGTCTGTCTAGCAGTTTATTTGAAACGGTACCATATTAGAATAGCTAGGTCTGGCCAGTTCTTTGTGCAGAGGTATGCTACTGGCTATCCAGAGAGAGCTGGCTAAGGGATTGACTGAGTCATAATCAACAAGTGAAAATACAGTACCAGTGGATTCTAACCCAACATGTTCCCTCCCACCTGTTAAAGGTGTCTAAGGAGTGTCAGGTGCTGGCCCTGAAAGGAACGTTGAATCATAAATAGGGCTTCAGATTTTCAGTTTTAACCGAAAAAAAAACGATACCAGATGTGCTGTTCTGGTTCCAAAACGATTCTACTGACGTTAGGTTTACACAGATTCCCATCAAAGCAACTCAAGAGGCAACTTAGTGCCTAAAAAGAAATTAGTAGTGCTTGTCTTTCCTGAAAGGGACACATAAAGAAATATGGAAACGCAGTAAAGATTTTTGTGTCCACGGTCCTGCCCATTTGCTTCACTAACGCCCGTCGTGTGTTTTGACCGAGGGGCGTGTCAGAAGGGGCGCTGCAGGAAGGCGATGGGAGACGAGCCCATGCTGCTGGGACTGCGCATGTGAGACTCATAGGAGCCAGGGGTCAAGCCCACCACTGCCTCACTCTGGAGGCTCTCCCCTCGTAGGAAATCATCCTCCTCCTCTGTCACAGAGTCCTGTGGAGGGACAGGAGCACACTGAGCAGAGGTACAGCATGAACACGACACACACAGAATAACAGAACTTACAAAACACTACAGTGAACACAACACACATCACAGAATAACAGAATTCAAAAACACTACAGTGAACATCCCGATCCGGATTGGTAAAAACCATCTTCCATCTCCAGATAAAAACAGAATTCAGGAACCAGCTAGATCCTCTCTGAATTCAATTCAAATATGTATTTAAGTGACACACATAGGATACAAGAAGGCCAGCGCTTAAAATGAAGCAGTGTTGAAAAGGCACATCTGAATTCTCCTGGTGAAGCGTGCTCTCTTAAGTTACCTTTTTAGCCGGACGCTTGGCTTCATCCCCATCACACATGCTCACCTCCTCCCAGACCTGGTAAATGGGCTGGATTATCTTCCCTGACCTGCCAGCATTCAAACACAGAGATACCAGGTAAGCAAGGCTTCAGAGACTCTTCAAGCATCACACCTGCGCCAACACATACCTGCAGAGCGCTGCCGTGGCAACTATCTGAAAGCCCTTTTATGAATGCAGGTTTACCTTGGAATTATCGTAACCTACACAATACAGAAGGAGCCCATCCATGATAAGATCAAATACATTTTAAAACTGCAGAGAGCAAAGTTGAGAAAAATGTGTCCAGAGCCTTTTTAATGAGCTAAATTGGGTGTGTTTTGTACTCCTACTGCATAGCAGTTTCACCCATTCCATACTTTGCTATATGCTTGATTATCCACAATGTATAGGTAACAAGCTGAAGGGTAAAACCAGGAATGGATCAAAACTGCTTTGCAATGGGAGTCATGGTTACCTCTTGAGCAGGTAGGGGTCGAAGGGGAAGAAGCTGTCCAGAGGGTTGGCGTTGGCGGTCAGGGAATCCCCTCCCAGACTGCTCCTCACCACCGGCAGCATCTGCCTGTTATTGCGCTCGATGATGGTGTAACAGAACACCAGCTGGTACTTCCTGTAGGGTAAAAGCACACACAAACACTTCACTGACAAGAGGGGACCGATCAACCCAAAACACCTGCAGACTTTTTATAAACGGCAAATTGCATCGAATTTCCAGGCTAAATAATTTCACTCTTTACCTCGTGATTGCTGCAAACATGTTTGTAACAGCCGGTAAGCACACCTTCAGAGGGTTCAGCTGGCACATTACTATCCGTTCGAAATTCAGCATTTGGAGGTATGCCAGACCTAACAAAAAAGCAAAATGAAATCTTAATTAAATGGATATAATTTTGTAAACCGACATACTAGGGAACTACAGGTTAGCTATAATGTTGCTGCAACTCTCCCACCTTCAAATAGCATAACTGAACGCCAGTATCCAGTTGTACGGTGTACATCTGCATTTAACACTATTCTATGGCTAGAAGCCCTTACAGACGGCTAAATTACAATGGTCTATGATCCACAGTGGCAAGTCATAGAATTTTGTTGCCCATTCTCTACACCTCTATGGTGAAGATTTCATTCCCCGTAAGGTGCTCACCTTTGCGCAGGTTCCCCTCCACCATCTGCCGGTGCCTGAACACCAAGGTGTAGAAGACTGCCTGGCAGGTAGCGTAGAAGGGCCCGTGCAGGGTCACGTCACAAAAAGCTTTCGAACCCGCATCCTGGCTGTCGATGTACTGGTGGAGCCAGGGGACCAGGAGGTCCAAGCATGCCTTCACTGTCCTGGGGGGGGGGGGAATTAAAATTCAGCAGGGGTCCCCTGGAAAAGCACCTCTCCTGTCAGATGTGTTTAAAACTGCTTTAATAAGATCAGTTAACGCAACCTGCACATGTTTTTATATGTACGTAGTGCTGTCTACTTCTTTTGATATAGGCTTTATTCTGTGCACATTTTTCTCCTCTACTTTTACATGAATTAATGCGTGTACTATACTGTAAATAAAAATCTATCGCTCGCAAATGTGCATCTTTGTTGGTTGGTCCAGAACTAGCCCAGTACAAGGTGAGGCTGGCCTAGAGGTTGTGAAGCACAGGATAGTGTGGAGACACTCACGGTAAGGGGAGGAACTTAGCTCTGGCCAGAAAGCTGCCGATGTAGCCTGCAGCAGTCTGCCGGATCACAGCCGGGTTGCTGGGGCTCTGCATCTTCTTCCACAGATGCTCCAGAAAGGCTTCAGCCAGGCCCTGTGGAACCATCACAGCACCATGGTAACCATGAACCAAAGCAACAAATCAGTAATACTACAATAGTACTTCCAATCATTGATTAGTCTCCCAGATCAGGTGGTATACTTGGACTCACCAGTCTGAAGCTGCAGAGGTAGAAGATGGCGTACTGCACGTGACAGGAGGCGTGCGTGGGAAGGATGAGCTTGTCGAAGACAGCAATCAGGTCCCGATACAGCTCCTTAGTGAGAGTCAGCTCCAGCGTGCCTGGAAATCAGCACAGGCTGCAATGAGCCTTTTACAGCAGGTCAGCTCACTACAATACCCAAGCCCCTGGAATCTGCCCCTTCCAGTGATGCATGTTGTTTTTCCACTACCCAAAACCCCTTTATGGAAACTGTTCTCAAAGATCAAGCCGGTTCAATAAATGTATTATTTCTGCAAGATAGAAAGATGTGTTCTTCCTTGTAAACGGAAAAAATGAGAATGGTTCCAGTAATCAGTATGCTCTCACTTCCCCCACCCCACCCCACCTTACCTTTCACATAGCTGAGGTCTTTGATGTATGCCAGAAGGACCATCATAAGAATATCCAGCCGGTCAGCCGAAGCGTGAGCCATCACATCGACCCCCGGAGGCCTGGAGGAGTTGGTCACATTTTCCTCATCTTCATCCTACATTCAAAAGAGACTTCATTTAGCATGCTTCTATAAACAATGTGTTCATGTCCTAGTAACACAAGAGTGTAACACAGTCATGCCCCTCTATTTCTAATCCATCAGTATGCGAGCGTGAGGCGAGTTAGCTGCGTACCATATCGAAGAGGCCTTCCTCTTGGCCGTTCCCATCAGCCCCCTGGGCAGCATTCTCTTCTGCGTCCTCAATATCACTCCGCGGGGCACTTACCTGAAGGATGAGCAACAAATCAGACAACACATTTCATGCTTAACAACTTCTTGGTCTCACCTAATGAGTGTCTCAGTATTTATAATCTCACCCAATCACCACCACCCCCCATGACGAGACTTACATCCAGTCTGAGCAGCTTTCCGATGACCAGCTCTAGGATCTCCTGCCGCAGGGCTGGGAAGGCCACGGTAATCCGCAGCAGGTTGTGCACGTAACACTCCTGCCCAACACAAGGCCAGGCATTAGTGCGACGCCACCTCCCTGAACATTCTCATCATGCTACTTTAACAGTAAACTCAGCCCTATGGGTCATGTTTGTGTAAAGGTTCATTCAGTCTGTCTGCAACACAGTAGAGCTGTACATTTTAAAATATAAAGCATACTAAATGCATGGGACAAAAAGCTAGTTCTACAAGATTCCTCAAACAGTTAGTACCGAAATCAATGTGTTAATGCTTTGGATTCAGTGCTTGTTAAAGGTAGTTTTCTTACCAATGTTCTTGCAGACTTGTTGATAAAAGGAAACTTCTCACGGAGGATTGGCATAAGAAACCTGGACGTTCTGCAAAACAGAAGGGGCATTTCCAGTGCTAGCCAAACAGATTTCTTCATTCGAGTCACAACTGAAAAATATTGTACAGCTCTATTGCTGAAGTAACATGCTCAAATACTTACGAAGGAACATATCGGGCTATAATTTCCAAGGCCCGATGACACAAGTCAAAGTTCCTGGGCAAGTCTAAGAAAAAAAAAAAGGGGGAATTTTTTTTTTTTTTTTTTTCAGTGACTGCAAACCAATAGCTAATGATACATACGGTACAAGCATAGCCTTTTTATGTATAACAAACTTCTTCACAAAGGGAACACTTACTTTCATCATCATCGTCCGAGTCTGAAATGTCCACATCTCCTTCCTTGATAACAATTCTCCCTGTCACAGACAAACAAAAACTTCACTTAGCAGTTTATATACCAAGAATGTATGCCTAACGTCAAAAGATTGAGAGTGAGTGTGAGTGTGTGGAGTGGAACACAGCAGTCTATATAAAATATACGCATGGTCATGAGAGCTTACCGGGTATGAAGTGGGAGACAGTCACGCTAAGACAGGACCTCAGGTAGACAGTCTGGGCTGAGACCAGGTTACTCAGGAAGGCCAAGTACTCTTCAACCACATCCTGGCTTCGGCCTAGCCAGGGCAGTCTCTACAAGAGAGGGTTTCATCTTTTTTTACTCATAGCCACGATACTACCTGTCTAGGAATCTACTCACATTCAACACGGTTAAAAAATGTATTTAAAAAACAGAAACACAAACCAAAGCTGTGGAAAGAGTTACACATCACAGAATACATTTCAGCACAATTCGAGCAATTCAACATCTGCTTAATACAATTAGTGTTGTTTCCTGCTGCGCTACAGAGCTATGAGATAAATGAGAGATAAAGGAAAGTGTTGACTCTCACCAGGATGACGGAGACAAGCTGTTCAAAGTCCTTGGTCAGGTGGGTGACACAGCTCCGGAACTCCTGAAGCCATCTGATAATCTGAGCATCCTGCCAGGAAACAATGAAAAAAACACGTACACAAGGCAGCACTTTGATCACACAGACTCACATACCCCTTTTCCACTGGCACATCCGACCCCTGAGGGTTCAGCCTCAGGACCCGCCATTCTCAACTCAAATACAGCACCTCTTAATACCGCATGATCTACATGCGACTCGGCACGTTCATTGCATGACTTGCGCTCCGCAGTGGAAAAACAACCAGGCTCCTCCTAAGGTTGTCTAGTGGAGATGAGGTCTTAGTATCACAGTCAGTAACTGCACCTCCACCGTCCCACAAACATAACAACTTCAATGGCCATTGTTTCCCCTAGATAGAAATATTTCTCAATGTCAATGTCTTATTCTGTTGGTTTTTAAACTGTCTGTGTGTGTGTCTTAAGGAGAAACTTGGTGGAGGTATGAGATATCAGTTATGTTCTCTTCTTGTTGTTTAGATGCACTTTGTAAATCATTTTCTGTTTCAATTATTGTATCCTGGTGATTACTTTTTGTACAGCTGCAACCCACAGTGTAACTATTAACCAGTACTCCCAGGAATGGAAATAAAGACTCCCCTTGCATAGCAGTTCCAGGTTTTACTACGAGCTTGACCAGCCACAGTGTGTATGTAACAAACTCAGGCGTGTCTTATTAAACTCATAGTAAAATCAGGAATGGAAAAAACTCAGGAGCAATGGGAGTTTTATTTCCAACCCCGTTCTCCCGCTACATACATCAGTAAGAAATACTGCATAGAACAAAATGTGTTTTTCTTTCACCCACAAGTTTCTGTTAATATTACTGAAGAAGTCTCCTTACCTTGATGTCTGGGTCTAAGAGTTGGTGCTTTAACAGTTCATAATCATTGGTGTCACCCTAAGAAAACACACACAGATATAATTTGCAATAAGAAATATTTAACTGTTTACCAAATGCACTGAGCCCATTGCCATACACTCTTATAGAGAGTCCAGTACATTACATGTAACACAGAACGTGTAAATAGACACCTACACACCTACTTCCCACATCGAGCCATGCACCACAAAGGATATTTCCACTGCATTTTGCTCCTACAAGTGATTCTCGGAACGGAACTATTTAGAACTAAATTTACTAATTTTCCCAAATCAAAATGTTAATTGTTAACCTTGGGTCACCTCACCTGTAAGAATTTGTCTAGAATATTGGTCACAGTCCCCCCAAACCTCACAGTCTTAAATATCGGGGAGCTGATGAATTCACCGCCATCCACCTCCATCCTCTCAGCGCCTTGAAAAACCAAAACGGAATCAAATATAAAGCATCTGACTTTACTAACTCCTCTGCTCTGTGCGCTCTAATTGACAGTCCAGTTTGTTTACATGCCTCAATGCATGAGGGGCATTGGAAGAGGTGCCACTTGGTATCAAACTGATTAATTCAATTGTGCGGTTATTCAAACGGTTTCGTTTATACATTTGAGAGTGACAGGTATCTCGAGAAAACTGACAATTTAGATAACCAGATCCAACCTCTCAGTAATGTGTAAACCCTAGTTTCGTGCACCTCGTTGCAAAAATAAGAATTTTAGTTGTGGGACCCTTATGTCCCTTGTCCCTAAAGGGTTAAAGGTTAAGAAAAATGCAAAAACAAGGAGTCTTGGGAGGTTTAAGAAGTTTAATTAATCAACAGAAAGAAAGAAAAGAGAGAAAGCGACATAGTAAATGCAGCTCATCACTTACGATGGAAGGAGTTGTTTCCTAAGATGCTTCTGACATGACTTGACATGTTTACAGTGTCAGAAAATTCATGACGTATAATGACTTTTAACTTGCTGCAACTTATTACGATCTAATTAATCACCTCGTCGAGTCAATTCCGGGAAAAAAATATAGAATTTGCATTCGTTTATTATTTAATACAAGAACACGACCTAAAAAAACACTAAATAAATGTATGTACAGAGCAATGGTAAAACACGTAGCGCAACTACTGTATAACAAAACGTGGTTTACATACCTTTTCATAAACTTAATGTCACTGCTGACGTGTTTGACAGTGTATAATAATATAATAAAGACAATTCGCTTTCTCGGTATTGCGATGGCTCCTTCCACTCCATGTGCAGTCCTGCTGGCTACGTACCCGGAACAACAACTGATATTTCTTTCTATTCCCGTCTCTGACCTGGAAATGAAAATTCACTGCTTTGTCACAACGTGTTGTTGCATTTTATTCATTATAAAAACCCATGTTTGTTCTGTTGTGATAACGATCAACTACAAATTAAACAATTTCCCTCCGACAAATCAGTGCATTATAGTAAAACGTTTACACTGACTTCGTTTGGAACCAATGTTTTTTTTTTGCTGTATAAGTGTAGCCAACTGTAGGCGCTGACGCCGGTAAAATGCAGCTATCCGGCGCGCTTGTCGAGTTTAACTTGGAGGCGCAGCTAAACTTATCTTTTTTGGAATGCAACAGAAGTGTGGGACGGAAAAACTTTAAATTTTGAAAAGCATAAGTAAACACTGACCTGTAACATGATGACAAGGAAAACAGTCTAAATTTTGTTGTTGTTTTTTAAATGTACACCTTAAGCAAAGACTAAATCATTAGACATCTCCCCTACTTGTAGTCACATTTGAGCCACCATAGTGTGTATTGTATGCTGTACGTTTATTTATTGCAATATTTTTTGATAAACACATTGAATAATAAATGCTTGCCGTGTTTATTTCAAATACATATTTTCAGTGTGCCATTGTAAAACATTACAAACATTGCAGAATCTGCTTCTTCCTTGTATTGTATCACTGCCCAATATCCCTACATTAGGACCAGTTTCCCCAAATTAATTTAGATAAATAAACACTTCAAAATAACTGAGATGAGGTCACAATACTTGAGTGACGCAGGTGAGCTATAGGCTTAATTGGATAGTATAGCAGAGATCAAAACAGCCAGGTAATTATTTTGGCTGAAAAGGCTTGTTAGGTTTCCAGGACAGGGGCCATCGGGGAAAAAAACAAAACATATTATCTCTTGCATCAGGCCGTGTGAAATGTGAGCCTTTTTATTGTGGGTCTCAACCCTGGCAACAGAAGTCAGGTGACTACCGGTTACTCCAAGGTGTCTCTGTTTGCAAACACAGAACCCTCCTGAGCATTTCAGAATCAACAGTGCCCCTGAGCTGCCTGGCAGTGTTCAGGGAACTGGCTCTGATTCCTGCCGAACCAGGTAATACTGCTAATGGTTCTGCTGGAGTGTCTTCCAGTTAGTACGCTGGTATTGTAGTGGTAGCACTAATTCTCTGTTTTTCAAATATCAGACTAATATGCCAGCTGAAATACAACCACAACATGGCTCATTTAAACAGGTTTGTATAGATCATTCAAATCTGACTTCCCCTTAACCTGGAAGCAAAAACAACATTCGCCCACAGTGTGCTTAATTACAAAATACCCAAGAAACTACAGTAACAACAGTGAGCCAATAGTGGCACTGTGTACTTTTAAAATGAGATTAAAAAAAAAAAAAAAGTGTAGGGATGTACAGAAAGCTTTCCGCGTGCTGTTCTCACTTCTCTCTCTGGGTTGTTGTATGTATTGATCAGCAACTTCCAGATAAACTGTCAGTACCATTTCACTGCAATGAAGGGACTGTCCTTTTGAAGGTCATTAGTTGCAAGCAGTTTGGAGGTGAATAACTTTGATTTGGTACCACAAATTACTTCCAGAACTGTGCAGATATCTTCAGATGTGTGAACCAATGCAGTTTATCTTGACGTTACCATGCTGTTCGTTGCCACCAACAAGTCCCCAGCAGCAAATGAGATGGCAAATCTCAGGAGGCTTTGACCTGTATAAATACATTTTAATTTGTAAATTATCTGTACACTGGAGCAAGCCTGCCCAGAGTAGAAACATACTACAGGGACCAACACAGGCTGTCAACCCTCAAATTGATAATGTGAACGACATAAACTATTAATTTTCTTACTGACGAAACATTTAAAACATGTATTATTAATGCCTCTGCCATGTAACCCAAAGGGGGGGGGATTCTACTACAGAGACAGGATTTTGTGCAAAAAGGGGCAATGGGCGACTGAACTAGGTTTTTTTTTGTTCTAAGGCTGAAAAAATACATGTGCTTTTTGGTGTATCATTTTTTGTGATTTAAATAGAAAGCAGGTGGCACTCGCTGTATATAAAAACAGTATTCTACAAATCCTGAATTGGGAAAATACAAAAAGCATGTAGATGATTGCTTTGTTGTGATAATCCAAAGCCATCTCTTTGTGCCAAGTTTTTTTTTTTTAAGTGAAAATGTGGAGCTTTGCTCTTACCTGTTTCTGATTTTTGTAATGTCAAAATGAGTTTGGTTGTTTTGTAATATTCAACCTTTTCTGATAATATAGCAATGGTAATTACAGTATAGGCCAAAGGATGCTTTCATTGTGACTGTTTCTGCACCCTGTTTAATGAGCTCTACATCTGCAAACAATACGTTTCAAAAAGAGAAGATGAACTGTACCTGCATGCCATGATATTCAGGCAATTATTGACTCATAAACTTGACCTGTCTCCCAGTCCCACTGTCCAATTAGTATAGTATAGACTTTGTTGATCTATTTATATTTAAATCATGTTCACAAACGGATTGAAACTATTGGTGGACAACACCTATAAAACTGTGCAAAGTTCAAGTATTCTGATCCTTATCAAAGTTATAGCTGCAGAAGATTTAACCCATCATACCCACTGGAACAATAAACAATGAAACACACTTTAAAATAACTGGGGAGAAATGTACCATGCAGGTTGTAGGCATATAAAGTACTGTGGTTTTTAATGATTAACTTTTTCAGATGTGTGCAGTGTGACTAATGTTGACTTCCAATATAATTAAATACTAACCATTACTATGTGGGTCTAGTGATCTGCCTAACTAAGTGTCTAAAGGGTACTGTTGGTGTGCATGCAGAGGATAATCAAACAAACAGGAAGCTATTCACAGGAAAAAGTTAAAATATTAAACACGTACATGACTAAAGATTTTACTTACACAACAGACAAATGTTGTCACCTAGTTCTACCCATTAGCATTCAACGTGGCCAATACTGCCTTGGGAAAAGCAATCAGTCTCAGAGTATTGCTACTTAGGGTGCACTGGAAAGCCAAAGTACAGTAGGCTGGAAAGTCCACATTCAACAAATGCAAAATGTAAGCACGAGAAGAAACACACTCCTATCTGGTTTGAATGGCGGACTCTTATCTAGATGACGAAACCTAACCAATACAATGGTGCATGTAGAAAACCGTATCTTTGTCTATAAATGTTATTTTTCATATAAGATCTGGCTTCAAAACCATTCTGTACTCCAGAAGATTGCTCTCAGGAGTCAATGGCAAAAATACTAGGAAAGCTGTATGCATTGCCTGTAAAATGTTATCACGAAAACAAACAAACAAACTGAAAGGCAGTTTCTTGTGATGGAGCTGAATGCACAGCAACATCATAGAAGAATACAGTACACAGACATCCATAAAAATACTATATATTGGACATTTAAATCTGTTTCTCTGAAATTGTAATCTACTGTATCCTGTAGGAATGACTTTATCAGGTTTACACAGCAAAACCTCTTATGAAGTGATACCCACAGGCTTTAAATCCAGTATTCTGGGCTGAAAACAAGACACATTCAAACGTTGTTGTTGTTTTTTGGTATCAAATTTTAATGTACAAAAGATGGTGACAGTAAATAAATAAATTCATCAACCAGAAAACAGGCAGGTGAAATCAAAATGTGATTTTCACAGAGAAAACGAGGAAAAGGCCAAACTGATTCAATGTTCAAGCACTCAAGTCAATGCAGTAAAACGTTTGTTTGGCTGGGTACATGGCTTATCGATAAGTTTGTTTCCCTATTAACGTGGATTTCCCTGTTTAAGAAAAGAGAGAAGTTCGTTAAGTATATATTTTCAGTTCATACTGTTTAAATTTAAAATCCTGTAATTGGTTGATAAAATAATAATAATAATAATAATAATAATAATAATAATAATAATAATAATAATAATAATAATAATAATAATAATAAAAACATAAAGCGTCTTTTTTTGTTTTTTTTGGAAGAGGAACTAATTTAGGAGGTAAAATAAAATGGTTGTTCCAATACACATCACATGTTTGATTGTCAAAAATATAAAATATATATGTGACCTGTTATGGTCGCATTCCATTCCAATATTTTCAATTCGTTCTTTAAAAACCAGATGTATTCATTTGGTACTGTACATTTAATTTGATTCTTCAGTGTATGCAGGACTGTATATTACATCCCCCACAGTCATGCAGGAAATTACACAGTAGCCTAGTATCAATAATGGCAAATCATTAACAAGAGGTAATAACCTGTTCTCTACAATAGCTTGCTCGTAAAACACGTAAGAAACGAATAATGAATAATTTAGTGAACTACAAAAATGAAGTTATCCTATAACAAGAACCATAAAATAAATAAAATGAAAACGTACCTTTTTTTGATTATATGGCTGATGTTTGCGTGGCTGTGTGGTCCGGTTGCACTTCGGTAGCCACGGCAGCAGAAACCGTGTGCACATTACCAGGCAGTGCCATCGGCAAGACCACTGTCTGCTGTGCTGGCCCCGCTGGTGATGGTCGCTGGGTCTGGGGGTTGCCCCTTTGTCTGTTGGTCGGTTTATTCCTTCCGAACGACGATCTGAAACCGTTGGTTAATCGGCTTGAGAACCTCCTCACAAGCCCCACAACCCCGGTGCCCTTCTTCAAAAGACCGACATCGTCTTCCAACTCCTGCGGTGGCACCTCAATGTTGCCAGTGTACCAAAACACCCACCAGATCAGGCTAAGGAATATGATAATGGCTCCGGCGTAAATAAGAAAATCGTAAAAAAAGAGGTTGGCAAACACCCCCAGCAGCAGGATCCCAAGTCCCACGATATCAAAGGCGACCGCTAGCCAAAAGGCACAGGAACAACGTCCTAGTCCCACCGCTTCCATATCGCCCAGGTATGAGAGAAAATGACACCTGATATGTGTATGTTTCTTTCCCCTCTGCCTTTGAAAAGAGTTTCCAAGGATTATTTTCTTTTCTGTTCATACAGGTAAGCCGAGACAGGTGTGGGGTTCACAGTTCACTGCACACACGCCTAGTGTTAGCGCCGCGACGTTTGCTTTGTCGAAACTTACCTGCAACAGAACTGAGACAGGGGGGGAGCACGTGGCGTCATACAGGTCACTTGCGTAGCAAAAAGAATGTGTGCATGACCTTTCACAGAATCCAGTGATAGCGATTCCCTTGAAAAAAAAAAAAATACAATTAAATTACATGAAATCATAGTTATTACTGTATTGGGCAACCATGGGTTTTCAGAAAGTAAAACTAAATCAATAAATATAAATATATCGTTCTTGTATGTCAAGAATATGACACAAGTTGGGTTGACCTGTGTTTTATACATTAACCAAGTAACACCTTTAAAATAAAAAAACACCAAATCTATACAGTCAAATATATATATATATATATATATATATATATATATATATATATATATATATATATATATATATATATATATATATATATATATATAGAGGTAGGCCTAATTATTTATATGTAACCCTCTCTCACTGTAGAGGTGTAGTCGGGTAATAAAGCAATTCAGATATACACTGGCCAGAGAGACAGCCTTTTCAGCTAAACCCCGAAATCAGCGGTAGAATGTGTGATGAAAGAACTGACCAAAGTGGCACGAGTCAATTTATTATTTACAATCGTTTTGTAAGTGTTGAAGCAAGTTCGCTTAAGGTTATTTAAGTTGAATTACCGTAACTGCTCCGTTCGGTGCTCCTCAACAAGTTTTTTTTTAATATTACATTAAAAAAATAAATAAATAAAAACACACAGCTGATTCAAGAATATTTATTTTTTTATAATTATGGCTACAATTACATCTGTGTTCAAAGGTTTTCCAGCAGTCTACATAATTAACCAATGTTGCTTCATAAAGTACAATGAAACCTGCTGAATAATGTTACGTTACCATATTGAATTACAAAATTGAAAAAAATGTGACATTTCGAAATCTAACATGAAATACTGTACTGCTATTATGGCTTCCGATAGACTTTTGCTATATATATTTTGTAGTTTCTTTGGTTAAATGGTAGTTTATTTTTATTTTTTTAATTATGCCTCAATCCTAAAATTCTATGCAAAACATTTGGTCATAGCTGTAGATTTGACTGACATGTGTGTCATTAAGTTTTAATTAAGTGTCCAGTCCCGGTGGAGATGTCCTGCGTTCCATATGACTGAAAAAAGATCAAATTCGCTCAGAAAGCATTTCCATTGCATTTGTGCGCATCATTTATCGTACAGGATATATTTTCATACACCCCTTCGAACGTGTTTTCTTGTTTTGTTACAGTTAGCGCATTAAAATAGTTGAATGGAAACAGCTTATTTCAGTGTCTTCCATATTCTGGCTAAGTGGCCGATCTCCTGGCATACATCTCCCTAATAAGTCGCTTTTGCCGGACTTTCTGTTTGATGACGGGCACCCAGACCAGCCCGGTGACCAGGAACATGAGTCCGATGGACAGGCACACGGGGCCCAGCGCGTACGGCACCCTTCCCACCTGCGAGAAGTAGAGGAAGGCTATCACGGTGCCGGCAGCGAACAGCAGCCCCCCGATCAACATGACGATGATGGGCTTGTGGTAGTAGACCCAGCAGCTGGACTCCGCCGCCATGACTGGCTCAGGCTGCAATGCCCTCCTCACCGGGCTCATGGAGTCCGCCTCATTGCGGGAGGACATGACCCTCAGGGTTACAGGCACTGGGCACTGAGGGAGCAGAATTCACAGATATGAGACCATGCAGAATCTATCATTTCTTTATTTCTTTCAAATATGCCATTCATCATGTGCTAGTTGCATTTTTAACCTAGTTAGCTGTAAACTTTCACATTCGGAATTTTGCCATTACATCAAAAAGACTTCTTACTGCTTCTAGGTATACATTACATTCAGGAACACATGATATTAGAAATTGTGTTTTTTGTTATGTTTTATAGAATAGCCATAAAGCTACTGGGCATACACTTTTAAGATACTGCTCATAAATATGATAATACGATTAAAATAAAGAAAATACAAATAATTACAACTAAGTGGGGAAATGATATCTGACCTTTCTCAGGGTTTTTGAAAGCGACGTGCCTGTCTGGAGTTTGGAAAGGCTCAGGGATCACCTAGGCTTCTTTGATCTCAATATGTCACCTTGGAGACTGATGGGTCAATTCAATCCACTTTCATCTATTACAGGGGTACCCAGCTCTATCCAGTATTGTTTCTAAATCATGTGACAGAAGAAGATATACAGGTTAATGACACACACCTATAAGACCACATTCCAGCACGACCCATCTGCAGTATTTCCAATGTTAAATCACTTGTAAAAATGTATTTAGTTGTAATTAAGGATGTGCAAAAAACAAACAAACAAAAAAAGGGTTTTAAAGGTTTTTTCCCCATCTATTACGGGACGTTGTTTCTTTTACTTTGGCACCACCTGGTGGCCATATGTTGTACGTGCACAAATTCATTTCAAGATATTTTCTATCTTCTTATGTTTAAGTTAATGTTTAAGTCTGATTATAGGAGAATTATTATGGTAAATGTGCATGGTATTTTTGCAGTTTACTGTTCTTACAGTATGTTTTATTATACTGACCTAGAGCGTGCATTATGTTTTGAGACTAACATTGGTACTCGAATCGTGTCTTTAATAGTATTGTGTTTGGTTCTGCAGAAGAAAGCATTGACCTTCTTTTATTCCAGCGTTGCTGCATGAACAGTATCCACCGCTGCCCCAGTCTTATATGGAATTAGGAGACCTGAGAGAATAGAGTTCAGCAAGAAAGGTGTAAACTGCTACAGCACGCAATGCCGTGGTGTGAGGGGAGGATGGGATGGGATAGGATAAAAAAACAGCGTTACAGCAATACAAAAACTACTATACTTGAAAAACTTAGCAATTTAATAACAAGAAAATACTTGCAACAATCCAAGCACAATACGTCTCATTGCTTGCATGCACTGTTTAAAACGACCAGTCAGTTTCACATACCTGTCTAGTTCTGTCTCCCCGGATTGCTGAAGTCTGACAGTCTTACCAGCTGCCAGCTCCGACTCTTCAGATGGAGGAACCCAGCTGGAACTCAGGAGCCCCGACCACACCCCAGGGGAGGGACCGCACACACGTATTCCGCCCAATATACAGAAATATATATATAAAGTTATGTTTGTTTATATGTAATGTAAACAAACAGTACTGTAGTCAAGTTCTGTTACTGCTATGACACACAGAGTGAAGCAGTTAAAAGTGCATTTTATTTCGTGTTAAATTGAAAATGATTATGAGACACTGCAGTTTAAAATTGCTATTGACTATTGAAGTAGAGTGCAAGCTATGGGATAAGGTATACCATTAACAAAACAAACTGTACAAATGAACGCGATTGTCAGTGGGACACCACTGCGCCTTAAGAATAAGTAGCGGGTTTTCGAAGAATACAGCATTATGCGTCCACACGTGTCACTACAAACCTACAACGGTTGAAATAATCATCCTGACAACTTTTTACACTTATAACTTTAAAATCGCTGTCAAAGCTCTTTTCAAAATGGGCGCTCGAGTGCACTGGGGTTTGAGATCTGTCCTCTAAAAAAGAACGGTGCGGTCAGTCTGCCCATCTTGGGACACCCTATTATGTACAGTGGCATGCCGTGTGTTTCTCCAGTGCTATCCAAGTCCTTTGTTTGTTCCAGTTAAAGATAAATACAAGAAGTGTCGCATTTTGAATCATTTTAAATATTTGTTGTGGTATTAAATCCCGTAGCAATTCAGTCCAATTTGTGAAATGTGTTTGATAACCACGATTAATTCATATTGAGGGATAAACCATAAACACATTTAATTCATACTAAAAAAAAAAGGGAATTATGTTAGTTTCTAAATACAATGTAAGTTTAAATCGCAAAAAAAGACTTAACTATTAATAATGCTGTAATAAATTAGCAAGGTTTATTTTTATGAATTCGACATAATGAAGTGACTGCAATGAAAAATGTTGCGCCGGGATGACAGCGCCAAAAGCACGACCGATAAGGTTTAGGTATGCCGTACTGCCGTCTTCTTGGCACAAGATTCCCGGACTCGAGAGAGCTCGGGCTGGGGAGAAGCATTCCCCCTCGGCCACTGCTTAGGATCACAGAAAAAAAGTCAGTCTTCCCAGCTGTAAACAGCAGCTCTTGCTCGCAACAGGGCAACACTGGTGTTTATGTGTGGACGGCTGCTGTGCTAAGAGGGATATCTGCTCTATTTCTACTCTATTGTAATGTACACACACAAAAAACAAAACAAAACAAAAAACACACAGAAGGAAAATAACTTGACATTTAGTTTATAACTGGGTTTTTGCGCGAGAGTATTACTGTCGCTGGCTGATACATTATACACTTTCTAAGTCTGGATAAAAAACACCGACCATCAATATATCAATTTATGGATGTAGAAAACAAGAGAAAAATTAATAACAAGAAGACACATCCTGTCCATTGGTTACGTTGTAAAGTGACCTTAAGAGGTAATGTTAGTGTACCACAGGGATCAGTATTAAGTCATCTTCTATTCCTAATGTACAGTAATGATTTAGATTCTGGTAGAGTAAGCAAACTTGTTAAATTTGCAGACGACACAAAAATTGGAGGAGTAGCAAACACTGTTGCAGCAGCAAAGGTCATTCAAAATGATCTAGACAGCATTCAGAACTGGGCAGACACATGACAAATTGCATTTAAAAGAGAAAAGTGTAAGGTACTGCACGCAGGCAATACAAATGTGCAATATAAATATCATATGGGAGATACTGAAATTGAAGAAGGAATCTATGAAAAAGACCTAGGAGTTTATGTAGACTCGGAAATGTCTTCATCTAGACAATGTGGGGAAGCTATAAAAAAGGCAAACAAGATGCTCGGATGTATTGTGAAAAGTGTTGAATTTAAATCAAGGGAAGTATTGTTAAAACTTTACAATGCATTAGTAAGACCTCACCTAGAATACTGTGTTCAGTTCTGGTCACCTCGTTACAAAAAGGATATTGCTGCTCTATAAAGAGTGCAAAGAGTGACCAGAATTATCCCTTAAAAGGCATGTGGTATGCAGACAGGCTAAAATAATTTAATCTATTCACTCTTGAACAGAGAAGACTATACGGTGATCTGATTCAAGCATTCAAAATTCGAAAAGGTATTGACAATGTCGACCTAGGGGACTTTTTCGACCTGAAAAAAAGAAACAAGGACCAGGCGTCACAAATGGAGGTTAGATAAAGGGGCATTCAGAACAGAAAATAGGAGACAGTTTTTTAACAATGTAGATGGATAACCTGTAAAATAACAGGATTTTCATGCCAATATAAACTAGTATCTTTGGTGACGTCATTATGCAAAATAGTATAATCGAAGGTTCGAACCTTCCTTCGGTAATGTGTTCCGAACCTTCCAAGGTCAACACGTACCCTTTGTTACAGTATATATATAAATTCTTTATTTAACAAGACTGGGGTACATCCGACTCCTGTTTCTGTTTGGGCGTTCTCGGTGCTTTTGTGGCAGATTTAGCCAGCTTGCTCTCCGCAGGCGCCGCTCTCTTCCTGGGGGTTTTCTGCTGCTTCTCTGGGGCCGATCCATTTTCAGTTACTGCTGGTTTCGGGGTCTTCGGCGCTTTAGCCTTCCTGCCGGGGGTCTTTTTCGTGTCTTTCGGAGTCTCTGGAAGAACCAATGCTGCTACAGGTGTCTGCGTTTGCCTTTTTCTCAGCCGAGTTTCTCTGGCATCTGGGGTCTCTGTTGATTTTTCCACTGGCTCCTTAGCTGGGGTCTTCCTACTTTTAGGAGTCTTCTGTGTAAGCAGCGAGAGACACAGGTTAGAACACTGACCTGGCTAAAACAAGTCACTGTCGACTTCAATTCATTCTCATGGTATTGCTTCCTCCCTGATCATGCTAAAGCTCAGACTTTAACGCACCTGCACCATTGCTTTTTTTGCTGGGGTCTCCATGGGAACCAGCTCAGGAATCGCCTCCACTTCCTGTTTGGGTTCCTCAGGCTTTTCCTCTTGGTCCACTTGGTCCACGACTGCCGACCTGTTCACTCCCTCCTTAGCCTGGTCTTTTGGCTTCTCTGCTTTCTTCTTCTTCTTCTTCTTCTTCTTCTCCGTCCCCTTTTTCTACAACACACAAAACAAATGGAACCCTTTTAAATAATTCAGCCACAGAGTACAGAGCACCCACTACATACACTATATAGAATATTGCCTCTAAAACCCCAGGTTCGAAATAACCCTAAAATAATACATTAGTGTTCCAGATTTCCTGCATCTTGCCAGTACAACTTTTTGCTATTATTATTCCAATGCATTCAATGTTTTAAACATGATAAATGACAAGCAGCAGGCCAGGTTTCCTGGAGTTTAAGAATGAACCTAAAGACAGGACTTTCGAACTGCCCCTCTGCTGTAGAGGTACGGTACTGAAGCAAGGAGAGCCCCTCTATGCCCTGACCCTTACCCTAACCCTTACCCCAGTGTTCTGCGTTGTGTCTGGTGGGGCGTTTGCCTCTTTGTCCAGCTCGCTCAGACTTCGCAGGTTCGAGGAGAAGATGGGCAGAGCCACCGACTTCTGGGTCTTCAAGTGGAGGACTTTAATATTATTCCGTTTCTGCAACATGGGAAAACAAAACCTTTATATAGAGAGGCACCAATTCCAATACACTGCATCATAACGCAAAGCCTATATTCAAAAAGCACTTTTTTTAAGCAATAGATACAAAAACACATGTAACAATGAAATGGCACACTACACAACTGATTCATTGGATAACCCACTATGCCTAAATTAAGTAAGGACTTGGTACTGGCTTACAATGGGTTTAAGAAACCCAGTCATCTAAAAGCTCTACCATGAGACAGGTTCTAAAGGAGGGTTGTACATGTATTCACTGTTTAATAAAACCCATATGTGAAAAAAAATATGCATTGCTGAAAGGGGCGCATTGGACTCACCTTGTTTAGTTTCTCAGCTATCGTATTGACAGCAGCAGAGATATTCTCTACTATCTGATCCACCGTCATCCCGGAGTGAGCCACACGCGCTATGCTGCAACACAGACACTCACGTTAACGGGGTCCCCAGCAAGGGAGGCGGCCAGGGACTTCCTTAAACATTCAGTTACAATTGACAGCAGTGGCAACAGAGGGCTGACAAGTGCTTCTGAACACACATTGAATCTTGAGTGGATATAATTTGCACCTCTCTGGCACCTCAGCTGACCCTGGCCCAGCACTGAGAGGAGGGGCAGGGATGAACAGAGGGTGCAGAAACAAGCTCTTTCAAACACCATATTATAGTATTTATATTTCATCTTTACAGTATTATGGTTAAGGCAATGCAGTACTCACCAGCAGCAGCCTTTGTGGTTGACCGGCAGGGTACTTCCTTTGATCACCCTGTCCAGCTCCTTTGCCAGCTGCTTCACTTTCAGGTTAACAGAGATAGGCTCCCTGCAAAGAATCAAAATATTAATTACACCCTTTATTTAACTGGAGGTCCTGCTGAGTTTCTAATATTTAGTAAGATGGACCGGTCCAAATAGTCAGCAGTAGTTCCATTACAACTTTCTAAACAGGAGCACACACTTCACGGTACAAGATAGTGCATACATTTAACACCCCCAGAATTAGAGCCTTGCTACCCAAACCGAGCCAAACAGGACACCGAAAGTAAGTGTCGGGTTCGGGTCGGGTCGGGTGTAATTTGTTACAGTTCAAGGCTCGGGTCAGTGTGTTATCAGTGAGTGGATTACGGCGTTTTTAATTTTAAATGAGTAAAATTAAATTTTTTGTGCTCAAATTCAGTTCCTGCTTCCTTTTTTGCCTGTCTAAAAAATCTAGACTTCTAGAGTGCACGTCACTTAACCTAAAATTTGTACGAAGGAGAGACTCGAGGCTGATGGAGTAAAAATAAATAAATAAATAAATAAATTAAAAAAACTATTAACAGGAGAATGTGTAGCAGTAGAACGTTCTGTTGCTGGAAAGGGTACGTATAAATCCACTGTTCAAAACTACGACATTGTTGTATTCAGCGATAATACAAGTCCATGCGGCTTTGTCAAATGCAAATCTTGCAATATTACTGAAATGACAGTAAAAAGACAGGAAATTCATCTCTGCAGCAGCACACTGAAAGGGGATGTATTCGTCCTGTAGCTGGCCAAGTCAGTCGTAGCCATGTCATGACTTTTGTCAAAAATGAGTATGCAAATTTGCAAGAGCATCTTAATGTGGTCTATTTATGGTAAAAGTTTCGAAGAAGCCTGTTGTCTTCTTTTAAATCATGTAGTGTTGGATTATTAGAAAAGGAAGTCAATGAGATAGGATTAATTGAGAGTGATTTTTTTCTTTATTGATGTATTAACTGGAAATCTGGAATAGACTGTACACGTAAGTTACTTGGTTCCAACAGTGGATGTTTGGAATTATGATATTTGTAGAGATGGTGAGGTATGCAAATATCTCGGCTCGGATCAGGTTTTAAATTTAGGCTCAAGCAGACCTCTACCCAGAATTACCGAGCAAACAAAGGACCCTGTACTTCCCATCCCCAGTGCAAACTAGCCTCCTCTTCCCTGCTTGCATTTCTCTGAAATCCACCTCAACCAACCCCACCCCTCAGACATTCTTACTTCTTACTCCTGTAGAAGTGCTTCCCGATCTGGGAGGGCAGGAGACGGTGAATCCGGCCATCAGCCAGGAAGAGGTCGAAATTCCCAAGCAGTTTCCGCTTGGCCTCGATCGGCTTGTACTTCTTCTTCAGAGTCTGGTAGGGAATAACCTGGGACCCGGGAGAAAGGGAGCGCAGTCAGAGAGGAGCCTTACTTACAATTCTAAAATACAAATGACCACATAGAAACATTCTGCACTAGTATCATAATGTGTAACAGCTAGGACCCAACTCAGACAGTTAATGTGGAGTGTTTATTTTTATTTTTGTAGTCAAGCGTTTTGCCTGATGTTCCATGGAGATTCCTGGAAAGACGGTGTCTGGGAATCAGTACAGCGCCCTCTCGAGCAGAGGCAGGGCTTTGTTGCAAAGTTGTAGAGACAAGCCCCAATGGAAGTGGAACGCCCGTCTGGATATACTTTGCACCTCTCTGGCACCTCAGCTGACCCCAGCCCAGCACTGAGAGAGTAAGGGCGGGGATGGTTGGAAAGTGCAAAAACAAGCCCTTGTTAAATGCACCGGTTGTAACATTACGGTATTTAAATACGTTTGTATTGTGTTTCCCCTGGCAAGTTTCAAATCTTTAATGAAACAATCAAAATCTCTCAGGTCACGTTTCTGAAGACAGTAGTGCTGGGTAGTACCTGTGTGATGCTGCTGACCCTGTGTTCAGCCAGCAGTTTCTTGTACAACCTCTCAGTCTGCTCGCTGGTCATCTGGGGCTCGTCCCTGGTGAAGAGACAGACCTCAGCACTGTCGGAGCGGATCCCGTGAGGGAGGGGGCTGTGGGGAAAGGGAACAGGATCTAAAACTAGAACAAACACAATAGACCGTCCTCATCTCGATCATGCTGGTCTACGTCAGTTTAAATGTGTAACATTATTTACAGGGTTGGGGGCAATTCCTGTTCAACTCCAATTCCCTTTTAAAATAAATTCCAATTCCCTTTTAATCAATTGCAACACATCATTGATCAAACTTACAATTGGCAGTGTTTCTGTTAAAATTAGCTTCTCAATTGGGATTGAAAACAGGAAGTGACCCTGACCCTGATTATGTGTGTCTCTAGTTTTGTGATAGTGCAGGACGTAGGAGTGGTCACTCACATGTGGATGGTGTGCTCCTTGGGTGGGATCTTCCACAAAGTGACCAACAGGGAGATGTGCTGGTGCTCATTCAACGGCAGGGACTGGGACCCCTCGATGCTCTTCAGATAGGCAAACAAGGCCTGCACTGCCTTCCTCACCTGCAAACACAGCAACACCACTCAGGGCTTCGTCTGACAATCCTACAACCCTCCCCAGGCTGGAAATATACTAGATGCAAAGTTGAAACTAGCATGCACACTTTCAATGTAGACTCGGTTTTGTATCTACATAGTAACTCTTCCAAAAGGCCTGTTCAGTACTCTCATGTAAACCCATTCAAATGCTGAAGAGGCTTGCCCACGTGCTAAGCTTTTTATTTTACATATACATGACTGCAGCGTACCATATATTAGATGATACAAAGCACAATACTTTTCTTATTTTACATATCACCACAGTATCGGTGTTACGAAGAAATCCGTTTTCCGTAACAGTAATTTATCGCGTTTGGTCTGGAATTTTTTTACATTTTTTTTATGGGGAATCGAACCCTCACCCTTAACCTTAGAAAAAAGTGGTCGCTTCGGGATTCGGCCAAAACAAACTAGCTTAAATGCGCCAGACCACCTGTAGTACAATATTATAGAAACAGCGAAACTGATTTCCATGGCACTGAATTCTACGTAACACCGCGGCGTCATAGTTATATCCTGAACATACAGAATCTAACACGTAACGTAGATATCAAACGTGTTTAATTAGCAGTCACTTATAAAACTGCAAAACGATGCGTCTAAAATGTGATTGTTTTAAATTGTTAGTTAACCATTTCCCAAAAGTTAAGTGTGGTTCGATATGTTGTAATTTACATTAGACACAGTCTGAGTACACCGACTTAACATCACGTTGCTTCAACCTTACAATAATACCCCGTTCCGTCTAACATAGGATTTAAAATATATATTTTTAGCTATCAACTTTAACATGCGTGGATTGCGCCGTTACCTGTGATAGATCAAGCTCCATGCTTACAACCTGCTACGCGATGTTATCTCTTACACGTGTGTGCCTTGCTGTAGAACCCCGAGCATGCGCAGAGACTGCGGCTCTGCCTCCACGTCAACAGGAAAACTTTATTAAAACAAGAAGTGCGCAGACTAGATGTTAGTTAACAGCACTGCCTGCTGGTAAAATTGAACACACAAAAAGTGGAGTCATGGAAAATTATTATGCAATGCTGCAGTTATATATATATATATATATATATATATATATATATATATATATATATTTATTTAAAACCTTGGCATTAATTTCCCCCCCCCCCCCTAGATTAATAATACTGACATGGCTTCGTGAGAAAGGTTGTAGTTTGGTGTGTAACTCGAGCATAAAAACTAAGAATAACCAGAGAATCACAATTCACTTTCAGTTTAGAAACCCGTTAGACATGGTAAACAGCATACGTAGGGATTCACATCAAAGGGGATGTATTTCTTGGCCATTCAAGTTAAGAGTTAGCGGGACTTTGATTTGATATACCAAATCCCTTCCAGAAGTTTGCAGATTGTATCTTTTGGTTTTGAGAGAATTGTGAACGAAATAAAAGTAAAAAAAAAATACGTGTTTCTGACTCAAAACAGCTTTTATCTCCTCTCATGTTCAAAAAATATTCATTTTAAAAAAAACATTATTTACATGGAAAGACTTGAGTAACAGACACAAACGGAGGCATTTTTCTTTAATAAAAATAAAGCCAAGAGCAGTGCTTAATATACAGATTGCAAATGAGTATGTTCGATTTACAGTCTGATCATCCACCTCTATTGAGATTATCTTACTCAGGTCCATCCTGTACTTTACAACTTCTCAGGGAAGTTTGTATTTATTCAGGTTGTTATACATCATCCCCACCCCCTTAATATTATGTATACATTTATTTTGTGATATTATTAATTTCTTAGCAGACGCCCTTATCCAGGGCGACTTACAATTGTTACAAGCTATCACATTGTTTTTACATACAATTACCCATTTATACAGTTGGGTTTTTATTGGAGCAATCTAGGTAAAGTACCTTGCTCAAGGGTACAGCAGCAGTGTCCCCCATCTGGGATTGAACCCACGACCCTCCAGTCAAGAGTTCAGAGCCCTAACCACTACTCCACCAGGTGCTGCTTTTGGTATCGGGGGAATACAGATTTAATCAAGATTCAAACCCTGGCTGGAAATAATAACTTTAAAACTCAGAATGTGCAATAAAATGTACATTAAACCCAGCAAACAATGTTTGATAGCTGGCTCAGTGTCTAGCTCAACTCAACAAAACAATCAGCATTGTATTTTCAACTCCCAGCAAGGAAACTGAACATTATCAGGATGGTGCAAGGTTCTGGATTTTCACTGAGCTGGCTTCAGTATACCCCTCATGCACGAGGGAGAAGCATTACCACTGTATGGATGGTGGGGAAACTGCCCACTTACAATAGGAGGGGGTCTTTTACACTTCTTACTTGGGTAACCACTATTCTGCCAGTGACAATCTATTAATACAAATGCATGAGAAGAGAAAGACAGGCATCCATTTCCCCCCCCTCACATAAATAAAACCTATTGATATGCACACAAACATGGTCAATGACAAAAGTTCACTTGATAGGAGTGGTCTCATTTGCGTAGTTTTTGCCCTCTACTTTGGTTAAAAAACACTTCATCGGAAGAAGCCCAGACAATGGATTTCCATCTGAAGATACAATCACAACCTACATCAGGACTAGGAAGTTTGGGCAGTCTGCAGCTTTGTCGCAAATAGACTTCATGACTAGGGGGGTCCACCGAATAAAGGCAACTAGCACAATACAAAATAAAAGAAACAGGTCACAATACAAAATTGTTTTTTAAATGTAATATTTTATTGTCACTGTAGTTGCCTTAACATGTGAACACACGCTTTCAACTCTGTACGGATTTTTTGTGAAGAAACCAGTCTCTTGATATAAGCAAAGGGAGACATGTACAACCAGGATATTAACATTATTTTGGTTTCAATAGTTTTTTTGTTTTTTTTAATTTATTCTTTTGTTTTTATTTTATTCCAAGCAATCCTGTTCACATCTGTTAAAAGGTAGCTGCTGCCACTTTCTCTCCAAAGGAAGCAAAAAGAATTCTCTTTTTTTTTTTTTGTTTCGTAGTAAAATGGATAAGGGGAACTAACAATGGCATAGCTGAGCTCTCAATATGAGAAAGCCGACACATGTGGACTTTAATATTTGTATTTTTGTATTTTTAGTTTTTTTAAAACTGTGATTTCTTAATCTTTGATACGGGATTAAAAGGCGGCAGTGAGAAGCAGGCTGTTGCCGAGTCCACTTTCCTCACACTTAACTGGGTAGGGCTCCCACAACGCCCTCTTTAGTCTTTCTCTGCTACCAGCTTCAACACCTTGCCGATGGCGATGGTCTTACCTAATTAAACAAATACAACAAACAAATTACAAATTAAGCTAAATAATTTATCAAAAACTTTGGAATTGTACTAATAAATGTGCATGTTGATTTCCAAGGTTGGCCCATCTTCATACTAGGGTATGCAAGATAAATGGTTATACATATATCAAAAACGTGATCATGTAAAGTACAGATTGGAAGAACTCTCACCTTCATCCCGCAAGGTAAAGCGCCCCATCTGGGGGAAATCTTTGAAGGTCTCAAGGCAGATGGTTCCTGCAGTCTTTAAGCGAGCGATACACACTTGGTCTTGTTTCACAAATCGAGGTCGCGTCTTGCTCTTCTCGCCCGTTTTTTTGTCTACCAGGCAGATTAAGGCCTAGACAGAGATTAATGAATAATTACTTTGCATATTCAAACCCTCCCCCCACCCACCCAAATACATTTATACATACAAGTATATATTTATAAATTTAGGTACCTGAACAGAAAAAGTATAGGATCCATAAATTTCATAGACAAGGGCAAAATAAAATATGCTGCCCGTACTTACTGAAATTTGAACTTCTTCAATGCATGTATGGATGTGCAGCACTGCGTTGTAACCTGGGCAGATGATGGATTTGTGCTCAATGATGACAATCTGTAAGAAGGATACAAACATTAACTGACAGCTTTATTACCACCAACAGTCTGATACGATGCGGTATACCTCAGGAGCGTATCACTGGCAACATCGGCCTCTCTGCTGACAGATGAAAGAGACAGTTCCAGGAAACACTGCGAGAGTTTTTTTTTTGTAATTAAATCATCAAGTTACACAGCGAGGGCTCAGCTAACTCGACAATTTTGTTCTGAAGCATATGCAAGAAGTAGATCTCAATATTGAGTGGGAAAGTGTTCATCCCAACCAGATGTCTCCTGGTGTCCTGCCTGCTCACCTGGGCGTCAAAGGTGCGTCCGGAGTGACAGAGGTTCTCCGCGTTGCACAGAATGAACCCTGGCAGGATCTCCTCCTCTTCAATTCCTTTCAGTCTCAGCTTCAGGTTTTCCCCTGGGCTGGCATCATCCGTCTCTACATCATCCGAGAGCAAACTCAGGACTTCCACTGTGTGCTGTAAATACAATTGTACTTTGAAAGTACTAGCAGACTTGGATGTTCAGATTGTATCTTGTCTTGAAGTAACATTCCCTGCCTCCCAACAAAAAATTAATTAAAAATTATTTAGTACGACTAAAAAGAGGACATTGACAAGACTCAGACTTGTCAAAGCACTGGTAAAATTGTACAACCATTTGTTTTTGTCCAAGGATGCCCTGCAATTTGACTCCTTTTGTAATGGCCATACTGTATCAACAGATCTTCACTCTTGCAATTAAAATAAAAAAAATAAAATAAAAAAATCATAAATAAAATCTTAGTAATCCGTCCAGAAGAACTTACCTTGTTTGGCATCATGACAAGCTGTTGTGCTTTACTAATGGACCCAGACTCTAGCTTGCCCAGGACCACAGTGCCCATATCCTGTTAAGGAAATCAAATTAGGTAAATTTCATAGTCTACATGGAGAGATGGCAGCCCTGAAATTATAATGATTAGGAATGGCATGCAACGCAAAGGTTGTCAAGCTCAATAAACTAAGCAAAAAAGATACCAATGACAATTTGAAATCTGCATAACAAAAAGCAGTTTTATTTAAAATTACCAAATGCATTTAACATAAGCATTTAACCCCAAACATTCCAATATTTTAAATACCTTAACTTGTTATTAAGTGACTTTTTAGCTTTATATGAATAAGATTCTACAAATACAGAGCTGAAACACTGGTACCATGCTTTTAGGTCATGCAAGCGGTCAGTATTAACAAAGTGTAGCAAAAAGGTGATTTTCTGCATCATCCTTAATGGGACGGGACAGACTGATACTATAGAAAATCACCTATCTGATTATACTTTGTTACTACTGTCCCCTCGTAGATTAAACCGGTTTCTAAAAAACAAACAAAAATACACAAACCCCATTGTGTCAAAATAATTACTTCAAGCTTCCATAAAGGTCTAACCAATTAACTTGACGTTTATCTCATTAAAAGGAATAAAACTACTACATCAATCCCAAATCTAGCACACCCATACCATCACCATGTTCAAATAATGCAGGCCAGAAGATAAGGGAGGAATTTCCAAAATCAGGTCTGGAACTCTACACTCATGCCAGACACACACCCACACAAGAGAACTGAATGCCAGGAAGCATAATTATCTTCCAACTGGTTCGAGCCAGGTTAACACTGCCTGTATTCAAGCACACTTACAGACACAGGCCAATGAGCAGACATGCCTGAGGAACAAAGATATACAATGACGCAGTGGAGAACAAAACGTGTCCTTGCCAATTACTTGAGAATTTAAATGTGTCAAGTTACTAAGATATGTTATGTTACAAAACTAAAATCCATTCATTGCACATTATTTTATTGTCTGAAACAGGGCTTATGCACGACAGATTTTTGTCGTATCATTTAAAACACTTATTATTTTCTTTTGTGTGTGTCCAATTATATCCTCCCCCCAATTTTCTCCCAATTTGGAATGCCCAATCGCTTTCCCCACATGGCCCAGGAACTCGAGGGCGGATGTCAGCGAGCTACCAACCTCTGGAGGACAACAAAAGCCAGCCCTGCAGGTGTCTGCCCTTGAGCTCACTGGGCGCCTACCCAACAGGGTTCACTGTAGTGCGATGAGGAGAAACAGTCTCTGACAGAGACAGAGCCAATGCGATGCTCCCTACGGAGCCACCAGCGAAGACCGCCCTACTTCGCTCAGCCAGGACGCGAACCTGCTGCTGCGCTTCTACCAGGAGAGTCACATTGGTGACCGATCACTTAACTGTACCCAGCAACAATTGACATACCTATAGAATGGAAGCAGATACCAACAATATTTCCATTAGTCATATAGCTGCAATGAAGAACATATACTTTTTTTGGAAGGGTGTGGCACTAGCAGGCTTACACAATAAAGTAACCTAGACAACTCCTAAGCTTACCTTGTATTTGTCTACTATTGGTAGTCTGACAGGTCCATCGCTTGATCTGTTTAAGTTTGGCAGATTGTCCAGATGTGGAATGAATGGTAACCCTCTGCAAAGAATCAAGAAAAATTGAGTATTAGCACAGAGTAGGCTTTTCTTAAAGTCAGAAGCAGATCCAAGGTCTTTTTGATCTGCTTAACTGAGATTTGCAAGGTTAAATAAGGTAAACTCTGGGAAATTAACACGCATTCATTAAATAAATAAACAAAACTAATGTTTTGCATGTTACTTGACACTGCAAAAGCAACCTCCAATTGAAATGACATTTTTAGCTTATCCAATAAAAGGAATCTGAAATAAGAAAAATAACACACTACTTACGAATACCAGGTGCAGAAATCTGCAGGATCCTTCAGGTTGGCCCCTGTCAGGCCAGAGCAGGGCATGAAATGAATGTCTTTTTTAGGGTTAAAGCCAACCTTCTTCAAAAATGGCACTAGTTTCTCTTTACATTCTTCATACCTGCAGGAGAAGAGAACTGCTGCTGGTAACTCATGATTACACACAAGACCTCAGGTTAGACAGGCGTTATATTTTTACATCTATACATCTGGTTGAACTGGACATGTTCCCACCTCTCCAGGCTCCAGTTCACTGTGGGGTCATCCATTTTGTTGACAAGGACTATCAGATGTTTTACTCCTGCTGTCTTTGCCAACATAGCATGCTCTCGCGTCTGGCCACCCTTTTCAAAACCTGTCTCGAACTCTCCTTTCCTGGCAGAGATTACCTGCATGGGAAAACAATACAATAAATTTGGTTAAAGCAGGGTTTGTACACTTATGCAAACGTACATTTCCAGGCCTTTTTTCAGGCCCACCATACTAATCGAAAAATACATAAAGAAATTGTGTATAGCACATAAATGGACACAAAATACAGTACTTGCCAAATTAGAAGTATGCGCATTCTGGTTAAGCCAATTAAAACATTCCATCCAAACCAATGCAATCCAAAAGGTAAGAACTTAAGAACTAACTCAAAAAGGTTTAAGTACATTGTGTCAACCGTAAAACTGAACTTTTGTTTGTCATCTTCAGTGCATTTTTTTTTATCACGCCCAATACAACTCTTGTATATTAAATATTCTCCACCATTAAATAAAACGTTCTTTTGCTTGCTGGCTTCTTTGCTCTCCAATATCATTTGCAATTTCTTTTCGCATTATTCATTAATATTTACTGTTTAGATTGCCACTTTTTCCACCATAGGCTACCAACTCCCCTCAACCAAAAAAAGCAATTCCGTCCTGGCCGTTGATGAGAAAGCAATGCCTTAAAGTACGATAGCTTACAAAACACCAAAAACGTCATACTGCAGAGCAAAATGTACATTAATTCGAGATGTCGTAGTATTTTACAATAAGCTTCTGTATGTAAATGTTACACATAAGTTCACCCGGACATTGCCATTTTGTGTGTTTAACACTTAAATATGGCTGGTAGTACAGAGGAATTTATATATTCAACCGGGTACCACGGTAAAGAGGCTTGCGTTTCTACACAGGTAAGCTTGAGAAATTGACACAAGTGTAGTATTCCAATCACAATACATTTCTGTGCATCTGATGCATAATGTAGACAAATACAAAATCACTCAAAATGACTCAAATGCAGAGACTGTGGAAAAGGTAGATGGGATCCTGAGCATACGGAAATTAAAAAAGACAGAAATAAACTTAAAGAAATGACATTTCCAAGTATCCAATTAATTTATGAAAATCGGTCCCTACAAGGTCTGATAAGGTAAAGTAGCTAATATTTTAATATACTAATACCAGCTCAGGAGGGAAATTATACTGGTACGTAATGTTATATTCTGCATAAGAGCTGAACAGTGCTATACAAAGACACTGTAAATACTTTTACTTACGGTGTTTCTGTGTTAAAATAGCCCTCAAACTAAATACCCAATGCATGCGCAAATGCGAACACATATACTATAAGCTAACTCAGTCAAACTTAGCTAGCTATAGTATTAGAGACGGTACAAAAGCATAAAGGTTAAAATAGGTTATTAAAACAATGCATTCAGTAAAACAAATCTATTAAAATACTAAACTGTACAAACAGATAATTGTATTATAAAGCATGTTTAAATTGATTTATTAATCCAATGCAAGAGAAAGCATTTAAACAAACAAACACTACCATACTTCTAGCAGTTCTGTGATGCAACATGTTCACATGCAAAAAGAAAAGGAAATCTAACTGAATCCACGGAGAGACACTGCATGCACGTCTCCTTCAAATACAGATACAGAAAATACTTTTCATAGCAAGATGCAACTAAAACACTGTGGAACAACGGTTCCACGATTTTCAAGGCTTTTCCAGACCAATCAAATTTAAGGCTTTTCAAATCCTTGAATATTACCAAGTGCGGTTTTAAGGTTTTCCAATCCCTGTACGAACCCTGGTTAAGAAAGATTTATTCGTGCTCAGATGAAGAGCTCATAAATACTACTGGGATGCTAGTAATAGTAAACAGATATTAACTAAACTGAAACTGAACTCGCCTCCAAATTAAACACTGAATGCTTTATAATATGATTTAAAAAAAAAAAAAAAAAAAAACTACACATGTTACTTGTTTTTGTTCTGCTTTGAGAAACAGCTTGTGAATAGCTAAAGCCTGAAATATTCTGGCCGCTATGAGGAGGCACTATTGGCATAAGGGGTTAAAAAGCATTAATACACATAGGAGAGGTAAATTCACAGAGAACTCAAAGCCAGCAGATTGCATACAGAGAAGTCGCTACTAGTAACCAAGAACCAGCCAATACATAAATACAGTACACAGAACTTAACATGGGGTATACAAGATTTTCGTGAACTAGTACTCACCAAAACAGCCAGGTCAGCCTGTGATGCGCCACCAATCATGTTTGGGACAAAACTTTTGTGGCCTGGAGCATCCAGAATGGTAAAATGCTTCTTTTCCGTTTCAAAGTAGGCGCGTCCCACCTCCACCGTCTTCCCCTTGTCTCTCTCTTCCTGGTTTGTATCCAATGCCCAGGACAGGTACCTGCAAAGAGGCAAGGCAAAGAGCAGTGTCACACATTTGTACCATGCACGCTGTCACATGGTAGCACTGAAGTATGGCTGTGGTGTCTTAAGGTTATTTAACCTTAGGGGATGGACAGCTTTTATCAGTGTCTCCAGGGCATTCATTGGATTTGGAGATAAAACAAGAATGACTTAATACTGATGTTAAATACATATCAATTTGAAATTAACTGAGTCAATACATACACAAGAGACACTATTCAAATGAGTTTCGTCATTTTAAGTCAGTAAGGATTTTTGTAGAGAAATCCTAAAAAAAGTTTCTCAACTGACCAAGTTTCTCTGTTCTTTTCTTTTGCTTCTCTTTCATATTTCTCCAGGGTCCTTTTGTCTACCATCCCTGTAAGGTACCTGGAAAAAGAAAGAACACTCATTAAGAGAATGTCTCGACTCTTCAGTTATTGCACTGATATCGGAAAGTCAAATCACAAAAGATTACTTACAAATTTATTTTTTTTTAAAAGTACTTACATAATCTGTCCTCCAATCGTTGATTTACCAGCATCTAAAAAATATATATATAAAAAAAATCAAGTTTCAGGAAAACATTGACTCCAAGGTGTACTTCCTGTGTTTACATATAAAGATGCAACATAAAACAAGAGAGGATCATTTGTACCCACATGCCAAAATAGCCAACCATTACGAAGAACACTGAAGCATTGCAAAAATAAATAAATAAATACAATAGCTATGCAACACCCACACTTAAAACACATGAGCTGCTTCTTAAACCTGCTGGTTTTAACCATCAAATAGAGCTTTTGGTTTAAAATGCCAGTAGTAGTAGGATGTTAAGACAATTTAGAGACCAGACTTATTGAGGAACACAAGAGAGTGACTGTTTAATCACAGCCTAGAGAATCAGACACTTGCACTAGATTAACTGAGATTAAAAACCCTGGTCTAACAGTTTTAATAAGATTTAAGTAGTCCATTTTGTTTTCACAAGCATTATAGAACACATCCAGTAAAACAACAACGCAAGCTGGATGTGATAAGCCTGCTGCTCGTAATTTCCTTTGACTTACCCACATGCCCGATAAACACCACATTCACATGCTCTTTTTTAGGGGCGTCCGGAGGTACGACGACCACTTTAGGTGTTGGTAATTCCTCTTCGTCCTCCATCATTTCCTGCGCACTTTCGTCAGCTGGTCCTCCATCCCCCGAAGGACCGCCTCCTGGCTCTGCTTCGTTTGGCTCATCTTTCTGTTCCCACGATTCTTCTGCTGTCATTTCTGCCTCTCCATTCTCCACTGGTGCTGTTGGCAAGAGATAAAGAAATTAAGCAACTAAATAATACCTCCAAACTAAATCTGCATTAACTTTAGAATTATACAATGTGCCCTTGATTGTATGTACAACATCCATCTTGACCAGTATTAGCAGACATTTTCCATAACCATTTGTCCACTAACGAGAAGCACAAATCCAGCAAACAATTACTCTGTTTTATCTTTTGTCAGATTAATTAGGCACTTCACTGATCATGGACAAAACTCTCTCTATTTGCTAAGTGGCTGCAATTTACAAACAGCTTTTCTAAACAGTGGCCATGTGCACATCTAAACAACCAAGGCATTTAGAGAAATATTTACTGTAATGAATTGCAAAATGTATTTCAGGAAACGACTTCCTTAGCCATGTAAAGGCAGATTTAATTTCCTGTTTGTTGGGGTGACAATTAAACATCAGAGTACTGGATCACTACAAAATTCAAGTACTTGAATGCAAGTCCAATGACTGGCAAGCTCATCTCTTTGTCAATGTTCCATAGACAGTGGAGGGGGGGGGGGGGGGGGGGGGGGGAGTCTCCCAATTTAACCACCAGGCTCCACTTTCTAGTTATAAACAGCAGTATTCATAATTTTACCCTCCTACCACAACCTCTTACCTCAATAATGTGTACCTAAAAAATAACTTACCCATTTGATTTAAAGTTAATACCACCCAAAACCCTCCACATTTATAGAAGCGCTGGCTACAATGCAACATTAACAACTCAGTAAGCACACAAGCTATAGATACATACCAGCAGTGTCTGAAACTTCCATGCTGGTGACTCCATCAGAACCTATAGGAAGAGAGAACACTCGTGTTTACAGTAACCAACAGTATTTAGAGAAAGCAATCTGCTAACATACATGAATAAACTTCTTCCTTTTTGTAGTTTTAGGGGAAAATGTTTGGGTAACTATTTCTAATCTTTCCATTTACAATGATTGATTCCCAGTACTTAAACATGCTCCACCATCTTTGGCTTACGAGTGTAAATGGTCAGATAAGATGAAGGGGTGGGGGATACTAACTGGAAGCCCACCCACTGAAACAAGATAAATCCCAAGTCGACAGACGTCCTCCTCCCCACTACATTGTCTGCACAGACTACACTGTAATTTCAACTGTCTACACATGGAGGTGTCATTTTGGACTCACCTCCACAGGATACTGGCTCTTCTAGAGATGGGGACTCAGCAGCAGGTGCATCTGAAAGACAAAGCAAAAACAACTCTGATTTATTTAACACTTTTTTCTGATATTGGCCATTAATGACAGACTAGGACACTTGTCTTGTGTGATGAATTGATTACATTTCTTTTTTGTTTACTAATGCAAAACAGAAAACAGCTGTGGCTCTTTCCCCTTTGATAAAGATAATGCAAACGCATCTCTAGGCTCTCCTGGTAATGGGGATGCACATAGGCAGGAATGTAAACAAACCAAGACTACTTGTGAACATTTATTTCAATGATGTTTTGGCAGATAAGCAGTATATATTCCAGGACTAAAACTTAAATTTGAAACGCACATGTTTAAACTAATTTAAAAAAAAAAATCCAAACTTCTGCACCAGACTAATGGCCTGAAGCAAGTGTGCAGACACCAAACCAGCTTCCCTGTACAAATCCTTTATCTTCAATTTCACTTCCTTGTCCGATTCTGAATGTCTGTGCTCCTCCCAGTTACACATGACCATTTTCACTCAAGGGGTACCATTAGGTTATTCAAATAGAACATGCCAATTGTTCTTTAGTAAAAATCAATGTTATATATACCCCACATTTAAAAACAAGCCAAATGACATTTGATTTCTTCTCTTGTTTTATCTACATGTCAAAATTTTATCAAATTCATGCATTCAAGATAAAGCCCTTTTTAGCATGACTATCCACAAGAGAAATTCAGTGAATTTCATGAATTAAGGAATGTGTGTGCCATTAAGTTTCATCAAAATAAAAACAGAACTTGATGAGCCATACTAGATATTAAGGTAAGAACAAACAGGACAGGTGTACATTTGCCTGCAATTTCATGACATTGAAGGGACTGGTTCCTAACATATACCCCTCTCTTTACCCAAACCAATCACAAGCTGAGGTGTTGACCTGGACTGTAAGAACTTGTGATAATGAATGGCAAGTTACATCACAATTGAATGGCCATTTCTCTAGACACAAAAAAGCATGAATCATGAATAGCCATTTGAGGGTGCCACTGTATCTCCATCACAGGTTATATCTATAGGTCAAATACACTGAGTCACATAGTGTTTCCCTCATTAAATGTTGTATGAGAAATTAAGAGCATGAAACGTTTTTTTGCTGGCTGTAAAACATTTCTCAAGTGCACCTAGCAGTGCGTTTGGCAGAACTGATGGTGGTTTCTCCAATTCAGGACCAAAGGGCACAAGAGATTCAACTTGAAAAATAATAATAATTGGAATTTTATTTCCACATTTCTTAGTAATCTTGCAGGCACTGTATAAAATGCTGCTTCTGCACTTGACAAGCAGCAGAGATAAAAATGCAGGTGATTTTCAGGCAGGGGTACATACACCCAAAGCAGAAGCTGTGTCATCTCAGCCAGCGTCCATGTAACTTCCAGGGACACCTTGCGTTACCTATTGCAGGCTCATTTTAAAATGTGTTAAATACAAATACAAACATGAGATGCACGACAGAAACGCTTTTAATTTGTTTTTAAAGAGTAACCTCTCACCGACGTTTTTTGTTTTTGTTTAACACAGATCCAATGAAAATGCAGTATAGTTTATAGGGGAAAGGCCACACAATATTGTAAACTGTTGTGAAGGATGACAGTGCATGCAATGACTAAATTTGCCATAGTTTAAAAAAAAAAAAAGTATCGAGTCGTGCAAGATCTTACTTATAAATCTACATATTAGAGTCTACAAAGGACAGACACATTTCATAAAGTATGCTATTTAACCCTTTAAGGTACACGGGACATGTGTCCGACAAATAAAAATGATAACTTTTTTTTTTTTTTTTGCAATGAGGTGCACGAAACAGGTTAAAAATGTACTGACCGGTCATCCAAACTGTCAGTTTACTCGTGATACCCGAGTCCCTCAAATGAACAACAGCTCAATTCCTTGTGTACCTTAAGGGGTTAAGTTAACATACAATATTTATTGACCTGTTTATTTTTGCAACCTAGGCCCAGGTACCAATACTGGAGTCTTGTCATACACCTTTCAAATATATACTCGTGTTGTATCCAATAAAACTACGGGTTCTCCAAAGAGGCTATGGTTAGTTGTAATTAAAACACACGAATAACAAAAAAACATATTATCTAAGTAAAACACTCAGGTATGTATGTACGAACAGGGGTGGTTCTTTACTGATAATGATGACTGTTTCTATGATTCATTGCCGCCCGTTATGACTGATAGTTTGCAATAAACTAGGTTGTTTTAAAAACGTGTGTGGTGGTTCTCAGAAATGCATATTATTCTGCGTCTGCTATTTTATTGTGTAACTGGGTAAGGCTTGCTAACTTACCACCGCTGTCTGTGTTTTCAGAGACCTCATTCACTAAGAAGGTCGGCACGAACTCGGCGGCGTGGACGTTGGGGACGAACGGCTTGGCGTTCACGTTGAGCCGGTTGAAGGCGGCCTGAAGTTGCGCGTCGGTCTGGGCCTCCACATCATCCTCCTGTTCCCACGAATCCGGGGCAGTGTCTCTCGGGTCCATCGTGGATTTAAGTCTTTATTTTACCGGACTGTTCCTTCAAACTACTAGGTATTTTTATACCTCAAATGCGTTGGGTTATTCCCCTCTTAAAGTCTTTTTTGAAGTTTTCTCTCTTTATCTGTAAATCTTTTTTTTCTCTTCAGAATATACAGCCGGTTTCTCACGGCGACACCGGAAAAAGAGAGAGAGAGAGAGAGATCCGACTCAACGCGAGCCCTCGTGTGTGCTGATGACTCTACCCAACCAGAGGGGAGCAACATCTTCCCGTTGCGTCATGGGAGTTGTAGTGTTTAGGCTGGTGAGTAAACACTGATATTATGGAAACTATTTACATAAAAACTACAAATCCCTGGGAACACTGTAATAATTACGCTTCATTTACGACAGGCCTCGTACGAGATAATTCTGGGAAATGCAGTTTTAGCTAGGAGTAGACTTGTAACCCCTGGAATGTTGTGCATCCGCTGTATTTTCACCGTTATAATGTAGTCGCTCTTTTAACCATTATATAGCGAGCATACTTCATGAAAATAAACCGTGGAGGTGCAGTGGTACCAAAAATAATAATAATAAAAAATACTTGTAAGGTTATTGTAAAACAGCACTTAGTGTTCTCTATAAAGATTTATTTTATTTTATTTTAAAATCATTGAATAGCACCTTAAATACTTTTGTATCCACGGATTTGTAGTCATGCTCACTGGTACATTTAATTTAATTATGATTACAAATATAAAGCTCTGTATATAAATACAAACAATAGGCATTTATCAAGTAATTCAGCCAATCTTGGAAAAGAAACCCGAAAACTGACTGATAATAAATATCCTAAGTGGATAAGCATACTGTTAAAAAAAAGTAAAAAGAAACACAGCAACACGGTCATACTTGAATGGACTCACTTGCCCCTAACCCTATTCCAGTCCAGAACCTTGTTCCAACCAGGTAAGTAGCTCCCTAATTATGTACTTCCTTGGGATGTTCAACCAGGCCTTTAAGACCTAGTTTGAACAAGGCCAGTTTCAATTAAATACACACAAGGTCCTAGCATTACTGTAGGCAAAAATATAGCCTACTGTTTCAAATGTGTTCCAAATTCACTGTGTTGCCTAAGAGGGATCAGCTATGGTTCTGTTATCGTTTCTTTAAGGTAGTACACCAGTTTTAAAGTATCCTAAAAGTTGTAAGGACTTTATAGCAATAGCACCATGCTAACTAGCCAGTGAGTCTAAAGGTGGACTTACACGAAAAGCACATTAATAATAATAATAATAATAATAATAATAATAATAATAATAATAATAATAATAATAATAATAATATATTTTTTAAAAAGTGGCCAGGTCTAACATGGTTTATATCAGGTTACAGAAATAGTCTTAACCTTTGCGAATGTGACCGTTAATACCAAACACAAAAAAATGATCCAAGTTCTGCTTTCCTTAAGTATCATCATAGTCATATAGATACAAATGTGAAACCATTGTTAACTCTTTGTTTGAAAATAAATAAATACATACAACATTGTAGATGCTATTCTCTGTGTGCAAAAAGAAAAACATAATAACAGATATAGAGTAAATATGTGCACATAAAGGGGTAGATGTATGGGGGGGCAGATTCTGTAGCTCATGCATGCATAGAGCTGATTGTATCTGAAATAAGCTGCTAAACATGATTTACGGCCGTATTATGAGGATTTTGCACCCGCTATATATTGTTACGCTATGTCTACATTCTATATTAAAACAAAAGTCAATATACATTCTGTTCTCTCTCCCGTCATGAACATTTATTTCTATTGTAACATGTTTTCAAAATAGCAGTGCAGCATACGGTGTACATTTCATGTACAACTAGCGCCATCTTGTGGTCAACCTATTTTCACCTTTTTTTTAAATAGCGCATACAAATAGGGTGCAGATACTTATTAATATCGCAGTCTTTCTATTATTTTACACTGTAAAACTTAAACATAAATATTTGGCAAACACTGAGATGTGTTTAAAATATGTTTTGTTTTAATTGTTTGACAATACTCACAAAACAGTGTTACCAAAATACACTGTAAAGTATATAAATACTGTCAAGGGTTTAAAATGTGTTGTATACAGTTGATGTTTTAAGATTACCTCATCTCAATATTTCTGGAAGAACATTTTAAAGAAAGAAGGAAGTGGGGTTGCCCTGGTTAATTCCCCCCCTCTGTGGGTAGGTGGTACATTCTGATTCACAGCCTTCATATAAAATGGTAATTCTGTAGGGACTAAGAGGGGGGTTCCCTGATGCGCACAATATTTACATGGCAGGAAGTCTTAGCCACTTCATAAAAAGGGTAACTCTGTCTCCTGCACTACAAAGTCTGCAAGAGGCACACATTGTGGCAGTTGCATTTCAAGTGTTTTCTTAAATAGTTTTTTTTTCTTGGTTTGCTTTTTACATTTGTTTTTTTTTTAATGGCCAACAACTGCTCCCCGAATGAATACTTTGATTTTTTGCTCCAAACCTGCAAACGCTGTTTTCTGCGCTGTTCCAAAGCGCCCCCTCCTGCCTGCCGCGCATACTGCAGCAAACGTGAGTTGAATCTAAAAAACATTTTACATATCCAAAGCAATGTGCTACAATTTCACCAGCACTGTGCAGTGTTTGTTCTTCCTAAAGCATTGTATTGCTGGTAATGCTGTGACAATTTGAAAATGTACTTTAAAAGAAATGTAACAGTAATATATATATATATATATATATATATATATATATATATATATATATATATATATATATATATATATATATATATATATATATATTACTGTTTGGTCTGCTTTTTCTGTAAAATGTCTTTAAAATGTAAAAAAGAAATCTGAAATCTGTAAAAATACGTGAAAAAAGACAGAACCAACATGTGCTTTTGTGGTACAGGTACATGTTTTCCCACATATCAATTTGTTTCCTCTAAATGTAAAAGGAAATACGCGTGAGTATGTGTACGTCTTACTGTGTAAAGATGATTTAGGAAACGGTGGTGTTGAACTGCAGCTGACAGTTGTAATGCATTCCTCCCCACCCCCCCTGTATTTTCACAGCAGATCCAGATAAATCTGAATTGGAGACCGCGGTTAACGAGCTTGGCCAGGGTGTGTGGATCATGATCTGGGTTGCTGTGTTTTTAGTTGCCATGGTTTTCTCCGTCACCCTCCTTCTTCGGGTGTTCCAGAAAAACAAATCCAGGCAAGACTTTTACAAAAACACAGGTAACACAAATCAGTGACTTTAAATGCTGGGAATGCCACTAAATATTTCAGTATGGTAATCAGACTCAGAATATGGATTTTACATGGATTCATTTTGTTGTAATACTAAATGCAGAACTGAACAATCATCATTTATATCCCAGATGGGGTATTGATACCATTTTAACAATTAATCGTATGTGTTGTGGACGTTTGCAGGGTCTCTGATTTGTATCGCGTGAATACCTTCAAATAGATAGTCTACCCATGTTATTGCTCTCATTGCAGAAGCTGACAAGCAAAAGAGGGCTGCTGTCGGAAGTGAGGGGGACAGCCTTTTCAGGGTCACCATGGAGACAGGACCCCCCGCGAGGAAGTTTGGGGCAGTGGAAGCTCCAGCCCTCGGTGAGGTCATTGTAACACGTAATGAAGCAAACCCCCACGATGGTGACATCACTGCCCCGTACCCGTCTTGCTTGCCGGTCCCAGCCACAGAAGAAGGAGCCACTATCCTGGTGACCACGAAAACAGCCCAATTCTGCAGCTGCGCCCTAGACAGCACTGGGGGCACAGTGCTGGGTGTGTGGGGGTCCATCTTTACAGCCTGAGTGGGTAACGTGAAACTATGGACTGTAAGACAATCACGACAAAGGGCTGTTTGCATCAATTTTAGTGAGAGAAAATAAAACTACTAACAATAAACTAAGAATGCGAGGAATGACATGTGGACCACGGTTATGTGTTTAAAATGAACAGTTTTATTTTAATTTCACCTTTGCTTGCTTTTTTATTACCGGAACCTCTATACAATGTATTTCTTATACAGTAATCCAGTCTTTGTGTAAGCATCAGGGGAAAACAACACATTTTGTTACTGTTATTTGTACTTATAAACTCAGAAACTTGTTGTGCTTAAAATAAAATAAAAATTGCCATTGTTGCTACTGTAGTATATTGTTTTACTTTGGAAATAATGGATCCTCTTCACAAAATCGACTGCCTCAAGAAATGTTTTAAGTACTGTTTCATAGGCTGTTTTCTCTTAGGGTTGAACCGTTCTTTGAAAACTCAGAAAATCCGTCTAATTTTCACCGAAACAGTTTTTAAAAAAGTGCATATGAATGAGTTTTTAAAAAGTCCTTAACAAAACAATCCTTAAAACAGTGCTAAAGCTTTGTTAATATGGCCCAGTAGTGCAAAATTTGCACTAGATTAGACTGTTACAGAACACGAAATTGTAAAATTCCTACACCCTGTACTAGGTCACATGGGTCACAATGCTGTCACTGTTGCATTTTGATCTAAAGAAGTCAGAATTGGAAACTACAGTAAGATAGCATGTTTCCTGTTGCAAACAAATAAACAAAGTAATAATTAATCGCTGCTCACGAATTTGTGCTAGAGAAATTATTTTACACTTGCGCTTCGCTTTCCTGACAAGCAACCCATCTCAGTTCTCTCTTCGTCTTATTTCTCCCTCTCCACGTGACAGGGTTCTGTCATGTGAGGGTATTATGTGTCACGTGACCCGCAGCGCCTGTGCTGGTTCCCGAGCAGGAACAGATTGCCGATTTCCTATCCAAAGCGCTGATTCTATCCCTCCCCTTTCATCTCCCTGCACCCCGGCACAGACGACCCCATACCCCCGAGACATTACGACCCTCTGACGCCCACCTAGCTTTTTGAGTACGCTACACTATTTCTGCATCACGGGACAGGCCTGGGAGCCACCAGGGGCCATGTACCCTGCATCCACTGGACAGATACTTTAATCCGAAGGCAGAGTGTCCACTGCAACTATCTACCTAGCTGCTGTATGCGTGAAAGCTGCAGGGCTTGGGATTGGTAACCTTTAAAAAGAGGACACGCTTTGTGTTTAACTTCTCAGTATGCGGAGCTTCATAAAGAACGGAGTGATGTGTTTTGGGATTAACTGAAAGTGTATGCCGTTGTACATGTTTGTTGTTATCGTTTTAGTTAACGCCATTAATAAACTGGACTGGAATGATGAGTGGTAAGTGATACAACAAGATAGCAAAATATGTGTTTGTTTGCATGCCACTGTTAGGTAAATTGATCTATATGTCGGTTATTGCATCTAGTTGTGATGTTATTTATTTATTTTTTTGTTTGTTTTAAGATCGAACATTTCCTTACAAGTAGTTTTGCTTTTCCTTTAATTATTTAAAGCGCTGCTCTGTGTTGATCTCTTGCACGTACACAAACAGTGGGGAAGTGTACTAGGGTAGCCTGGTGTTGCGTTGGAGGTGTACAGGGTCTGCATTGATATTAATAATAATAATAATAATAATAATAATAATAAACACCACTAACGTAAACAACACCCTGAAAAACACAACTAAAATAATGTATGGTACGAGGTACAGAGAAGCAGGTATTTCAGTAAACTAATGATCAGTGTGATTTAAGGACTTGGCAAAATGTCACGTGATATGAAAGTAGACAAAGCCGTTGCGGTTGTCTGTTGAGAAAGCCGTACTATATCGAAAAGCAGAAATGCGAGGGAGATATTATCAGCAAGCGGTTGAACTAAAGCTGTACACTTGAACTTCCACTCCTGAAAGCCCCTTTCCAAAGTGAAAAAGTACCCCCCCCCCCCCCCCCCCCCCATTACTGTCAAGTATAATACCAGCAATCTGTCATCCAGGAATCGCTTAAAGAATTGGATACTCACACTATGTCACCAGCTCTAATTGCTGCCTACCTGAGAATGGAGATGGATTTGATTTATTCGTATTGTAGTTTTTACACTGCCAGCAGGAACCACAGGCCCCTTGTAGCTCATTGAGGATTGTCAATGTTCACTGGCATGTACAGTAATTCTTTTCCTCCTGTACTGGATAGCATCCTGTAAGCAATCAGAAACTTAAGCTTTTAAAGACAGTGTCTACATGAATACAAAAAGAATTGGGCATACATAAATATACTTGGGTATTACAGGATCAATGGGATTATAGTGCATAATTAGGCATGATCGTTGGACACTGCAAGATTTATTTCTTTTACAGGGAAGGCAGATATGCAAACTCTGTTGTACTGATACTGAAACCTAGAGCAAGATGAAGTTTCTAGTTCTGGTACAATGAACAGGGATGGTTTTGGTGATGTACACTCTGCAGAACAGGTTTTGCTCCTTCGATTGTCTAAAACACTGGTTCTAGTTCTGCTGTCACTGTTGCCAACGGAATCAGGTTGGGAGGCATTATTGCATTACCACGACACCAATAACCCACAACTGCTGCAAGTTACAGGAACATCAGACATATTTCAAAGGGAGTGTAAACCAGCTACTCCCTATAGAGTCTACTTAGGAAGAATGTATTAAACAGACACGATTTAAGGCATTATATTTCAGTCTCAATCCGAACAAGTTGCACAGTGCATCTTTTAAATATACTTTCAATTTCTGTATTCTAACTTCTGAATTACTTTCACATGCTCTAGACAAGACTGGACAAGTCATTGGTGCCGTCAACACTGGTATTATTAAACAATCCATTTGCCTCGCTGTGTATGCTTAAGCTTGCAATGGGGCTTACCTGTGTCTGTCAAAATAAACATGTATCTATCTAAATAAAAACAAAACTTGAAATGAACCTCAGGTTTAGGTGTAGGCTATAAACTGGCACTTTTTGAACATAGGTTTTCCTTTGGAAGCTTCAGCAGTTGGAGGGAAAAGCAATTAAATATCATGTGTCCCTCTGTGTATAACTGGAAAACGAGAGTAGAGAGATTTGTAGCAACACAAGCTGTTGCTGACCAGTGTAAGAAAGTTTGCTGCTGTCAGCAGTTCTCTTGAAAGTGTTGGTATACAAGTTAATCTGTCACAAGCATGCAGACACGTGCACTGTCGTCCATAGCCTGGTCATTAGAGATTGAAATGCCCGATTGAGCAAAGAAGAAAAAAACAAAACAAAAAAACAATGCCGGGCCCACTTTATTATATGCTTACTGAGAATGGCCCTGGGATGAGGAAGCAAAGATCCTCATGTCTTTCATCTGAGGTAGGGAAGTGAAACCTGCTGGATTTGTACAGGCTAGTTATAAAGATATTCTGCTTGTTCCCTCTGCTGCCGTGGACAAATCTATTTTTAACCAAAGTACCACTTCTTGTTGTGTGTGGAACCTGTGAGATCGATGCAATGTACAGTTTTAACACTTACTGTTAAGGGGCCTCCCTTTGCCAAATCTCATTGCTCGGCAGAGCCAAGCGACTTTCTAACCACTCATGCACACCACTAAGCATTGTAACAGTTTTGTATTTTACCCACTGAACAGCATGCTTCATATTGGCCTGAAAGTAGCTTAAATCTATGAGTACTGTCTGTAGCAGGTAGTTCAGTCTTCTTTGTCACTTTGCTTTTTAAACCCACGCTACAGGCAGTAGGATGTACTGTCTTAGTACTAATTGCAATGAAAAAACATAGGGAACAAAGTTTGGGATCAGTTAATCCCCAACTTTCGTACAGACCTCAAGGTTAACCGGATTATTCTGCTTTGTGTATGGGGAAATGGCAGTGAGTGCAACATAGTTCAAGCAGAACAATCCTCTGTGTTTCTTGATAGCATCAGATGTCTCTCTAGTTTACAGTGGTGTGCATAGTGTTAACAGAGGATGTCTCGAGACAAGAGGGTCAGTATAAATGGTTTGTGAATCACATTGCAGCCACACCAATACAAACATGTGCATAGCACGCAGGAAAATACATATAGCTTGCTTCTCTGAACATCAGAGCTGGTGGGAGCACAAGACAGTTGTCCAACATAAACTGTCCTGAGCTGTATAAACTTAGTGTTTATTTATTGGATCAATAAATAAGGTAGGTGGTTCCAGGGTTGGGCAGTGAAACAATGGAATTACCTCACCGTCCTGTTTGATTTTGGACAGAAAAGCAGGACCTTTTTCGTAACAGAAGGGCCTGTATTCCTGTGTCCAATCTGCAAAACAACAAGAGTCTGCAGACACTTCAGTGAAATTCTCTTTTTATAGGAACTCAGCAAAATGACGCCAAGAGACAACATCTACTTGAGCGACTACTGGATGCAGTCAAGCAGGTAAAATGTACAAATAAAACATGACATCTTCTGTAATTGTTAAAGACTCCCTAGAAACCATGTAGATGAACACTCCAGCAAAGTATTTCTGCATTCTTAACCTCCAACAACAGAGCTAAGAGTCATTTATAACCCCCCCCATCGCATCCTAATGAGGACTGTTGTTTTCACATTGTGAGAGAACTGCTTTCTAGAGTACCATGTAAGAATGTAGTAAACACTGTCATTGTATCTTAATCTGAAAAAAAACACAGCCATATTTAGAATAGCCTATCTATTCTAAAACCTTGATTAAATCTGTTAAGTCTCATTCTTTTTCCCCTTTAGCACTGGACAGCAACTGTAAAGAGAATTGATTCAATGCCTAGGTCTGCAAAATGCAAACCATCTTAGAATCTGAACAGAACGCTCTGTATTGCTAGATGGTACAAGGCAGTGGAAACAACTAACATGTACTTTCTGTTTCTGAACTTGCTGGGTCAAGTTTGGTAAAATAAAACTGAAAGATGATAGCTGCTTATGTTATGCCAATCTCACTTATGATGTGTAAGCTGAAACATTGCTGGAACAAGTTGCACCACATCTTTACTAATGGAAACGTTTATCTATGTAATCAGTGCCAAATCCGCTTTGGAGGAAAGAAGGAGATTGCTTCTGACTCAGACAGCCGGTAAGAATATAAACTAAACTTAGTCATCTAATAAACTTAATATCTTTAATAAACTTAGTCATCTCTGAGTCTGATTCATTTTGAAGTGACCTGCTGATGTTATAGTCCTCCTGCCTGTAGGGGGCAGTGTAACCCGTTGTTGTGTGTCTGTCCTCAGGGTGATCTGTCTTTGTGCCCAGTTTGAAGCTGTGTTGCTGCACGGGCTGAGAAGGAGTCGAGGGCTGGCACTCACTGCTGCCGCTATCAAGCAAGTAACAGGGTTCTCCAACAAAACAGAAACAGGTACACCAAACCCAGGAAGTTTGTTCCCATAAGATACTGAGGCGCATGAGTAGAAGTGCACTAGTACATGCATGATGTAATGCATCTTCTGCCAATACCCTTTGAATACAGCATTGCACGTCAGTTTAGGTTTTTGTCTCATAAAGTACAAATATATAAAATACAGGTTCTGTGTAATATTTTCATTTCCTTAGCCATTATTTGTTCTTGTCAAACAACAGTGTTAAACGGCTGGTTTCACAGACCTTAATTATCACTTCCGTAGGTAACAATTGGTAGTCCAAGATTACTGCTAACCGGGCTCTGTGAAACCAGCCAAAATGTCCAAAATGTGGAAAGATGATAGTTCACTACAATTGTGTGATGATGTTGTAGTTCAATATATGACTAATGGCTTGTCCATAATCTGAGATGAAAGAGTGCATAAAGCAGACATCGCTCTAAGGCATAGGAAACCAACAAAACAGGAAGGACACAACAAACAGTACCAGGTGTTAATCTTGTCTCGGAAAACCAGTGTTACAGATTTAGTCAAGAAACCTGGTCAAAGGTTGACACCTGTGAGTGTATGCTGGTGCTCAAACGAATCGGTTTCACAGCTTGAAGTGAAGCGAGAGCTGTTTTCATTGCTGTTGGTTAGTACCTCGAAATATCTTATGGGCTATACTAGCATGCCCCTTGTGAAGCCACTGAGACACCCCTGCTTTTCAAAGATTGTTGCTGAATAGTTGCACACAGCTCTCACACAGCTTAAAAAGGGTCAAGTGGATCTCATGTCAAGTGACCACATACATTTATACTTGAGGCATTTTCAAATTTGATATGCATTCTCTAATTCTGTTTTAAAAGTTACATTTTAAAAGTATTTTTAAGCGATGAACATTGAGAGGCTGAGAAGTTAGTTGGGGATTTTATTTAGAGCAAAAGCAGTTAATTTAGTGATGATTAAATCCTATGTTTGGTCAGTCAGTCATCTCCAGAGTTTCGGTGTTTTGAGTTTTAGGTTTGAGAACGAAACCCTGAAAGAGGGAGATTCCCTTGTAATATAGCCGTAAGATGTCTAGATTTTGTTCATTAGCTGTAGCCATTTCTTGCACTGATTTATTTTGATTTCAGTGTCTCTTGTCCTGCTTGATAACCATAGAAAGGATGACATTTTTGCTTTTCAGTTAAGTGGTTTTCACAACTCGCTGTTAACGTTGCCATTTATGGGAATATAGCATTACTCTGTGTGTGTGTGTGTGTGTATATATATGTGTATATATATATATATATATATATATATATATATATATATATATATATATATATATATATTAGTCTTGCTAACAGTCTTATAATCATTCAGTACTGAAGCCAGATTTGGATTTGATGTCAGAATTGTACTTAATAAGACTATAAACATTCTGTTCTATAAAGTTATCTTTAAAACAACAAACACTTTTAGTTCATAAATCCTTACGTTCTAGAAACCGGCTTCTTCATTATTACTCTTCTTTGTAAACACGTATTTCAAATATTTCACTCTGTAAATACACAGATTGTGGCTATTACTTTCTACCAGCATATAGAGGATTCTGATTATGTTTGCATTATATTTAATCAGATTAAAATGTAGTGACAGCTACTAATATATCCCTGTTGCTTTTGAATTGTAATGTTTCCCAGCCAATAATATTGGCCTGATTTTTCATCTTGGAAATTGTTGCTGCAGTTTAACGTAAGTTTAAAATGACACGTCAAGGTCTTATTGAATTATCTTTAGTGAAAATGGTTATTAAAATAGATATACACCAGTTTGTCAATGAATTTGACATCAAGGCAATTGGAAAAATAGCCACAGAGCAGCAAAGGCAATCTATGCAAACTAATAAAATTGAGTATTCCCCCAGTAAGAGGAGTTTGCTATGTATAAATAGCTTACAGTATGCTGCTGCAAAAAAAAGTAAGAATTAGTGATTTGTTAGAATTGGGGCACATAATTAAAATCTTGTGTTTGAATGCCTGCATCTTCCATGCCATCCAGAGGGGGTTAGTATAAGAAACTTGAAGTTTTCCCTACTGTATAAAGTAGCTCACTTATGGATTGAGAGCACTTGCACCCTAAAATGGATCAATTCAAATGTAGATACAAACCCAACATTGGTGGAAGTGTGGGTTCACACATTTACTGCTGTCATTAACGGAGCGCTCAACAGTGCACCAGTGCAATTGCAGGACATGTGGAGTTACTACAGTATCAAAGTCTTGCAAGAACATTGTGTAGAAGGACATTTCATGAAGTTGAATCTTTAACAAGAACTTGTTATCATGATCACAGAAACTTTCTTTCCAAAAAGAGTAGGGCTCGAGTATGGAAATATAATATTCATAAATAATTAGGTTCTGCTGCATTGTCATTCATCTTAATTCCTGATGCCAGGATTAAGCCAGGTTAAATAACCTCTACGGTCGTGATGGATCATCTGTGTCCTGCAGATTTGCCTGCCTGGGAACTGTCCGAGTGAGGCTGCGGACTGATTTACATTGAGAGACGACGGGCTTTAGATTGCGTCTGTCAGCCCTGAAAAAACATTGAACGCCAATTAAGCTGTTAGAGTGATAGGATCTCTCCTGGTGAGTTCAGTACACTTTGGTGAAGACGGAGAGCACACAAGAGCTGTAACGAGAAGAGAGTCGAGACTGTTGTCAGACGTTGTTGAAACTGACGTTCTTTCACAGATACCTCCTCTCGCTCAGGGGCATTCAAGCTGGCATTAACATAGGGGAAAAGTGTCTGACAATCTTTTCCTCTCTCAGATTGAACTATGTAGTAATACCACAAGGTGGCGATGTAGTACTCTTGGGTGCTGAATATAATTGACAAAGTCAGCAGCCCCCTATGTAAAGCAGGCAGGGCAACAGAAATAGGTGTCTCTTGTATGTTACTTAATAACAAGGTATAAGTGTTTTTTTTTCTGATTTGCATGCAGTTGAAACTGAAAATCTCAAAAATAGATAAAAAGGAAGTGGACATTTATTGGTATTAAAAATAAACAGAATTTGTTTGACTTCCTTTCCTTGATGTACTGTACAACGTGCTCGCCAGCAGATTCTGCCTCCTTAGGACAGACAGGCTGTATCATTTTAAAGTAAAAGTGTTTTTAGCCTCAGCACGCTGCTTACGTTTTGTAAGACTGGAATACGTTACCCGCAGTGCCATGCTCAGAGAACACACACAGAGCTATGCTACTTACTCATTGGAAATGGAATTTAAAACTAAATGCAGTTAAAGTAGGTTTGCTGTTCAATTGTCACTGAACGAATGATGTCAGAATTGACTCAAGTGTTAGACCCAGTAAGACCAGTTGTTCTGAATGACTCTGTTTGTGTGTTTCCATTTTGTGTCGCAGTTAAACACGTGCTGCTGTTTTTTCTCTTCTCTCCAGAGCTGTCGTTCTGGTTCTACGTGAAGGAACACCTGAACAGGCATGAGCTGCAGCGCTTCTACTCACTGCACAACATCACCTCCGAGGTGGGGCGTGGCCGGGCGTGGCTGCGCTGTGCACTCAACGAGCATTCGCTGGAGCGCTCCCTGCTCATGCTGCTGTCCGACCGCACACGACTTGGGTAACCCAGTACCTCTGAACCCAGCGCTCTGCAAAACAATGAGCTAGCTTAAGATTATACAGGGATGGAAGTACAGTACGACTCCCATTGCAAAGCAGTTTGATCCATGCCTGGTTTTACGATAAGTTTAATAAGGCACACCTGAGCTTGTTACCTGTACACTGTGGCTAATCAAGCTCGTAGTAAAACCTGGAATGGGTGAAACTGCTATGCAGTAAGAGTCTTATTTTCATATCTGTTAACAATCAGTTAATCATATTTATATATGATTGTATAAATATCTTCATTTCCCTTGACATGTCATGCAGAATAGAGCTGACATATTCCAAAACTTAAATATTGTGAACTTGCAGGAGTCTTTTTAGGTGTGTAATCAGATTTGCTCAGATAACAAATTGTCTGTTTAATTCCATATATCCAGTGCCTTCTATGAAGACTGGGCCTTTATAATGGACGAGGAAAGAGCCAGTATGCTTCCCACTATGGCTGCAGGTAGGTGTCAGCCTGTCATCTCTGTCCGTCTGCATTTGTGCTTTGTATATGTAATGAGACACATTTCTGCTCTTTTTGTGTGTGTGTGTAAACAGGGCTGAACTCGATCCTCTTTGCGATTCAAATTGACAACACGGACCTGAATGGACAGAACCGGGCAGTGCCCTCCGTCTCTCACCTGCTGAAGGAGTCGACGCAGGGGGTGAGCAGCCTGTGGAAGGAGTCGACGCAGGGGGTGAGCACGCTGCTCCGCGAGATCACCACCACCGCTACCTCCAACACCCGGCCGGAGCAGGAGGCTGAGCCGCTGCCTGTGCTGCCCCGCAGCGCCTCCGCAGGTAAGGAGGGGCACTGCCTCCCAGCAGCAATTCACCTCTCCCTCTATAAAGCAAGTTTTTGTATATTTTTTCTCTTTGGAACCACAGACTAAGCCACTTACCCTAATGATTAACAGTCAAAGCAGTTAACCAATCAATAGCCTTTACACATCCTGGCTCCACCCACATGACAGAGATGGAATTCATCTCAAAGAACTACAACATTCCAGAAAGGAAAGTCTGTCATCCCTTTGCTTCCTTTTCCTGCAGATTGCTGTTTGACATCCTGGCTCCAAATCCATTGCAATGCACCTTGACCATACAGGTGGTAATGCAGCCGATTGGTCAGTGTTGTGTTTTTTTGTGCCCTCAGAAAGCCGTCTCAAGAAGGAGCGCAAGAAGAAGAAGAAGGTTACGAACATCATCTCGTTTGACAATGACGACGAGGGGGGCGATGAAGAGGAGGAGTACGGGGTGAGGAAGAGCGGAAAGGGGCGTGCAAGCTCGGAGGAGATGGAGCGGCATGACCACTCCCCCATGCTGAATGGAGTGGGGGGTTGGGGGGGAGGACACACCCCCTACGGGTGCCGGATGGACACAAAGAGCATTGACAATGAGGAGGAGGATGAGGAGCTGTATGGGAAGGCAGCCTCAAGGGGAGAGCTGGAAGAGGAGTGAGTGTCCAGTGATGTTTCTGTCTACAATGCAGAATATATGTAACTGATGAGAACCAACCCCTAAACACTTTTTTTATAAAGTTAGATGTTAACAAAACAGTTGGCTTCTTTAACTGCCTTGAAAAGTTTTCAGGATTCTAAACTATATGTAATCAATAAACATTTGAAAATAGTTTAAATACCTCGAAAGTTATTTAAGAATAACTTGGAATCTTAGTTTTAGCATTCTTGTATTTTGCTGTAAAACAACAATGCTAAAACAGCATGAATTATTTTTGTTTGTGTGTGTAGATGATTTCTTGAAGCAGTCATTGTTCCTTGCTGTTTCTGTCATTTTCAGAGACTGACTTTTTTTATTTTGCTGACCTCAGGCCCTTGGTGGGAAGCCTGTCTAGCTTGTCCACGTGCAGCCCCCTGCAGGTCCTCAACGACAATGACAGCTCTGACATCCTGCTCCCCGTTAGCACTGGGGACGCCTACTCCCAGTCTGGTATGTTTGCTTTAACAAGTATGAGCAGGGGCCAGCGATCTGAGCAGTCCGGCACCACCACACCGGCGGTCAATCACAGTGGAAATTGTGCAATTCAAAATTAATTGCAATTACAATGTAACTAAACCTTGGAACACCTGCAGAATTGTAATTCTACCATATAATTGATGAATTCTAGTTCAATTACACACTTATTTGTCATACGATCATTATTCTTGTATTTTCAGACCCCTGTGAAAAAAAAAAAAAAGTTGTATAGTATATTTCTGTATTTGTACCTGTGATTATTGCTTGGTTATTTACAATATCTCGTTAATGTCGGTAGTCGTTTGTTACTTTTTGGTATATTTGTAATTACTGCAGACTATTGTAACTAATAGTAATTATACAAAATAGCGTTGTAATTGCCATTTCAGCAAACAACGCTGCTGTAATTATACTTAATTGACCCTCAGTTTGGCACCTACTTAATAGAAATACACACATTGGTGCAACTCCCCTGCTCAATACCCTCGTGTGTTTGTGTTGCTGTGTCTCAGAGGCTGCTGTGGAGGACCAGGGGTACCGAGAGGAGCAGGACAATGCTACCCTGGCTGTGGAGCTCGCTGAAAGAGTATCCCAGCTTCAGTTCAGGTAATGAATGCCTTACTGAACTTCAGCTGCTTAAGAGATCGTTCATCTTTTAAGTGTATTTCACTAGGCGCCACACTAAAATAAAAACTCTGCTATTACACACTGTAAACTTACAGTAGAAATTCTTGAAAGACCGTTTGCTTTTCGTTTTCTGATGCTTGAATAAATCCAGACGGTTCACCTTTCTCTCTCTCTCTCTCTCTCCTGAAGTGGATGAGATTACCTTTGCATAAATGTGAACTTAACCTGCCTGTTTTTTCATGCTTGTAGCAGTAAAGGAATCTGATGTATTTTTCATACTGTACTGTAACTCTTCTGCTGGAAAAGTGACAGAGAACAGAAAGTGATTTGGCGAGAGGTCTCCCTTTTGGTCATGTTTGCCACATTGTGAGCAAAATTGCCTGTGTGTTTTTCTCAACACAGCATGGAGGACAGTCCCCCAGTGAAAAACAACACTATGATCAGCATGCTGCCTCCCACTGTCCTGCCAGAATCAATGACAGTCAGTAAGTAGCTTTTTCTGAAAGAGCTGTATTTTATATAATAATCATACAAACAGTCCAAGCTAATGATCATAAACATCATGTGCTTTTAACAAAGCCTTCCACAACTGCAAGAGCATTGAAAAAATGACTTTGATAGTCTTATTAATGATAGGTCATTGTTCACAAACAAGAGCTTCTTTCTGTTGTATTTACACAGTTTAGCGACGTTTCAACGTTTCATGAATTAAAGACAGTTTGATATTTTATAAGCTTTGAGATTGTTGTTAAGCTAGCCAGCCTTGAGCAGTTTGGTGAAGATCACACTTCGTTTAATTCATCAAAAGACACATATCATGTGATGTAACAACCTCCAGTTGACCAGTTTCCTATACTAAAAGCATAGCAAAATGTAATAAATCATGGTAAAGCCTAGGTAAGCATTGTAAAGAATAGCAAGGTATGGTAAAGCATATTAATAAACATGGCAAACCAGGGTAAACTATGGTAACTGCACAGGGAAAGCATGGTAAAACTGAAAAGATACTGTGGTAAGCTTTTATGTGGGCTGACCTCAGACCTGAAATATTGCAGCACATCACAGCTCTTCTTTCTTTAAAAACACTACTGGTATGATAACAAGTTACAAATAAAAAAAGAAAATGTTCAATTTTGCCTGTCGGAGTCCGTCGCAATTTTTCAGTTGTATTTGTTTTTATTTCTAAATATCCTCTTGCGACCCGAAAGAGTTTCCTTGCCTTCTGAAGTGTTCAAATTGAGACCCAAGGAATTCAAATTTAGACATCTTCAGAACCACCACAAGAGAGCACCGTTATCTTTAAAAGTCTGACTCGGAGCATGTCTTGTGCTTCAGTGGGATTGTTTTTAAAATTACATCAAAAATAACAAGCCGGTGTCTCTGTAGACGTTCTTCTGACTTAATGAATAGATGCAAGGTAAAATACATACTAAAGGCATTTTTCTGTTTTTATTTATTTATTTATTTGAATTTTTTCATTCCTTCCACTGACAGAGGAACTGTCGTACATATGCATTTCTTTCTCTGGTATTTGACTTCTGTTAAGAATCTAAAGGTACAAAGAAGTGGGATTTAACTTTCTAAACTAGGTTTGTACACAAAGCATATTGAATCCTCATCATTTATAAACGTGTCTATCCGTTGTTTGGTCTTCCCATCAGGGTAGAAAGCTTGGTTTGGCTTTTTAATTGTTCCATATTTTCCCTTTATCTTACTGTATTATCCTGGTCAGAAACTGAATTATTGAAAGGGTCTTTTCATATATCCTGTTAATAGGCTAGATCGTAAAAAAAGGCTGAAGATGTTATAGAATAACAAAATTAAAATAAATCAAGCGCATCAAAAATTAAAATCTCATTTGTTTTTTATGTCAATATTGTGGAATCGGCTCATTTTGTATTTAATTGGAATTGTCAATGCTTGCTGTTCCTGGACGCAATGAAAGAGTAATAGCAGCACACTAATATAATCAACAGAGTCTGATTTAGAACAGTCCGTCTCAAACATATTGCATTGCTTTCCCTGTTTTTTGCGGACAGGCGTGTGTCCTTGTCTTCTGTACACCCCCTCTGTTCTGATCGCTTCGTTAATAAATACGTATTGCTGGGCTTGGCTTACTGGACCCACTTTCAGCTGTGTGGTCTGACCTGATGTTAAGTTGATAGTGCTGGGCTGTCTGGCTGCAGCAGAGAAGATAACATCCTTTGATGTTAATTGGCAGATCCAGGCATTTTAATTGGAGGTTCACTCAGCTGTGTTGATTTGCCGTAATGATTTGAAATAAGATTCTTGCCAGTTCTGGGCCCTTGGAAATGTTAAACATGGAAACACCCATTTGTTAATCTATTTATATCACATTGCATAATATTGCATATTGATGACAGTAGCTTTGATTACATTTTTTTAATGGTAAGTTGAACATATAGTCAACTTTATTTTATATTGTACACTGTTGTTATTTAATTAAAAAAAAAAAAAAAAGAGTTTATTTAGCAAACGCCTTTATCCAAGGCGACTTATAGAGACTAGGGCGTGTGAACTATGCATCAGCTGCAGAGTCACTTACAACTACGTCTCACCCGAAAGACGGAGCACAAGGAGGTCAAGTGTCACACAATGAGTCAGTGGCTGAGGTGGGATTTGAACCGGGGACCTCCTGGTTACAAGCTCTTTTCTTTAACCACTGGACCACACAGCCTCCCCTTTTAAAGCTGCAGTCTCCACCTGTCAAGTTTAATTGAATACTAAAAACTGTGTCCTACATTGCTGAGCCAAATACTCTTTAGGTGGATATAAATTACATTGTCAAACTCTGTTACAGCTCAGATTCAGACACGAACATACTACAGTTTTAGGGGCTGCCAGTAGGTGGCACTGTTGATTTAAAGACTTTTTTTGCCCTTGAGCATGCAGATAGAGTAGATTGAGCTGGGGAGAAGATAACATTGTTTTAATCAAGGTACTTGAAGCTGAAATTAAGTGGGAAAGATGGGAAAAGTCCAAGGAGGCCTCAGATTTATTTTCTCTGCAGGAATCTGTGCTTTTGGAAATGCTACTGTGTGATTTTTATCGCCCTGGCGCTTGAAAATAATTTAGGTATTCATTTACGGTCTCCCAACACTCTGCCATTTTCTCCATTAAACAAGGATTGCTTATTTTCTTTTTGTGTACTAATACGAACAGAATCATTATAGGTGCCCGAATACCAAAGACAAATAATTCTCATGTTTCTTTTATAATACTAAAGTCTGGTTTAATTATATAAACAGTGTACGATTTTCATACAGCCTTCTAAAACTCTTAAACCAGCTTTACATGGACCTCTTTCCACCTTTAGGGGTAGATGTAAGTATAGGCACAGTGCAAATAATTGCAGATGCAAAAAACAAGTACCATTGCGGCCAGGCAGTTATTTTGCACTGCACCCTATGTAAGTTTAAGAGCAATGCAAATTACTCAACACGCACAAATAATGATCCGCAATTATGCTAATGAGGGTCTCAATGAGTGCACCGGTCTGTTTAGCGGCCGCACTAGCAGCCCAGAGGTGACGTTAGGAGTACATGTGCAGGGATAGCGGTCCCTAGATTGACATTGGGGTCTAGCTCATCCCTCAATTCAGCTATTAGGTCTAGGATGATCTGCGGAGTGAGACAAGAACCCCTTTAGCACCGCATCCTCCGGCATCCCAAACAAAGTGACCCTGGGATTGAATATGCAGGGTCTTCTTCGTCTTGCCTTTGTCCTCCGAACGTGTTCCTGCCTCTCCTCAACAAGAGCCAAGTGTCGCCGCATGAGGAAGTGTACTACAGCAGCCATCCTGAAGCCAATGGCAGGTCTCTGCAGGTGTGTGCTTTTATACAGCTCTTAATTACTCGCTTCTACAATGGTTTGCACCTTGTAAGAGGAGGTGTAACGTTTTTGGAGGGTCAGCAATTGCCTAAGTGCAAGGCAAAAGCTTACATCACATTATAATGTTTGCACCCGTTTAGTATCCAGATCCTGCCCAATTCCTTGAGCTTTTCTTCATTTGAATGCATTTAAATATAATAGATTAATAATGTCAAAGTGCAAATTGGATAGCAGTGCAGAATGCCAGGTGAACACCATTCTTCAGTCCCCTCAGTCTTAAAGTCTTCGCAATGCCGCTAAGTTCGGATACAGATAACTGCACTAATAAATGTCCTTCCCAGGTTTCATCACAATGGAGTGAGCCAAAAATCATAATGGCCAGCTCCACCACAATGTGTCTGCTGCTCAAGGGGATGAAAAAGGATTTGGGGGCTAAAAGATTAAGAGCCCAGTACAAACAAACAGCCATAAACAATACATTTCTGAATGTTCTGTCAACCACAACCGCTTGAGTTTATGAAGGGCCTTTTAATGAAACGGTCATCGCAAAGCGCTTTCAAATTAAAGGCACGATTAGACAGGTTTTTAATCTTTCAAATTGTGATTGACTCTCAAATCCTGGCAGAAAGCCATTCCGATTTTGCCGTTTTTTATACAAAAGTTTGTGTCGCATGAGTGAAATAAGAGCTTTCCATAGGCTAGCGAGTTAACAGCTCCGGATACACTTTAAAAACGGTGAACTAGAAACAGGTTACTGCACTGTAGCTACCTGTGTTTTGAACTGTGCCAGCATATACTTGCCTGTTTCAGTTGCAAAAAGAATTCCCCCTGTCATGCAAAAGCAGCATGCAATGTGAAATCAGCCTAACAGATACCCCAATGTGCTCCAGAGCCAAATATATGCGCTTGAAAATGTTGGCAAACTAAACCTTTAATGGAGTGAATGATCCCGGAGCACTTCTGTGATGTATTGTGTGTGCTATCTGTCAGCTGTAATACACTTGCAGTGAATGCTGTTCAGTGGTTATAGTGCTCTAATGTGAAATAGCTGTTTGTTTTGGCTCCATTTCTCATACTATAGGAATCCCGTTAATTTAAGAACGCTTTTGGGCAGGTACATGGACACAAGGCATATGGTGCAGATTCAATCAAAAAGCACAGTGCTCATTTATTCTAGTACTATCATGACATTCGATCCAATTTAAAACACACTTGTGTCTTATACTGCAACATTCTGGACCCTTTAATAAATGTCTAACTCAAAAAGAGCCAGAAGGCATCAGACAATTACTGTACAAACATTTGTTTCATGTGCACCACAATATCTTTGATCTTTTCATGCGGTTTGCTCAGACACAAGGCAGGTTTCTAAAATATTGCATTTCTCATTAATCCATTGCATTTCTCATTAATCCATTGCATTTCTCATTAATCCATTGCATTTCACATTAATCCATTGCATTTCACATTAATCCATTGCATTTCTCATTAATCCATTACATTTCTCATTTGCTCTTCTAGAACTCAACGGGTAAGATTTTTTGGGGGAAGTAATTTAGACAGTGAATCATGGCTTTGTACACTAATTGCAAATAAATCATTCCGTTGCCATGCAGTCAATTAAGTATCTCTCTCCGTCTCATGCACCGTATTCTAAATCACACTCATCAACCCTCAATTTAGATGTAACAACTCTTCAAGTACCGTACCGGCATTTGTTTACTTTTCAGTTGTAATTATTATTATTATTATTATTATTATTTGTTTATTTAGCAGACGCCTTTATCCAAGGCGACTTACAGAGACTAGGGTGTGTGAACTATGCATCAGCTGCAGAGTCACTTACAACTACATCTCACCTGAAAGACGTAGCACAAGGAGGTTAAGTGACTTGCTCAAGGTCACACAATGAGTCCGTGGCTGAGGTGGGATTTGAACTGTGGACCTCCTGGTTACAAGCCCGTTTCTTTAACCACTGTACCACACAGACTCATAATGTTAATACGGGTAATGCATTGACACCCTATCTCCATGGAATATAGATTTTCAGTTAAAAGGTAGCAAGTAAGAGGCAGACAGGACAACCTGTTTATAGTGAAGTCAGAAAAGGATAACCTCTACTATCGGCAAATATAGGGTTCAGGTAGTAAACGCTTTCCAATGTTCGAGAATCCCAGGCCAGACAAGTTTGTGAAGTATAAAACCAAGAGGAGAAAGTTGTGTGTGCAGATGCCCTGAGTAATTAATCATTCCTGCCCTTTTATCTGGGCTGCCTGCGATGGGGCTGTCTGTGTGTTCCCTTTCCAGATGGAAACAGCCAAGGGGAGCGCGTCTGGCCTGCTGGAAAACTCAGACAGCTCCACCTCACCTGAACCAGCCTGTCAGCCAGCCCGCCAGCGTGCTGTCAGGAATCCAAATCGGACACCTGCAGGAGAGATGTGGATGAGCACCCCTACAGTACACTGCACTGCAGGGAAAGAGAAGAGTTCTGCATTGTATTTATTAATGTATTCAGGTTCCAGCACAAAGATAGGACCCAATGGATAAACTCTGTCGACTTCCATATTATAACAAGGACTAATGTCTATTGAATAGATCTGTTATGGTTATAAAGTGGGCCTTAATAATCAGCCTAAACTGCATATGTATCCATTAGACTAAAGGATTCGCTGCGATTGACCAATTGGTTAAGCAGGTAGAACATTGGTTTTTCATGCGATGCGGTTTCTGAAATAATCCTTAATTTAATGAATTCACTTACATAATTCAGGTATAAATCATTTCATTTTTAGTTGATAACCTCGGATCCTTCTGTAGAATGGTCCTTGTGGGCTAGAGTCAGTTTTAGGGGTTCAAACCCCTGGAATATGAAGTCGACTACTTTTAACTCTCTTACAAGGATATTCTGTTAAAGGAAAGCAAGCATTTAGCCAGATTCTGTCTTTCTGAGGACTGTTCCGTGCTTTGCTTATTGAAAATCTCTGACCACTGAAGTGATTTTGATCAACCTGCGCATTCATATCTTCAGCGTATTTCTTTTCAACAGCAGCTTTCATGTGAACTCTGTGAGACTGATGTACCTTTTTTACCATAAATATACCCTGCTCTGCTCCTGTGAAGCCTAATTAGGTGATTAGCTGGTAATATAAATGCTTTCCACAGCACTACTGTAATCTTTAATGTTAATAATCAGGTTATAAGAGGAGGGGGTTGTGTTTCTGGTAACTAATCCTTTTTTTATTTCATATTTTTCTCACATAAAAACCAAGTTTGCACATACACAGTTATCAATTCCAATACCTAATAATTCAATTGCGATACCATGGTTGTCATTTTTCATTTAATATATTTACATGGTTTGGGTCGGATTTGTGCTGTTGTTTAGTGATACATTTTTAAATCGCATTATGAAACGTTTTAAATTCACTTGGCATTAGAGAGCCTGTGGTTAAAACTGGGCTGAATGTATAAAAGCCCACTTGCATTGGATTGCATTCCATTTCATAACACCCTCGCTCTGCTCTGGCATCATCTGGCTGTCCGTCTTGCTGTACTTTTCATTGCCACTCTAATGATACTCATCTATTAATCCTCAGAGAGACATTACATTATAACTTTCTGTTCTCATTAAGCCAAAGAACCATAGCAACCAAAATCACATTCACTGTACACTGTGTAGTATTTTTATGATGCCATTATCATTATTCATGATATTATCTGCCTATATCTGTTTGTATCTCAGGGTTGCAGTGACATTGTCATCATCAGGTCACCAGAACTCCTTGATGAAATGACAGCCTTATTATGCGCCGTTGGGTTTCATTAGCGCCGTATTAAAACCATTTCTTTAATTATTACAAAGACGTGCACCTTTGAGTTCAAAAGCATGCCTCCCATCTATCTGCAATGACACAGAGAGCAATTCCAGTGGGAGACACCCTGTGTAATTACAGGTCAGATAGGGTTTATTTTTCTTCTAAACAATTACTGCGATTCCCATTCCTTTAGGGGCTTGACCCGAGTAGGGAGCTGAGGTAATGGCTTTAACTGTGGAATCCATTCCCAGACTAACTGGACACGCAGCCCAGTGATTTTTACTTTAAAATATCCGCCTACACCATAAAGTTAAGATGTACGTACTTGCTAATATGTGCTTTAAATGTAAAAAGAAGGTGATCAATACAGGTAACACACTCTTATTGTGTCGGTGTGTCTTCTCACTTAATGTAAACTGTGCTGTAAGTTAGGAGAGAAGGCATGTCACTATACTGTGTCTGCGGACAGCAGTGTCATTGAAATGCAGTGTGTCATTCCAGGCAGCCTCGGGAGTGTTCTGCTGCAGTTGGAACAGAGTGGGTTTGATTTCATGCGTGCGTTTGCTTTGAATGTTTATGATTTCCATGTTAATTGAAGAGTCGGATGTCAGGACGCATCTCCCTGCCTCTGATTTCTTGCTGAAGGACCAGCTGCTGGTGCTACCAACTAAAATCTTCCACTCCTGTTTTTAAAAAAAGAAAAAAAGAAATGGACTGGTTCAACTGGTTCAAATTCGCAGCTTCATACTGCCACACACTACAACTGCAAGACTACAATGGCTTTGTCGAAGGCTTTGTTTGTCAGTGTTTTGCTGGTTCATGTCTTGATTCTTCTTTCTGTCATATCCTAACTCTATATTTATTTATTTTGGTCTTCTCTTCAGCTGAACTTCGACAAGCCATAGTCGCCATGATGAACAGGAAGGATGAGCTGGAGGATCAGAACAGGTAAATGGTTTCTGGCTGTGAGTCCCTTTTCACAAGTTCTTCAGCTAACCCTTCAAACTAGACTTCAGTATTACAGGGATGGAAATAGGACTCCTGTTGCGTAGCAGTTTGCTTCATTCCTGGTTTTACTATGAGTTTAGTAACACACACCTGAGCTTGTTACCTATACACGGCAGCTAATCAAGCTCGTAGTAAAACCTGGAATGGCTGAAATGGCTATGTAATTGGAGTCTTATTTCCATCCCTGGTATTAGAAGCAAAAAATGAATCACCAGTGATTGGGAGATTTTGGTTTTGTGTCAGTAATGGTCACAAACCAGAAGGTGTTGAACGGATACCTAGGTCCCATTTGTGTTTGTTCTTCTGGTCTATTACTTCCAGCTTCAGGCCTTGTGCAAGTCACTGGTCCGATTGAGCTGTAATTGTGTTTTGGTCTGTTTGACAGCTCTCTGCGCAGCCTGCTGGATGGGGAGATGGAGTACTCTGCTGCTCTCAGGCAGGAACTGGATTCTCTCAAGAAGAGGTTGGCTGAGCTGGAGGAGAGGCACGCAGGCAAGGTCCAGGCTCTGGGGAGGTAGGTAGGCCTCACACCTTCACAACACTGTCGCATCTGAGTACTCTGTGTGGACATTAATTAATTTAGTAGTCCTTGAGTTTACCAGAACAAGCTCACAGTGAACGTCCTGTGCATAACTTCCCAATTCTAACCCTTTAAGGTACAAGGGACATCTATCCCACAAAGATGCTAACTAAAATGATGCTAACTTTCTTATTATTGTTACACGTTTAAAATTTACTGACATGGCTCAGGTCATCCAAATTGTTCAGTTTCCTCGTTCTATATGAGTCACTCTCAAATGCATTTTAAGAAGAAACCATTTAAACAGCCGCTCGGTTCCTTGTGTACCTTAAGGGGTTAAAGTTTAAACACCTAGGAAATTGAATGGAGTTTGATCAGGCTGTCTGAATGGACATTTTTTTATTCGTTTTTGAACATGCTTGGACTTAATCTGGGGACATGGGTTACAATATAATATCTACTTTGGATTTAGGTCATGGTGATGTTTTCACAGTTCAGCTAATACTTTCTTGTTCGAGGGAATATTACCTGGTGGCTGCATATAGGAATGCTTTTCATAAGAGATGCGGCTTTGTTGAGACAGATGTGTAAAATGAGCCAATGAGCCGATTACCCCGAGATATAGCACAGCTCCTGCAGGAAATCTCTACCTGCAGCAGTCCTTGCTTTTTGAACAGGTTGCATGGAATGGTTCCAGTTTTAATGCATTAAAAAAGAAATATTAATTGAGGATCAGCGTAGTTTTAAAAAACTTTTTAAACAGGTAATTGGGCATTCGTTTATGATGCATGCAAATATTTATAACTTGGTATCTCTGACTATGTGAATAACTTGGTCATTTCAGTTAATCATACTGCATTACTATAGTGATTTCAGACTGCAGCTGCAAGGAGAGTGTATTGTATTAAACTACTGGTCTTTAAATTCTTCTGTAGTATTGTTGTTCCAAAGTCCTTAAGATCATGCACGTGAATTTTCTTAACCAAAAACTTGAACGTTGCATTGTTTTCGTGTTCCCAGGACAGTTGCCTTATTGAGCTGATTGGACAGTAACATGCACACCTTCAGATACTTCTGCCAGCTACACTAGATATAGGGCTTTGAAAACACAGCAAAGTGGAGCACTCTGCTTGTGTTTTATGGAGCTTGGCGAGGGAATGGAACACCATGCTTCGTAGTGCTACCTGTGTATCATTGCTCTAGGGGACCAGAGCAGCCCCTTACAATTTGTTTATGTGTGATCAGGTTGGGACTCTTTCCTCACAGCCATTATTGAGCTTGCAGGCTCAACGACCTAAATTGCAGAAATGCATTTAGTTGAATTGCTTTATGTAGGGCATCTTCTTTAAACCCAATCTTTTTGAGGTTTACAGTTCACTGTCTGTTCCAGCACAACGTCTGCCTGCAGCAAAAAGACTGGTCATGCTGTGCATCGCAATGAACAATGAGCCGTACGCCTTAAATATCCTGCAGAGAGCAGCGGTGACAACTCAAATGAATGAAGCCCTTGTGTCCTCCCTTTAAAGAATCCCTGCAGTTGATACAGATACAGAGAACAGTTAGACTGCTGCTTGTCTGCACAGTACCTTGTCTCCACACGTTTGACTTACAATTGCAAACATCCCAAGTAAAATTTAAATGGTATAACACTATCAAGAAAGCATAGTTGCCGCTAGGAGAAGGTGCATTTTATTATACCAAGCAATTTCCTTGCTCGTTTCAATTTTGCCTTTGCACTTGTTGCTAATTGTGCTCCTTAATCATGAATTCTGAGTTAACACTACAGCTGCAAAGTCATGTAGATGAGTGTGATGTTCCACAGAATAAAGGCTAATCGGCCAAAACATTTGTGTAGGGGTCCAGCATGGAGCAAAGAGACGAAAGCCACTGGATGGCAGAGGAGAAAGCAGGATTTTACCCCTGCCAGTAAAGTGTTTAATATCGGTCCAAAATGAGGAAAGAAACCGATTGATTTCCTGTAAACAGCGTTGCCCTGAAATCAGCGTGTGAGGCACACAGCTGTACGTACAAAGAGTTGTACGTACAAAGGTGGAGGAGCTATGTGGGCACATTGAGGGGGCTGGCTGGGAGGGAACGCAGCTGCACCGTCCAGGGGTCGTGAGCTCATCTTCACAATTAAATAACAGAAAATATAAAACATGCAACCATGCCCACAGGCTCTATAGGTTTCCCATTGGAATTCCATCAATATATGTGGACCAAACAGCCATTCCATATTGCTGTAAGTGGAATGAAAGGACCTCATTATTCAGTACTATTACTTTAGATATACAGTAATCCGTCGCATATCTGACTGTGGTGGGACCAGAGTAAGGGCGGATATGTAAAAATCCTGGTTTAAATACCATTATACACAGCTGTAACTATTACTATATTTATCCAATTATTGTTTTGAGATTCAGTTTTTATTAGGGAGCTTCCCTAAATCCCTTGTTTAGAAAGATATGTGATTACTGTACCTTGAGAACCATTCAATTGTGATTAATGTCAAGTTTGTGATTATAGGCTAGGTTAGTTGCTTTAAAAAAAAAAAAAAAAAAAAGATTGTAATGAAATGAAAAGCAGCTTTCTTTTGTGTACCTGTATATCTTACCCACATACTTAAATTAGTGGTAAGACTATTTAGAAATATTGTAAAATAAATATTTTACCCTGTATAACTAAGGTGCATGTGGTGTTTGAGAGCTGTATGAAGTCATTACATTCCTAAAGAAGTTTTCTTGAGTCACAGTGCAGTAGATTCGTGCGGAGTTATCATTAGTTGGAGGACAAAGTTACTGTCCTAATTAAATAGGCTCTGAGGGAAAACAAGTGTCACGCTTAGATGTATTTTTTTATTATTGCAGATATACCTCAGTACCCAGATACAGTGCTCTTCTAATGCGTGACATAGGTGTGGTGGGTCCTCCTTATCATTATATTTAATTTTGTGGGTAGGGGGTTTGGTGCAGGAGACACTAGGCCTAATGCAATTCATTACAGATATACAGTGCTCCCCTTTTATAATGCTGTAGTCGGGAGCCATAGTTAAGAGACCGTGCTGTTTGTGTTCCGCCTTATAACAAGAATAACAGTGTTAGTGTAATGACATTATGGGGCAAATGGGAGCCATAACCTTATGTTCCGCAGTATAACGGGCTGCCTTATAAAGGGGGAGCACTGTACTGCAGAGTGACACAGTCATTTTCAGTTAATAGGTGGCACTGATAGCACAGATACAGTACAAAGCTTATATTGAACAGTAATCTTTTTTAATTGCAGTAACTATGGCTATATCAGAAAAAAAACCTGTTATAGTTAATCAAAATAAACCGGATCACCAGACCAGCTTGTCCCTATTAAAACTAGTTATTGTTTCTATTATTATTATTATTATTATTATTATTATTTATTATTATTTATTTCTTAGCAGACGCCCTTATCCAGGGCGACTTACAGTCGTAAACAAATACATTTCAAGAATCACAGTACAGTACAGTTTCTATGTATGTTAAAGTAAGCACCTTTTAAATGTCATTGTAACTGCTTGTGTGCATTGCACTTACTGTTTCCTGGTGTTTGCAACCATTGCGAATGGTCCTGTTGCTTCAGTGCTGGGTCTATCTGCATTTATCTGGCTTTGAGCTTCTCTGGGGAGCCCGTAGTGCTGGAACACACTTCCTCACCCCATTTAAATCATGTGACAATGTGACCTTTCAGCTCTACCAGTCTCCCCAACTCTGTGTATACTGTATTTGATATGAGTAGGTGGGGTTGAAAGGAGATCACACCAGTCTGCTAAAGGTTAATCAAAGAAAACCAAAAAAAGGAAAGGAAATCAGAGTGAAGTTTTAAATGAAAACTAACTGCCTTTTACTACTGCAAATAAAAATGTTGTTATTGATTGAAATTAAAAATTCTGTCTGATGGTTTCAGAGAGGTTAGATAGTTTGGTTGGTGTGCGTGTGTGAGCCAGCGATCTCACGTTCACCTTGGTTTTGGAATAAAATATTTAGGTGACGGTCGAAAAACAGCGTACAGCATGCCCGTTCATGTATGCTGGTCTTGTAGTAGTTAACTAGTGAGCAGTGTGTTTTGTCCAGGGATCGGATTGCTGCAGAGCAAGAATATAAATGTGTGTCTTCTGAGGAAGTTGAATGCACACCATAAAAAATGTTGCAAACAGATGCCAAATAGTTATAAAAAAGATTGAAAATGAATCTTTTCAGTCTGTGCTTGTAACAGATGGTGCCTTCCCAACCTGTTCATAAGTGCTAGGGTACATATCTTTGTTCATATAGATTTTAATTAGAATACAGAAACCCTCCGAGGTCTAAATCTGAAAAATGATTAGTGCTTTCCACAGCACATTGAGGTCTGGATTGCTTGAAGTTCAGAAGTAGGACAGCTGTCGCCTGGAACCATGCACCTGCTATTAGTTGTGACTCCAGTCTGCACTTGCACTTGAGTCATTGTTGCATTATGCTACAGTAATGCCATGTGTATCGTTCTTGCTTATGTTATTATGCAATGTTTCTTTTATGTTTTAGTGTACTTGTTGAATTCAGTAGCCTGACAATTCATTAGCTATGCTCCTGTAACAACACCTAGAAGCTGTCATCAATATCCAGTAGTAAATATTGATACTGGTTGTTTGATCAGACAACAGTTCTCCAGAGGAGGTGCTGTTTTCTGTGCTGCCATCCTGCCACTGGGCTGTGTGATTTCACATACAGTTTTGGACTCTTCTTGTGAAGTTTCCAGAATTGCAATGGTGAAATGGTCTTTTTTCAGTCTGCATTCACAGACACTTTCTGTGCAGCTTTGTTCCCATCTCAAGTGTGTACGTCTTGTATAATATATTAACAGATAAATGTCTGTGCTGACCACTCACAAAGTGTTGCTTATCTCACAGGGAGAACGAGGTTCTGAAAGTCCAGCTCAAGAAGTATGTGGGCGCTGTCCAGATGCTTAAGAGAGAAGGGGGGCAGACCAACGATGGTAAGAAACTTGACTCTACTACTGTAATTACTGACACACTGGAAAACAAGGCATGATGTAATGAAAAGGCTAGACTGGAGATGGGGATCGTGGAAGGTAGTGGGTTTGAGTATCTCAGAAGGGTGCTGGGCTGCAGTGTGGAAGGTAGTGGGTTTGAGAAGCTTGTGGTTAGAATGCCGTGTGGGAAGTAGGTCAGTTTATTTGTTAGATTAATAATAATGTAATTCTTAAGTAACCACTTCATAATTGCAGCTAAATTAAGTTTTCTTTTTATGCCCACCCAGTGGATTTATGAAAAAATATTCTCACAGCTTCCACAGCCACACGTATGAGAAATCAAGCATAGAAATTTGAATGGCAGTGCCATAGCTGTGGTCGGCAAGCTATGCATGCATGTTATAATCAGCTCCTCCAGCCTCCAGCAGAGATGCATTTAAAATGATGGAAGTATCTGCAGCAGAATGCAGACTATACCCCAGCGACAGCACTGACATATTACTTATGCTTAAAGGGTATTTAGGTAAGGGTGTTTTATCAAAGGAAGCCCACGTAACAAGGCAGAAATTAATTCAGTTTTTTTTTCTTCAGTATTTGTACTTTTAATACACTTGCCCAGTTTTCTTTCCTGGGATTAAGTGTGTGTGTTAGAATACAGCTATCAGCACAGTGACTGGGGATGTCAGGAGGTGTACTTCCAAACAACGTGCCAGACTTTTCTAGTTTGTTTCTCACTTTATGCTGCTGAATCCATGATTGCATAGTGGTTGTAAAATGTACCACTTGGCACTACTGCAATGGAAAATTAAAGGACTCCATCCGTCAAGATGTTAATTATATATAAATGGTACTCTCTGTACTTGGATGAGTTTGGCATGTATAGCAGGGTTTTTCAAAGACAGAATCAGAGCAGATGGGACAAAACTGGTAGTATTTCAACTAATGGTAAACATTTTTTTTTTATTGTTATTAAAAGTTGCGCCATTGATAGTTAACTAAGTAGCGACAATACCTCTAGACAGCTAAATGCAAGAATCTCAAACTGAGAATTGTAGCTGCCCATACACGTGTAGTTTAACAAGTGCACGTAGCTCCTATTTTCAGTAAGAGTAGGCTCCTAGTTTAAAGGTACAAGTGATACAATATGCATGGGGAAAGTTGGCCTTATATCAGTAACACAAACTGCGGTCTGGTACATACCAATGGGCTGGTTCGGTAAGGAGGGAAGCAGGGCCCAAGTAATTCCTTACATTAAGATTAGTAGCAGGGTTTTCAGTCCTTTGAGCTAACAGACAAACCAGATGTCAAAAGAGAGTTTCAAGGGCTGATATGCATCCTGTTAGAAGCCCAACCTCACTAGTGGGTATACTTTTGAAATTCTCTAATTAGAGTCAAATATATCCTTTAAAGCATTCAATGTGAAAGTTTTAAACCTTTTTGCCTATATCTTCGATGTTTTTCAGTACATTTCTGGCATTTAGAAGTTTGTTAATTGGTCACCAGGCAGGGAATTAATACCTGAGTGCATAATAAAAGCAGTTTTTGTAATCTTGTCAAACCTTTTAAGGTTATTTAAAGACCTTTCACACCAGACTAATAATAATGTGTTTGTGAGATGTTTTTTTAGCCTTTGAATATAGCCCTTGGAGTGCTAACAAGCAGACTCGATTCACAATTATTTAAAAAAATAAAAATAAAATAAAAAATATATATATGTGTTAGATTTTTTTAGATTTCAAATCTTAACCCCTTGCTGTCTCATTGTTGAGTTCTCCTTATTAATAATAATCTTCTCTGGGTAAATCTGCACTTGCAGTGTTTGGAAACACCTATCCTATTCTCATATGTCCCTCACATGTCTGGTTAATTTATTCTGCATATTCCATAGGAACATAAGTGACTATAGCAAGATTCGCACCCAACTAAAAATCAGATGTCCTTGGAGCTGGTCAAAGGCAGAGGACGTGTAGTAACCACCCAGACATGGACTGGTTTTCATCAAGGAAAGTGGGTCAATTCAAAATGAAATGTGATATGGGCAGAGAGGGCGCTCTTATTCACGATTTCTAAATAATGAACCGGATGTAAATAACTTGTGCAAGATGGAAGGATGAAGAGTATCAACTGAGCGTCTCTTCAATTCATTTTGTCTTCTTTACCAAAAGCTATACGCACCATGACCATGTCGAATAATCTTTTCGTCCCCGGAGTGATGTGTATTTCTATATATATCTTTAAATAATTTGTTTGAAAGCATTCATTTTTTTTTGCTGAGCTGTAGAATCTCAGGACTGACCGTGCCAATCTTAATATTCTATTGTGGTTTATTGTAAAGGCTAGTATTGCTTTCAGGCGAATACCCCAGAAAAACTTAAATCAATTCTAACATAACACTGACGTGGTCAGTTTGTACGGGACAGCATTTCACCGATGTCGTGTTTATGTGGTGATTTTTAGTCCTGTTCGAATCAGGTTTAGGTGACATTTTGGAAAACTGACTTCTCTAAAGGACCTCAGCAAGAATCATTGATAAATAGTAATGTATCCCTCCAGAACAATTTCAGCACTCCTTTTAGCTGAGAAGGGCATCTAATGCACAAGAATGCATTTATATTTTTTAATATCATAACAGGTAATACTGTTTCAGCAGTTGTGTGAAGTGCACATTTCAACGTCCTGTTTCTGTAGCTCCCCATACACATTTCTGAATGTCTCCTATGGCTTTGAAGTTCGAGTTGGGCTGGAGTTTCGGGCAACGTGCTGATTCGAAGTGCTCGCAGCTCATTTACAATGACGGGGGAGGACACAGGCAGCCTTTTGCTGTTCCGTTGCCAATGGGGACTTCGTTCCGGGTGACTGGCAGGAAAGGTGGCGGTACATGCCAGTTGTGAGGCTGACCCTTGTTCACGCTTAAGAACTTAGCCAAGCAGCCAGATGGAAATTCAGCTGCAATAAAGGTGGAAAGTTCCCAGAAAGGTCTAATTCATCACACAGTTCTGAGGTAAGACTGTAAGAAGCTAATCTAGTAGACACAATTTTTGCCTTGTGCCCTCTTCAGTGTAGTAATAAGGAATTGTACGTGGTGACATGAGCTGTGTGGTTTGTCTGTTAATGGTGGGGGATTTGGAGTTGGTTAAGGAGTATGAAATATGGGATGGATGGATGGAAAAGGTTGGAGGGATTTTAATAGAAGCAGCAGTAGAGGAACAGGTATACAAGTCTTTACCAAGCTCATATTAAAAACAAAATGACAATTCTAAATGGTGCCGGCCGTGCTCGTAGGCCCTTTTTAATGAACCCAAACAGACTTCTTTTCCTTTTATCCCAGTCGTGAATTCGTATAAAATGGAGCCGAGCTACACAATTATTATTATTTTTGTTGGTGACAAATTATTTTGACACAGTGGTGTGGAAAACGTTCATTTACTGCAGCAGGGTTGTGTCTGCAGAGCAGAAAATGGAGATTGGGGGCAGACCCTGACAAATATCCTGTGTATGCAGCTATCCAGCCGTCCCCTTCAGAGAGGCCCACCGCACGGAGGGAGCATTGTTCACTCTGATGAATGATGTTACTGCCGTAAATGAGCTTTCGCATGAAAAGCCTGACAATGGCAAAGAAAAGAAGCCTATCGTGGGCTGGGGATGTGGGGGGAAAAAAAGAGAGTGGCACAGAGCTGATAACTTGAGGAGAATGTGCTTCAAATTGAAGGTTTTGAGATAATAGCGAGACGGGGAGAGACAGGATGATGAATGTACTGTATCGCTGGCAATGGCTGAGGGAAAAAAATGAAAAGAGGCTTTTTGTATTATATATATATATATATATATATATATATATATATATATATATATATATATATATATATAATTTTTTTCTGTGTGTGTGGAAAATGTAGTGCTGTTGAAAGGATTGACAGCACTGGAGAATGGAGTCCTCTCTTCAAAAGCTACAGTGTAGTTCTACAGCAGGGTAATTCACTAGCCTTTTTAGTCTTTCGCCTTTGGAGGCCTGGGTTAGAATTCAGCTTAGCTCACAAGTCAAATTAGTAAATTGATTTTGACTTAAAGAATAAGTAGCGGGGTTCTAAAAAATATAGCGTTTCACGTCTCCACGTGTTGCTACAACTATTTAAATAAAGTACCTGTCATTTTCCTTTTTTATTGTCAACATCCTGACCACTTTTTACACTTATAACTTTAAAGTCGGTTTTCAGAGCTCTTTTCAAAATAGCCGCTCTAGTGCACTGGTAGTGTAAGGATTATTGCCCACATTGTCAGAAAGGTAACACATCAATAACAATCTGTGTTGTGGTACGGAACAGAAAAGCCAGATCACTTGTTATGTTTTTTTTTTTTTTATTAAAATGTTTTAAATCGCTCTTCCTGCAGTGATTTAGAGGACAGATCTCAAACCCCAGTGCACTGGAGCGGGCATTTTGAAAAGAGCTTTGAAACAGACTTTAAAGTGTAAAATGTTTTCAGGATGTTATAGCGGCACTATTTTCTCCTCTACTTTTTAACCCCCATTAGTCTGCATCACAAAACCACCACGTAATTAGGTAACAAACATTGTCAGTCTCTGCTTAAGAAACCCAAGCCTAAGTGCCAAGAGTGTTCAGGTCTGGACTGAGGGAAGCTCATAGCCAGCGCCCTTGTCATGCCAAATGTCTTTCAATCCAAGTGTCTTTCATCAAAAAAGAGTGACCAAAGCTTCAGTCTCATGTATCTGGTCATGTATCTTCTATTCTAATGGTGGGCTCTGCTAGTATCATTTACTAGAATACGACCCAGGGAGAAAACTTTGAACAGCTGTGCTGGGCACACGAAAGCAACAACACCGTGTTGTTTTAAACAAACACTTTTGATGATCAGCAGTGCTTGAAGCATGACAGGATCTGACAGTGCTGCAGAGCCTTTGAACTGAGCGACAGTGGCCACGCTGGACACAGCAGCCTAATTGGCGCCGTGGGGCTCCCTGTTTGAACTTGATTCCTCCCTGGGGATGGGGTATGTCTGAAATGTTTGCCAGAGCAGCACGTGGGTTGTCATCGCTCACTGTCATGTAACCTGGATCAAAGGCTGGGAAAACTATGTTTAATGTACTGCAGTCACTGTCACACTGGCTGCAAACACGACCAGATACACACGAGCTACCATAACTGTCTCAGGTGCTGTGTGTGTATACTGGTAATTACAACATTATAGCTTTATTACAGGCTTTATTATGTATCAGTTAATAACCTGACGAATGAAACTGAACCGATGCCCCTGGCTGAACATTGTATAAAATATATTCTGTATTTAAATAAAAAAAAATCTATCTTTCTTTCTTTCTTTCTTTCTTTCCCCTGTTACAGTGATGTATGGTTTAATTTCAGATAAAACACAGTGGCTGTGAATCCCAGCCCCGAGCTGCTTCTCTGCTTTCTCGGTTCTGAAAAAAAACATATTTCGTCTGCTTTTCTTTCTTTGCAGTTTTGTCTCTTACTCCTCTCTTTAAATGTATTTATTCCTAATAAACTAACTGGACATTAAAGGACTTATGATTTAAATAATGTCATACGTCTCGCCAGTTGTTCGCTTCCATCTCCTATCTCCTATGTTTTAAGGATTTCTTTAATTAAATTAAAATGTTACCATGCTAGTTAAAGGAAGCTCTATAGCCAGCCTTGCCAGGCAATTTAGGTGAGACTATTGGCGTACAGAAAAGAAAAGCATACCTTTATGTAAGCTTTGCTTCACAGGGAAAGCCTAACCATTTTAGATATATATAGCAATCCAGTCTGTGGGTAGGCCTTGCTGATGTAAAGTACTGAGCGACACTGTTGGAGTCAAAGGTCATCCACAGACCCAAGAAGGGACGTTCTTGCTTTAAACCTGGAGCAGGTTCATCATATTCAGTTGCAGAGCAGGACTGTGTACGTCCAGGCACTGAACCGAGCAGCTCCAAGAATGACATTTAATTAGACGACATGGTAGGTCGCATAAGGTGGCAGCGTGTGCCAGCCCGAGCTGCATGTGGACGAGCAGAGAGCTGTCACCCCAACCCTGGCCTGGCGCTGGAGGGCAGGGAGGTGTCAAAAAGTGTCTGCAGAGCTGGCGTATTCAAAGAGTTGTTCAGAGTTAAAACTTGAAGTCAGTTTTATGACAACAACAGACACATGGTGTGTAGTACACTGTAATGTTTTGATAGTGTAGTAAATGTGAGAGGTATGAAAAATGGAGCTCAGTCAGGCCTGTTATACACAGGGTTTATAGTTTATACATACTCGGGGTGCTTGAAGAGACAGTGTGTTAATGCATTTGTGTGTGGGTCAGTTTACACTAATTTGGACAGGTGGTTGGCATTGTCGGAGCTGCGAATCCTGTTACCTGACCTCTCCAGTGCTGATGAGTATTTTAATCAATACCTAGCAAGTAAACAACATTTTAATATGCCTCCCGTTGTGTGTTTTTAATATTTTAAAGATGTTTTTACAGGACTGATATGCGGAGATACAACAGCGTCTTGCTGGGGGGTTAGCGAAGTGAGAACATTTTGAATTAAAACGGGTAATGCAGCCAGGCAAGATGTTGTTTAAACCCAAACTTGTCTTGGAGTTTATCTGGGACACCTAGGATTTTAAAGTATGGTGGCACCACGGGATCTATTCTTATCCTCAAACTCAGCAGGATCCAAATTCAAAGTCTCATCCAACTACACATTAAACTGCCACATGCAGTGTTTCCAGAGTTCATTTAAAAAGTATTTAGAGCAGTGCAACTTGGCAGCTATCAAAAGTAGACCATTGGGAATAAAATGGTATGGTGGATATCTTATGGTTAGTATCCATCCCATCCTCTTAAATGTGGGTATACTGGGACATTTCTGCATCTCATTCAGAATGCTTCATCAGGAAAACACATTGACACAAAGTCATCCGCAGCCATCTCCTTGGGGAAATCAGGGAACCGGCTGCTTGCTTATATTGAGCTATGCATCGGTTACATGCGTTAAGTCATTAAGAAAAATCTAATTAACACGCAGATACAAAGTGACTTTAATAAAACACCTCTGGTACAACGGCAGAGTAACAGTCCTTCAGCTCCAAGTCAGAGGAGAAGAAGCTGTTCTAGTCAAAATGAAATAAGAACCAGAACCTGTGTGGTGTTCAATTAGCTGAACGTGGTCACCACACTATCAGTCCAGTATGCCAATGCCAAACTAAAGAAAAAGGTTCACAAATGTTCTGGAACCTTTGCAAGTGCTTCCGTAGTTGCACTCAGCCCTGTGTGGCAGAATATTCTATATAGTGATTGCAGGGATTCTATTTAGTCTGTGTCCATGGTCTTTCACGGATGGTTTCACAGACCCCGATTAGCATTAGTCTTGCATGCCTAAAATTACATTGGTTAGTCTAAAATTGGTAATAATTGGGGTCTGTGAAACCAGCCTTAAAATTTTTAAAGGAATAAGCTACCTTATTTTGGTACATATTGCCTTGAATGCAATGCTTTTCATTTTTGCTGCTTGCTTTGAACTCCCTTCCAATTGCTGTGTATCCTATGACTGTCATACCAAGGAATCATTTGAGACGACGTGCATAACAAATAGACTGCAATCAAGTTCAGATTAAGAGTTTGTATACGGTAGTCTTTGGAATCGGGTTATCTCCAACCCACCCACACACAGCATGTCGCTGGCACGCTGGTAGATGTAATGGTAGGTCCAGCACATGGTCCCCATGCTCCATATTGTCATTAGTGTGCTATTGGCTGGTGCTACTCTTCGATGTCAGCTATAGTACTTTGCCATTCATTGCTGTTCAGATATGAGGAAATGCTGGTGGAGTTGAATTTAAAGATGCAAATAATGTTTGTCTGAATAATACCATTCAGACAAACAATCAGTATGTCTAACTTTTACCATACCTATAATGTTTGGTTTGTGAATTCCTATGTAGATTACAGAGAATATGGGATAAAAGCATTCTCATGCAAAGCGATACTCATTTGGTAGACTTTTAAGACAAAGACAGTCGACAGTGTTGACATGGGAGCACAGGTTGTACTGTACCTGTAATAGGAGATTATGCTGTATCTGTAATTGATGGTAGTTGTATGTGTGACTAAGTGACTGTTTACTGGTATACCATTCTGTGACACATAATGATGGAATAATGGCATTCTTGCAGGTTTTATACCGAGTTTTAAGACAGGCCTTTATGCCGTGAAAACAATATTGGCAGTGTGGTCCATGCTTTACACAGAGATAAAAATGGGTCATTTTCTTTTGTCATTTATAAAGTGCATACACCTTCGTTTTAAAGACATTATAACAAAGCTGCAAGGTTCAAATTACATTTGTTGTTCAAAGCTTGTCAGTCAACACAAGGATGGTCAGATTACACAGCTACATGCTTTCGCTGGTGCTAACCAAGGTGCTTAGCAGCGTGTTTTAAAAAACATTCTGCAGTGATGAGAATCCTTTTTAACCTTTTTATTCATTTTATTAAAGAAACCCTTCAAATTGACTGGCTTTCAGTTGGAAAGCCTGCAATTAGTTTCAGCTGGCTACTGTGGATTAGTTAGAATGTGGTTCATTTGAAGAATTGAAATGTAGAATGAACCAACTGGAAGATAAAAGGAAGACTGTATCCGTGTTTTAAATGTAGTTACTGTAGCGTTACCTGCATGAAAACGTAGCGTGTGAGTGTGAGAACATCAAGGCACCACATAAAGTAACTGAGAAACATCGAAAACACCAAACCTGAGATTTCTGAAGACTTGCTTCTAAAACACCCATTTCCAATTACTCAGTGGAAAATGGAAGATCAATGAAGAGATACATATTAGATAAAAATGAACAGTGTTAGGTCTTCACACTTGGTTCACCTGTATTTGGTCACATGCAACTAAAATGTAAAACCTGGAATGGACTAAAATGCTATGCAATGGGAATCTAATTTCCCTGTGTTGCAAACAGACAATTATAAAAACAGGGGAACTGCTATTGAATATATCTGATTCCAGGCAGTGAAAGATATGATCATTTTTGATAAGATACATTTCAATGTGCATCTGTGCATCTTTGGAGCAGCTGTAAAGCGTGAAATACATATTTAAGAAAACACAATCTGTGAAACGGAGATCAAAGGGTGTACATGTACTCTTCAGTGGGTTTTATTGCTCAACATAATTGCTATTTAACAGCGCAGCAAGGCTATTGTAAGAGTCACCATGGAGACAGACACTTCTTAGCCTAAAAATAGACGCGCAGTGAACTTTTCTATATTTTTTATTATTATTATTTTTATAAATTTAGGCTGACACATATGTTGGGAAAGAGCACTCTGATTATAGAGTGTCTGCCAGCAAATGTTACATGCTATCGTTGCTCGCTTTGACCATTTCATCGCCGTCTTCTTTTTGAAAGAAAGCATCGTAATTTAAACTGTAAAGGCATAGGCGTGTAATGTGGCTTGAATTAACATTTTTGGCTCAATGTGTAATTAAAAAACTTATACTTCTATATCATTCTTTCCTCGTGCGTATTTGATCGAAATCTGGGGCAGATCCAGCCAGGGAACCAACAAATGAAATGAGTTCTAGTAGCCTCAGCCCACATCTAAACAAAAGGTGAAAAACAGTGTCTGTATGAAAAAAAACCAAAAAAAAAAAAAAAAAACTAGAATCTGATTCCCCTGTTTCATAGGGTTGTGCATGTCTACTGTATCAATCAAAACCTTGGCTGTCTGTTACCTTGAGAGTGACTGCCTTCAGAGAAAGAGGGTTACTTCCATATTGATCTCCAGTAAAACACATCCCTCACTATTAGATTGAGGTCTAGTGACTGCTCAATGCAACTCGAGCTTTGGAATGTTTTAATTTAAACCTGTCATACTGGATTCTCGTTAAATACATTAGAAATTAAGAAAGGCTGCTATTGTGTTTTGTACAGGGATGTAGATTTCATTTGAACCTTTCTTGTATCCTTAGTTAACCTACTTGCTGGCTTACTTGCATTGAAAACTGGGTAAATTAATTCAATGAGGCTTTGAGATGTTATTCTGTAAGAAGGAAGTGCTTTGCTCTGATGTGCTAGCATCAGTTGGGCCACTAGGTGGCAGAGTTGTTTACTTCTCAATCTCTTCAATGTGTCTTGTGAAGTTCCATTGTCTATTTTTTTTTTTTTTTTTGCGGAAAGTGCTTGTGTGAGCTGAAGTTTTTTCAATGAAAAAGAAACTGGACTTTGTACAGAAAAAAAAAAAAAACTTACTTCAAAGCAAATCTGTTATGCACGTGGAAATGTTTACAAAAAAATGACATTTTACCAGTTCAGGAGCTCTCAGACTAAACATGCTGACCGGAGGACTGGAGTCCATTTCATTGTCAAAATTTGATGGAGGTCCTGCAGACCGCCCAAGTGACCTGCATTCCGAGACATTAAAACCTTCCACAAACTGACGTTTAAAACCTGCAGACCCGTGACAGTCATACAACTGATATGTAATATCACTGTTTGAGTGATGTCAAAAAATGTCAATCATTACCTACATTGATTGTATGTGCAGTCTTTTCATTGATGGGTTCTTTATTCAAGTTGCTAATTATATCATTTTAAATGAACCAGTGTTGTTATTGTTTTCTTTTTCTTTTATTGATTGAATAGTTGGGACCAGCATTCCAGTTGATAAAACCATGTGCTGCCTGTGATCAATACTCTTGTTTTTCTTAATGAAGATCTCATTTAAAACGTGGTGCAAAAGGCAAACCACAGTTGCTCAAGCACGCTGTGAAGGGTGCAGGTAAATGGAGCCAGATCTACTTTAGAAAGCTGAGGCAGACCATCACCAGATGTGACACACACACAGTAGATGGAACATTTCCTGGTTACACTTAATTAGTATCAACAATGCTGGTAAATTGAAAAAGTCCAGTTTAACGCTAAATAGCGTAAATGGGGTGTTCTGAGATATGGTCCTTGTATAATGTTTTTATGTAGTACAGAATAAATACCAGGGATTCAATTTGCATAAGCAAGTAACCAGGATGGAAGGTTTATTGTATGCACTCGGGAACAAAGAGGGTGAGTAGCTGTGGAATCTGAGAAATTCATTGGATTGAGATACAGCACCTGCACAGTAATCACTATGCTGCCATGCAGAGCTTTTAATTTATAACAGTCTGGTAGTGCTGAAAACACAAAAAAGCAAATATATATATATATATAATTTGGATGTGAATGCCTAAAAACTCGGGTTTACCTACAGACAGCTAAATATTTGCATAAGATTAAACGAATGTTAATCGGGTTACTGTAATTTCTTTTACTAACTTCAGGCTCTGAAAACTGAAACAGCTGCTAAGCAGCAGCAGCCTAAATCTGGAGGCGATCCAGGCATTTCTCAAGCAAACTAGAGCATAGCAGCGTCTGGCAAGCAGAGTGGGATTCAGCATGTTAATGATGAGGCTGGAAGCTCAGCAGGCAGGCTGCAGTTAGGGTTTCATGCACAAACCTGGTCATACTCTGTTTCCCCAGCTTGTTGTAGGGTGCTGTTGTGTTTGTGGGCTTTTCTGGAACATCTTTATCTAACAGAACCCCAGATTGGTGTGTTGGGAGATATGCTTTGGTGTTTTGTTTTTTTGCAGGCGAATTTCAAAATCATATGCGAAACCAGATAGTGGAGGCTGTTTCATCACCCCCCCCCCCCCCCCCCCCCCCCCCCCCCCCCCCCCCCCGGGATTGAACCCACAACCCTCCGGTCAGGAGTCCAGAGCCCTAACCACTACTCCACACTGCTGCCCATTACTAAATATATTCATCTGTATTTTTGAGTAATGGGAAAAAAAAGCAATGGCTTGCCAGTACTTACATGCTCATATGCACACTGTAGCAAGATTATTATTGAAGCAGCCTGAACTGCCTTTCAATGATTTTGAAATTCATATACAATCTCTGATGCTGGGAATCAAGGCACTTAACACAAGTTTAAAACCAGAAGGATACTCGTTGAGATATAAAACCATCATGAGAGATAAGGGTAGGCAGCTGAAGAGCAGACCAGCCACAGGACATTCAGCACTGTGAGGTGGTCATTTCTGTAGCCTCTGTCAGTGTACTGGCTGTGCACACCCCTTGAGATTAGCGCGCAGTGAAGCCTCAGAGCTGTGAATCCTGTGGTCCCACACTGAAGGGTGTAACGAGAATCAATATGCAGTAAAATATGAATCATGGCTGGAGGCTGAACACTGTTGGGGTGGCAATTTGTGATAAGTAGTTATCAATAATTAAATCGCAGAAACACATTTGCGAAGTGTTCGGTAGGAATGGAAAGTGGCTGGCTATGGCTGGTTAGTAATTAAGTTGCATCGTCTTTGATGTTTTGACATGCCTCTGCTTGTTAACTTCACTTTCAGCTAAACAAAATCTGTCGGCAAGAAAAGTTAAAGGGTTGATTATCTTAGCTCGCACTCATAGGAGTTTGGCTGAATCTCAACAGCACCTGTTTGGGTTTCATTTGTGTCTAGTACGGCTCTTAAAGTACCGGTTTGGGTTAAGTATGTTAACTCCTTTTAATATTTTAAGGACTTCAATCGTGCCCCCCCTCCTAATTCGTAATTGTCTTAGCTGAAAAAACTCAATTTATTTAGCCTATCTATGCATATGAAAAAATGTTTACTGTATAAAGGGGGGTTGATATGCTAGAAAGTATACTACGAGACAAACTGAATGGGCTAGGCTTGTGAAATGACCCATCACTACTACGCACACAAAAGCTACCTAACAGGCTCTTAATCTTCCCTTATTATATTATTGCAAATTCAACATGGCAATGCAATATCTTATCCTGCGTTACACAAAGTGCTGTATAGCTTCATTACAGAATGTGGCTTCACGTGTTATTATTTCCAAGCACCCGGAGGTTTTCCTTTGTATGAAGAAGGTTTTACAATTGTATAGGAAGTCGGAGCAGATAGCATCTTAAAATGATTGCTTGAACCAAACATTCGGAACATTTTATGAACAAATACCAATCCTTCAGCTTGCGCATGCCCAGTTCAACAGGATGTTGAGCGATTATGTATTCATTCACTTTTTTTTTTATATACAGTGCAGTTTATTACAAAAAAAAGATGAGACCATGAAAGAAAGGGATTAAGTAAGTGAGAAAGAGAAATAAAAGCTATTTTTTTGCTTTTTCCCTCCCCAGACACTTTTTCTTGGTCTAACAACCGTGGTTGTTTTGGGCATGTACCGTAAAACCAGAAAGATACCTGGGTGTTGAATATTTAAACATTACAAACCAGCCGTCCTTCCGTTTAGCCGTGCTCATCTTTTACAAAAAACTAACCGCTTGGTGTGTCCCTCAGCCCCTCGGATCCTCGAGGTAGAGAACGAGTGTCCTGCCTCTTCAGCCTATGAATAGAGGTTCTCAAGCAGTTAACTGTTTAGGCAGGGACAGAAACCGCATATCAAATACATTTGGGCCGTGGACACAGTGAACATACAGTGCAGGAAGATAGCAGCATTTTAAGACCTGAAAAGCAACGTGTCGGGGATATTCTTTATTACTGTAGTCAGAAAAAGAACAGTTCCTTCCACTGCAGATCTGTACAGAAAACAGACAAGTTAGTTGCTAGTTAATAGGAGAGTTTGCAAGCAAGGGTTATCCGTTAACATTTTGGAACATGACTTGTGTATTGTGATGCGTATCATATCAGGGCTAATGTGAATTTTGTACCTCTTGATATTTATTTGAATGCTCTTATGCTAGCTAGAATTTATCAGATTCAGTGGCATTTAATGCCACTGTTTTTGTGCTCAAATGCATTGTATTGTACTTTGATGTCCTCTCCCAAATATATCGTGTCTTTCAGACAATAGAATAAAAAACTCAAGCAGATTGCGTTGTGCATTTCTATGGGACATTCCTTGACACATATTGACACCTCTATTCTATTGCAAAGATGATAAATGTGAGTGACGGTAATCAATCCCATTCACCACTATTTAATCTCATTTGCTATTCAAATAGACCTCTGATAGAGGATGATAAGGACATAATGCCATCGACTGTCGCACCAGCGGAAATATCACTGTGTCTGTCAAAATCGCCAATGTACGTGAAAACCGGCAGATTACACTTGCTAATGTATTTCAATAGTGACTGGCTGTTTTTCTTTTATTATATTCAATCACTGTGGTAAGACAGTAATGGCGATCAGCTGACAGAAACTGAAGACCTGTCTGCATCAACGTGCTGTTGAGTGAAGATTGGGTTTTCAAAACTAAAGGTCTGATGTTAAAATGCAGAGGGATTATGAAGCCACTTCAAAGGCAGGTAAAAGGGACCATTCATAATAACAAGTGTAGGCAGTCTTGTTGTGTGCTCATCAGTTGTTTGGTGCCTCCACCTGTTAGTTTTCCCAGCACAACATGGAGAAATTACTTTATAATCGCTTTGTATGTCTGTTTAGAAAAACGCTGTCTGTTCAACAATCTTCAAACCCCTGATTTCTAACAGAAGGAACTATAAATACTTGATTTCCATAAAGCAATCTAACACTGTGTTATGGTAAATACCTAGGGCGAAAATTACTTGTCACATAAACCCAGAGATAATAAGCACAGTTTGCTAATTAATTTCCAGTGGCTGGTTTCTAGAGGTGGTCTTTTAGACGGGTCCCAGCTAGACGCTTTAAGGAAGCATTTGATTTATGAAATGTCATGCATCTGACATGGTAAATGTGCACCGCGTTTTGCGAAAGAAAAATGAATGCTAATATTTAAGTCTATTTTATGGGCTCTGAAAGTTGTCTGTCACTAGTTTTGTGACCTTGACAGTTTCCTTGCGTCAAAAATGGTGGACATGGTTTCAAATGTCAGTGTGGATGTCAAAAGGGGGCTACATTCACACTGGCATATCAAAGAGATTCTCCTGCTGAGTTTTTTCCAACGATTCCCAAAAGATATTTAAAAATCCAATCACTTTTTTTTTTATTGTTATATTTTTTTAAAAAATGTATAGGATTTAAATAGACCCATAAGTGAAATAAAAAAAATATATATATTTGCATTCGTTTAAGCATTAAACGTGCCAGATGTAATTAATTATACAGCTGTTCCCAGTCAATATGCTGAGAGAGAGAGAGAGCTGGGACTTGTTCGCTCAGGCTCTGCTCCTCTCTGGCTGGGTGCTGAGCTGTGTTCTCTATGAGGGTCAGCGATAGGCAGGGGAGTGCTAATAGCCTGTGAGGTGGCTGTCAATATCACTCAGTCACGCTGCTCAGCGCTCTTCAAATCTATTGATTTTGCTCTTTGTAAGCAGTTGAGAAAACAAGCCAGGTCTAATCATTCCTAAGCAGCAGCCACCTGTTTGGTTTTCCACTGAAGATCTCCAATTTGTTCTTTTCTTCTTTCATAGCTCAGAACAGAAGCCATGTAAACTAAAGCCTGCAGACTGTGCCGATCTATTTATTGAACTGTGATTAGTTCTGACATATACAGTAACCTGAGTGAATCTAAAAATAGATCACAGGAGATTACCCCACCTGCTTACATGACTGACACTCAGTGGACACCTGATTTGAAATACAACTAAAGCTGATTGAGGTACAATGGAGAGCTCAGATTACAGACACCATCCCAGCAGACCTGCCAGCGATCTTTTGAAATGTGATTAGATAAGACGAGTCCTTGCTGATAAATACAAATAATAAAACAGAATACAGTACTTTTATAAGCAAAATACATTTGTTGTCATGTAGCGGTCAATTTGACTGAGTCTGGTCGTTCTAGGTATGAGGGTATTATATCTCCCTTATTTTTGCAACCCCGCGTCTCAAATTTTGTAAGGATAATTAAGACATATTAGGAAAAGTCATAAACGCACAGCTCCGTAAATTAAAACAGGCGGGGTAAATTATATTTAAATTTAAAAACAGCAAGCGGTCAAATTGACCGCCTTGGTAGTTCTAGTGTTAAACAAGACTAACATGATTTAATGATTTGTATTCAAATCCTCTGTCATAGGATTAAGTTCCAATTATGTCATTGTTATCTTTATACAGTACAGGCTTTAAAAACAAAACCAAAAAAATCAATTAACAAAAAACATAGAATTGTATGCAGCATTGTTGCCTAACACTGTCGTAGTGGGTACCTTTTAAAAGTTTCTATAGGGCTAGTCGTGTCCTAGTGTCTGATTTTGATAGTGAAGATATAGTTAGTGAATTTTACTAGGTTGTTAATGAAGAATGACAAAACACTTAAAAAGCAATAGGCAAATCTGAACAAATATCTCTTAATTATTCGTTGTTTCCACACCGGCTTGTTTAGGGAATTCTTCAGTACTTTTTCAGTTCCTGAAAGGGTTTAGAAAGGGTTTTCTTTTCTGTCTTTGATCTACAGCATTTGTTTCTGAGAACAAGACGCGAGAGGCTCGGCTATGTCGTTTTCCTGGCAGTCACGTACAGCGCTTGCTGTTTATATAAAAAAAAAAGTATTCCTTTTATTCATGTATCCCAAATATATCCTGTGTGATCGTTATGTCTCTGTATGAAATTACCTTGCCATTTTAAAATTATCATAATAGCAGTGATCAGTAATGTAGTGTTACCAAAGCAGATGCAGTTTCTGAAGTAATCATATGCTGGCTTTAATAAAAAGAGATGCAGTTGAAACAGTCAGTGGATAATTCCGAAATGAAGGTAGTTTAGCTTGATTACTGCATTGCAATTAGCCTGGCGTTGTTGTCATCAAGATGCTAATGCATGCAGGGTGGAAGAGATTTCAGGCTTACTAATGCAACACTTTTACAAAGCTCTGATTGCACATAGGCCAGCGATCCATGCTTTTAACAAAGAGTACCATACCTGTAGAGGTGATCTAAAAATACAGTGATTCATTCAGGGTGCTTCATTTTGTTAAGGACGATGTCATTTGTGTGTTAACTTTCATTCAGCACCAGTTTATGCCTGTACATCATTGAAACTTAGTGAGAGCTTACTCTAACTAAAATGCGACAAATGAGAAGGAAGGTAGATTCGTAGGAAAGTAGATTCATAGATTAGTAGTAGTGCATTCTTCAGATTTTGTGTTGCTTCGTCAGGTATAACGGACTTTAATAACTCCCGCAGAGTGACGTTTTGGGCACACAAACTCATGTTTGCAGTCTGGAAACTGTGTGTGTGTGTGCGCTGCTCTTACTCCGATTCTGATTGGATCTTAGAGATTTCATGTTAAAAAAAAAAAAAGAAAAAAATACCCAAAAACGTAACAGTAAGCAGCTCCCTAGGTAGATCTGTGCAGTGTCCTTTCTGTCACTGGAGCCCCAGGCTGCTAGTTTGCATTACAGTCAGGATGAGGCATTTAGAGGTAAGGCAGTCACTTTGAATAAGAGCAGATGGGAGCTGATGATAGTTCAGTCACATCAGATATTCAGTGCTGCACCTGGAGGTAAAGCCAGGGTCCTGTCAGCCACAGCCTTGCCATAGTCAGTTTAACACAGCCCTCCGGATTCATCTCTCTCACAGGAAAGCGATTGCTCAGTGCATTGGTGAAAGGCGTGCAGCTTGGATTTTCATATGAAACAAGCAGTGAGATAATTATGCTTTTTTTGTCAACTAGCTACCCAAAAGTACTTGTAACTTGTACTGTTGCTCAGGCTCTTGCTCAGTTCTTTCAATCCTCTCGTTGTAAGACATTAGGATCTGTATAAGGTAGTACAGGCCCTTGCCTCCAGAACTGATGTTACATGTCAAGGCAAACCTACCATCCAGTCAATCAATCAGAAGTGCATTGAAGGGTTCTGTGTTTATAGGGAGTCAAGATCTACTGTTTTTTTAAAAAAAAAAAAATTTTTACTTTATTTTGCTGCTTTGAGAAATGTCAAGGTATCAGTCCTCGTTGTTTTCTTCTGGTTTAGTCTTATGCAGTATAACCTGAAGGCAAATATTCTCAGAGATTCAGAATAGCCAGGGGTCTGTAGGCTACATATATTCTAATAACTATAAAAGTCTTTATGTGTTTAGATGGAATCCTTAGTATTTTCCCACACAATTGTGGATTTTCTGTTTCTAAAAGCTGTTCCACCCCCTTGGTAAGCAGGGGTGGGTCAAGTTATCACAGGAAGGCCATGGCCCATGACCTTCTTTAATCTTTGAGACAGCAGGAGAGGCATGGTTGCTTAAACTCTAACCCTGATACCTTGGTTTTGCTGTTTGCTCAATTTAAGAAAACACTGTTTTTGCTGAAATTTGTGCAAGAGGTCAAGAGGTCTAGAATTGTGACCACTGATGGCTACCCTGTCAAGTGTTTTTGCCAGGATCCTAGTGCCCCATCTAAATCTTATTTGTGGAATTAAGAATTTGTGTACAAGTGGACTGCATACAATGCACTTTTGTATGTGGGTAGGTGTGGTGCTCTCCACACATCCCAATTCACGAGTTTGGGCTTATGACCTTCGGGGAAGGGTTGTACAGAGTAACAGAAACTGTGGTTCTGTGGTACTGCATTCTTGCAGATTCAAACCACATAAAAATGTAAGTCCCAGAGGAGATGTGTTTTGATTGCTGTTTATTACAGGAATGTCTGTGGCTCAATACATGGAGGTAGGCACACGTTTTCTCGTTGTGTATTCGTGTGCGTTTCTGCTTTTTAATACCGTTTTGCTTGCGTTTCTCCAAAAGCTAGAATTTAAAATTCCTCAGTGATCTGACATTATTAAGAAACATGAAAGCAAATTCAAAGTGATGTTTTTCTATTAAACTTTTGAAAACGTCAGGAAACCGTTGCATGCATCAGCTGTGCTCGGGAGTGCACCAATACTGTTTGTTTAATGATTCAGTTCACACATGCACAAAGGCTTTGAAGAACCACACGGTGTGTGTGTGTGTGGTGAGCCGAGACCAAAGCTTAAAGTAAGCTTAAAGGAGGTGATTTGAAACCTTTAATACAATTAAGAATAAATCTGTGTTTAAAACGTCAGCTCTTTTGGTGTTTTCTGTAAAATATATTAGCCAAAAAAAACCATTCAGACAAAATAAAGTAATCCCGTTCCTTTCTGTTTTGCTTCAGAGCTTGGAGTTGTCTGTTCTCAAGATAAGTGTGTTGATATTTGGCCACTATTGGGTACTGTAATTATGCAGAAGGGAACTACAAACAGGAGTCATTGATCTGCCCTCATTTTGTGCTAATGGGTTGTTCTTTATACTCAGTTTGACATTGTGGTTTTATTCTCTTATTTTTAATAAAGATATAGCATATTTTTTTCAAATCCAAGTCACACTTTTTCTGACAGAAATTAGTCCCAATCTGGGGAGGGCGAATTTGGTTCCAGAGCTACTCATACACAGGGTTTTATTGACGTTTGCACATTTTGTGTTTCTTCTGGGATGCTAGCTTTCAACAAGGTGTCTTTATCAATGACTTCAGTGTTAGCAAACTACGTGTGTGTGAGTGTTATCACCAGACCTAATTCAGGGCACTAAAACGAGAAGCACTGTTGCAGAGCAGTTTATCAGAAAGCTGTCGTTCCTAACCTGATAGAAAATTAGAAAGAAAACGACTGTAGCATCCATACGCCCACACAAGTGTTCTTCCCAGAGACCAGTCTGCTGCACTGGCATTATCCAAATCAAGACTGATGAGAATGAAGCATCGAAGCAGGAAAACAAAAATAATACATATCAAAATGATATATAAGTATGTATTAAGTAAATGACTGTGTGCTGTCTTCTTCTCCTACTAAACCCATAAAACCCACTTTTAAATTCCTTTTATCACCAGAGCTGAATTTTTTCAAACAGGAATCCACATCAATAAACATAAATAAAAGCAGGCTGGGAGACAACGCTCCCATTTATTAATAAGTGTTCGGTATTAGATGCTTTTTAGGAGGGGAGATGAATCAATTTCCCAGGCAGTTCTGGGGTTAACTTGTGCTTGTGTCCTTGCCCTAACAGCTTGGCTATGGTATTGCAGTCTACCCACAGGTTCTCAGTGCAGGTTTGTCTTTGCAGTCATGTGGAATGGAGCTTAATAAAACACTAATTGGTGTTGGGGGTCGACTGGCTCTGTAGTGGGAGAGCGGGGATACTACACGCACACACAGACGCACGCACACACTCCGCAGTCAGGCAACTGCTACACACATACATCAGTTTATTTATTTTTTTAATGCAAATTCGATTTTGTAATATAGAAAAACTGCACCTTCCTATTGCAAGTCAGTTTCAGTCATAATGGGCAGGCGTGTCCGACTTTGATTGAGGGCTGAGTAGTAGGCACTGGATTATCAGTTAGATACCAGTTAGAATACCAACAGGGTATTTTAACCCAACCGATTATTGGGCGACGTTACCCGTTTTTCTCCAGCAATGGCATTAACCAACAAAATGAAGACGTTTTGATCATTGGAATAATGTTAATTAGAACTCTGTGTCATGTCTCTTACCATATAAATACACACATACACGCTCCACCGCCTGTCTACTGTCTGTACTAATGGCTGATTGTAACCTCTCCTCTCTCCCCCCTCTCAGTGCTCCTGACGCTGCGGAACTGCGATGGAGAGCCGCCCGTCCCCGAGCCCAAACCGGCCGGAGACTCAGAGGAGTTGGCTGCCAGCTACGAGCGCAAGCTCATTGAGGTAGGATCCCATTGGACCGCCTTACAACTCCTCTGCCAGCCCCCTTCCCCATGGAATCAAGAGCCACAAATCACTACATAGAACCAGAGCAGCTCCCAGAACACAAATGCGCATCGAACAGATTCTTAAAAAAACACTCCTGATGATACGAACCGGAAGAGAGTCTAATTTAACCCTCTAATTAACCCCAGCATTTCATCTGAGAGCACAGTTTTAGTAAGCTTGTCCTAGAGATGCAACCAGATACTGAGGAAAATCCTTCGGATGAAGGGTTTTATAAGAGCAATACAGAGTTTATCTAGTTTCAATGTCACGATTATGGACAAGCTTAAACAGAAGTATAGGAAATGACCTTATGGGCAATGGGTAGTATACTTTGTATTCAATTAGTCAATGGATTGATACAGTGTCACAGAGAGCTTGTGTAATGGATGAGCAGCCTGTATATGCACGTATTGATGTTGGAGCAAATAATAAAATACTGGAGTCTTCACTCCGGATCAGCTGCTGCAGTTGCTTTCCAGTTTATTAGATTTTTTTTCTGTCAACTACGTCCCAGATGAGACCTAAAATGATGCATAGCAATTTATCAAATAGCACGCTTCAGGATTCCTCTCAGCCCTGATGCCTTCTTCAAGTGCTCCATATTGGGCTGCAGACCGTTCATATTGTCTCAAGGCATATCCCAGTCCATCTGTGAATTAGCATTTGCAAGTTCAGCCCCTCAGTATTGTGCAGTGGGCATTAAATGGGATGGTGTGCTCTTGGACATTCAACACAATGAGACTTATTAGTGCCTAGTAATATTGTCCCATTGAGTCACAACTTTGCCTGTACCTCCAGCTGTCCTTGTCAGCAGACCCACAGCTACCTCTGATGGTTCAGCTTTTTATACGGTACTGTTTCATGTTGATAGAGCTGCCTATGTAGCTCCCAGCGACAGGTTTCATTTCTCTAAATTCTCTAAATAGAGGCGAGATGGATCACTAAAGAGACATACACTGCCATTTAAAATAAATAAATAAATAAATAAATACCAAATAGTTGTGTTTTTTTCTGTCTAAAAATTGCTTGGCATACAGCAGGGATGTGAAGCAATTAGTCACAACAAAAAGGACTGCAGACAGGAGGCTTGAGGCCAGAAAGGAGGACAAATGAGCCTTGGAGTTACAGTTCCATCCCTGTCTCTACAGCACTGAGACTTGATGGAGGTGGAACAATATCCTCTCGTGGGGTGGGCTGGCATCAGTTGCCTGGTATTGTGCTGGAAAATGCACTGCCCCTACATAGAACACAACTTTTAAAATTTACACCAAAGCCTGTTATGCCTCTGTGCACCCCAAAGATATTTATTTTTTACCCATGATTCTTATGTGATTCTATCGTAGCACATTATGCCAGCTAGTGGGGATCTTCCATTTTAAAAGGTGCATTATTAGCCTATTAAATATGTTTCTCTCCCTTCCTTTACTGTGGTAGGAGTATTGTCCTCTTTCTGTGTAGTTAAAGTAGTTTGAAACTAGTTTTCTCTGGCTCAAGGAGGCATTATACTATAATTTAATATTTACCATAATTATATAAATAAAAGTCTTTAACAAGTCTCCTGTTTGGAAACTACTTTGAAATATAATCTGAACTGTCCTCAGATATAGAATATTTAAGTACTAAAGTATGTGTCGTCTGTGTGTTTGATATCCTAAGACACCACAAAAGTAAGAAAAACGAGAGCCTGTTTCAGGAAAGTCAGGATATACTTCTAGGTTACAGGTTAATTGAGAAAGTGATGTGTCATCAGTCCAATCAAAAGATAAGTCCTATTTAATGTAAAAACAAGCTTTCAATAACTTATATTTATAAAGTTCTTTCCTGACCTTTTATTATTGTAATCAGTTTTATATTAAGGTGGGCTACAGTTGTTCGCTTTGTTGACTGCTGGGAAATTGCGAGATTTGGTTGCATGCTGCCCTGAGTTATGTCGTCCAATCTCATCTTTGCCTGTTTGTATCTCACACTTAACATAAATCAAGAGAACTGCTTGCCAGTAAGCCCCCCATGCCCCATACTCATCTGATCTGAAGTAACCAGGTGGCTAGAGAGCCCCTCACTGTTAACTTTCTCTGTGGATGATTGAAGCTAGTGTGGCAGAATTTTGAAATCATTCTCCAAGTTTCCACTACTACTGCACTGTGAATTGGGAAGCAAACCTAATTTTATGGGACTCCTCAGCAGTTTTGTGGGTTTATAATTAGCGTGAGATCGTGGTGTTGCCTGCCTGCCTGTCTGCCTGCCTGTCTGCCTGCCCACACACACAGAGACCTGTCCTTGTAATCGTATCGTATCAGCTCAGCTCAGTTCACTAAGCACTGCTGGAAGAAAGTGTTAAATCAGAAGTAAATAAACAAACACTATGTAATGGCCCAGGTTGGTTAAAAAGAGCTGACTGCTGGAATAAAATGATGTTCATTAATGCATGTGGGAAATACAGGAGGTCTAAGTATGTTGGCCTGCAATTCAGGAGACACTTACTCAGTTCCATTTATCCTTTCTTGTATTCTAATATAATAATCTGTATTATAACAAATAATAAATATTCACATACATATGTAGTCCCATCTCAAGCATCTGACCATTGTAGACCAAGACTTCCAACCACATCCTCATTCATTTGATGGATATTAGACCTCTAAGTCTCACAAGGACCATCCCAGCTCATAACCAACATAATGTTCTCGTCAACTCTGGAAACTTTTTAAGTCAATTATTCTTTACTACAGTATATTGAAGGTTAAATCTTTCAAATGTATTTGCATTGTAATGACACCCATTTTAGTTAAGCTTCTGAGCAATAGGCCTACATCTTGGGAGACATTTCTATTTCTAACCTTGCATTTACCTGATACATCTTATTGTTGTCATTCTCATTAATGTTATGTTATTGAGCCTTGCTTAGGCAGTACGAATGAAAGCGGTGAATCTGGGAACCGTTGAGGTGGTAATAATCCTCTAATTATAATGAACCCGACTGTCTGCTCCCCACAGGGCTCTGTCTAATTAACTGAGAAACATTCTCCATCTCCTTACTCTCTTTCCCTCACTCTTGTTTTCTTGTAAATTTACAGCACAGTGTAATACCTATGATTTATATCATAATCTCACTATCCCCGGCAACCTCACAGTCCTAACCTTCGCTGGTGTTGTGTCAGTTGAGTTGAGTTTGTTTTTAATGCATGGTTTCCATTCTGTATTATGCTAGCAGTATTGTTTCCTGCTGTATTGCTTTTATATTCAAACAAAGTCTGAAGCTGTGAATTATACCTAAAAAAGTTTTCTTTTTAGCAAGTCATCCTCTTCTGCCTCAGTCTTACACATTAAGTCCTCTTTCTTTAAGTCTTTTTCTTAGTTGTCTAATTCAACTTCTTCCAAGTTACTTCGGTTATCTTCTATGTTTGTAATTCCTTATATAATTCCTTTTTTTAAAGCTTTTGTCTGCTTAAGCATTGCATTGCTGAGATTTTGGAACCTAGGAGGAACCTTTTCCTTTGATGCATAATGAAGGTAACAAATCCCCAAATACTGTTCAACATTTAGTCTTAAATTCATGTTTGTGAAAGTGCACTATTGTGATTGCCCTGCTGTTTGTGGTGAACTGGCTAATTTGATTCCTTGATGTCCACAAACATGCTAACACATATTAGAAGTCCCAGTTTTTTGACTGTCATACTTGTAAAGGGCATCACACTGCAAGCACATCACAAAGCCTTTGTACTCATCATTTTCCGCATTGAGGGCCTCTTCAAATTTGCTCCACAATTGAGATTTGTGTCTCTCTCCTGTCTAGTTTTAATTTCTCTAGAGCTCAACATTTTATTAATGTTTTCAATTTCAGAAGCCTATGTTTTAGTAAGGAATTTGCTAGATTATTATTAGGGCAGCAGTGTGAAGTAGTGGTTAGGGCTCTGGACTCTTGACCAGAGGGCCGTGGGTTCTATCCCAGGTGCTGTACCCTTGAGCAAGGTACTTTACCGAGATTGCTCCAGTAAAAACCCAACTGTATAAATGGGTAATTGTATGTAAAAAGAATGTGATAGCTTGTAACAATTGTAAGTCACCCAGGATAAGGGCGTCTAAGAGATCATTTATTTTATTGGTAGTGATCCTATGAATGTTATGCAGGACAAAACCTGCTTGTCTCTTTCTGCCCTTCTGTAAAGTAGGTTCACAGCATGCCTTACAGGGTACTCCTAAATCACCCACAGTGTAACAGATAACTCTCCCATTGCTTACCAGCCTTTACTGTGAGCTTAGTTAGTTATACGTGAACCTGTGGCTTCAGGGGTGTTCCTAGTTAATGTCAGATAAAACCAATTAAGCTCTGAGTTAAGCCCGAATCTACTTCCAAAGCTGTTACACTGAAATGCATTTTCTTCTGCTTTTCTTAGTTTGGACAGGATGAAAGGTGTCTGAGATCAGTGGCTAGCGGGGTGTATGTGCAGAGTCTTTTCATGTTGCAATAAAACATTTAGATGTGCTGAAAATGCCATCAGTGTTCCCCTGCGCAAGATTTTGTTATTATTAAAGGAGTCCTTGCAAACCATGTTCTTAACCCTTCCTCATATGTGCTTCAAAGTCCCAAACAAACAGCTGGCAGGAGGGTCCTGACCTGTATAGTTCTCTCTTTCTTTCTCTTCTCCAATTATCTTTTTCTGATACAGTATCTCATATACTCTCCTTTACTTCCCCTGCCTCTTGCCTCAGCTTCTCACTTCTGTCTTGCTACCATCGTGGCTTTCTGAGTCTTTCACTCTATTGCTTTTTCTTTTAATTGCATTAACAGGACATTGTTTGCTTTTAAAATCTAAGAATAACACTAACATGCACTTTTGAAATCATTTTTACTACAAAGGCTGTTATAAAATATATTATTTTATGTAACTACTTATATAACAGACCCCTAAACGTAAGTGTAATCCATTTTTCTCCAGTGCAAAGTTTTATTTCAAAACTAGAAATCAAATATTTTCCTGTTTCCACTGACACGGATGAATCCTACCTTGAATCCAAGGGGGTTGTTTCAGGAGTCGGTCTGTATTGATTATGAATTTTTTTTTTTTTTAATTTACTTTATTGTTTTAAGAACCTTATATCTGAAGGGGTTTACTTATGAATTATCCTGGTACTGAATGTGATTCTGCCTCAGGGAAGAAGTTAATGATGCAACTATCCCGACTCAATCACCCCTCCGCTGCTACGGCATTCCCTTGTGATTAATCTTAACTCATTTCCATTCGCCTGTATGCTGTGGCAGCTTTTTTTTTAAATTCAGTTAGCTGTGACATTTTTATCAATTTTCATCTCTGGTTTCAAATTTGTCTTTTAACCCTTTTAAGGTACAAGGAACATATGTGTCCCTCAAATCAAATAATAACTTTCTTATATTTTGCTTTCATAGTGGACCACCATCACAAAGCGCTTTACAAGATACGAGACTAGTGGTGTGTGAACTATGCATCAGCTGCAGAGTCACGTACAACTACGTCTCACCCAAAAGATGGAGCACCAGGAGGTTAAGTGACTTGCTCAGGGTCACACAATGTTTGATAAAGACGACAAATCCATGACACAAAACTTAAAGCATGATAAACATTTTTAGAACGCGTGCTTTGCGTCCTCTTGTGTCATTCAACACCATCGTGAGCTCGGATAATTGTATTGAGGACTAAAACTGACAATCAATTATTGATAGATGATTTATAGTCTTTTTTTTTAATTCTGTGGTCAATAAGAAAGTTTCTGAAATGGCGTACTGGAAAAATAGCACAGAATGACTCCTGTGTGTGGTTGTTGATGTTACCTGACTGCAAAGCTTGGTGGTCAATAATCAATAATCTATTTTGTACACTAGGACATTTTAGGTGGGCTATTGATTTCGTCTGAATATGTTATCTTAGTTTAATTTAAAAGCAGAAAGTCCCAGGATTGCAACAGAACGAATCGAAAGATTTTAAGATTTGGCGATTTACTCATCCTTAGTTCTAATATAAAGAATTTGAAAGAGGAGCAGAAAAGCAACCTCTGATCAATGTCTCTTCAAACACATCGTTTGTAGAAAATAAATCTTCAAAATGTGCTGGAATTTCAAGAGTTAAAAAATAATATTTAGGAAAATAAAAAACAAACTTTTGAAGAACACCAGGAATCTGATGTGCTTAGACAGCACAGCTGTGGAAAGAACGCATTGTTTTCAGAATTGATGTTGTTTATTTTTTTCATTTTTTTCTCTGAGCCTTTAGACCGATAAAAGCACTGTTAAATATTTTTCAAGCTAGTGCAAGCTCTAGGGTTTAGCTTAAGCACTTCACTTGATAAAGATGATTTGATTTTCTCGCTGCCTCAAGGGCACTGCTTACAGCCCAGCTGCAGTTTCCAATTCCACGACCCTGGCTGTTTATTCTGCAAATATCAGGGAAATAATCTGCTAATAATCCTTCATCTTCTTTACTGTCTGGTCACCTCCAGGAAGCAAAAGAGTCAAAACAATGCCCATAACAAAAAAAAGTACTTATTTGGAAACAAGTTTGTCATTGCAATGTACGTTAAATGTTGTTTTGCCTTAGTTTGATTCTACAAAAGTAGCATTCCCACCCAACCGTTGTCTTGGTAACAGCAAATCAAAACGTATTTGGTAAAGCTCAGCTGTGCTTGTAGTGAGTGAAAGGTTAAAATAATGTTTTTTCAGATGCAGAATGTTGTGTTTTTTTGTTTTATTGTAAGAGAGAATTTCCCTTGTCATTGGTGGCCAGGTCTACCCTTAAGGTTAATGATTGCTTGGCTTGGCCAGGCTTGCTTTGAGTCTTGAGTTGCACATTTTATAACTAAACATCTGAGACGTTCACATTGTGCAGCCAGACCAGACCAGAGCATAGCACAAAAGGACCCGAAATAATTGTACGTCCAAAACACTTGACATTTACTTTTAAACATAATAAAATAATTGCAGCACCAAAATACATTTTCAATAAGGAAAAATAAAGGGTTACAGCTGACTCATTACGTGTACAGTAGGACAGATAATGGCAGGGCATTGTATGCTTTTTATTTCTGGTCCACTTTGCTTAGCTTAACTGAAAAGGGGAAGTAGGTGTTTTGAGTTGTGTTCTGGGCAGTAGAATAGAACCTTTTAGCAGCACTTCAGGACTCCTGAAACACAGCGGGTGGAGAGGGAGCCTTTGTTCTACAATGAGGGAATACGAGAGCGGAGTCTGCTGTAATTAGGGACAGAAAAGGCATTTGAGTGAGGCACATGACTTGGGGAGAGCTTTCCTTATGAGAGTGTGTGCGTTCTCTGTGCCTTATTTTTATTATTATTATTATTATTATTATTATTATTATTATTATTATTATTATTAAATGCATAAGAACACTGTGGGCCCCATTGTCCGCTTTGCTGTGCTTTAGAGATCACCTTCGCCCAGTAAATTGAGTGTTTTTGAACAGTGCTTTAGAGCAGAATATGATTAAAGTTGTCTTTTTGTCACTAGTTCTATTACATCGTCTAGCAGTAAAATCTGTTTTAACTGTCAAACTTTGACCAACTAAAAGTGGTCTTTATGTACAGACGAGTTAACATGAAGAATATACAGAGTGATTCAACAGAGAGGTCATTTTGTACCACGTTTCCATGAACCACATGACCCGGGTATGTGCTCGAGTTGCCCTCCCACACCTCTGTTTCCATGTTTTTAAATTACTCGAGTTGGCTCCCAATTCTCTGGTCCAATTTCACTCCTCGGGCTGGCCTGAATTTGGGCTGGGAGGAAATTACCTTGCTAAATGTCAATCAAAAATGTTGTAGGGGGCAGGAACGTACCGTATAACGGGACGTTATGGCTGTTATTAAATTTGGTGGATTTGCTACCTTGGGGGATTTTGATGGTTTTTGAATTGCTGTTTTTCACTTAGCACAGTATCTGATTTACAGTAACTCGTTATACTCATTAATTCATGCAAATAGAATAGATTACGGTCTGTACCACATGAAGCGTAGTTTTGGCTGAGGCTTGTATACAAGACAATAAAGTGTCTCATCGCTTGTGATCTGCTGAGAGGAACTGTAACTGGCACTCCGTCACAGAGCTCCATTGAGGCTCATTCAGACCCAGATAGCAAGCAAACCCACCAGCACCCCTCTCCCTCCCACTTTGTTTATTTAAAGAGAGGGGCCTAACTCCACCTATTTTCATATAGATGAGACTCTTTCAGAGTCTGTGTGGGCCCTGTTTTTTTCCACTCCTCCCAGTATGTATTTTCATGCTCATTTTGTTTTTGAGAACTTAACTCTCAATGAAGACCACAAGATAGACCCACCAGGAACCTGTTAATGGAATGTAATAAATGAGGTTTTTTTTTAGTGCCGATGCAACAACACAGTAAATATCTGTCAGTAGGTGGTGCTATGGTACAGGTGTACAAAAAATACCCATATTGCTGTATTGAAGCATGCACCATGCACGGAAATAGATCTGCTCAGTGACTTGGAGATGATATGAGTAGTTGAGTGAAACTCAACAGTTCAGTAAGAGAGAAAGGGTAGTTTTATAGTTATAGTTCCTTAAACAAAAACTCTTGGAAACCTATATCTGCTGTTGTATGTTGTGTCCCGTTTTTAAAAAGCATTATTTCTGGAAACTAGCAGTGACTAGAGTAACTATATACGGTACTGTATGTATTACTCATGTAAAAAATCATATTTCATAATAATGTACCATGATGGTCTGTGGTCCCAATATGACCCACTTATCATTTTACTCCTTTTGCAAACACACAACAATGTAACAAGAAACAACTTAGGTGGACATCACAGTCTTTTAAAATACCTTCTGTCTTCCAGTCTTACTTTGCCTATTTACAAAATTCATCATGTTGTACCACGGAAATAAACAAACGAACACTGTTGTAAAGTTGAAGATGTGCCTGTGAATCAGCTGAAACAGCCAGTTCTGTTAAAGAAAAGTAAGTGAGAGAACTGAGTCACATGTCTTGCTGCTTTTTGTCTTTGAGAGGCAGGAAGATGTTTCAGCAAAAGTGTCTGCTTGACAGTTCACAGCTGTCGGTTAAAAATCCACACTGTAATTGGTCTATATTTAACTTTTTAAATATGAATATTTATCAGCAGCCGACTTGTTAAGTGTAAATTGCTCTAAATGAATTTGTTTGTTCATCTTTGCACATCTACATACCATTGTGGGACTGTCTGTTTTCTCAACCTTCTTAATTAAATTTAGACATGGAAAAAGCCCCTTAGTGCTGAGTTCATTAATGCTGCAGAATATTGCATTTGGTTATTGGGATACTAATATTCAGGGAAGACTATGCCAAGAGGCAGTATGTTGTAGCATAGGGCAATGCAACTACTGTATTAAACAGAACTACAGAAAACTAATTTTAAAGAAACATAAACTGCCATTACAAATGAAATTCAGGTTTCAATGATTACGTCAGAGACGAGAATAATGCTAGAATAATTCAATTAGCGTTAAAGTGTGTAGGTTTGAGATCAGTCAGAGATTTAGCAAAGTACAATTATGCAGTGATGGGGTTATATTGCATTGTATATACAAAATAAAAGTTTGCTTGCTTTTTTCTTTTTCTTTTTTTTTTTTTTTTTTTTTTTTTGCACATACAGTATTAAAAAGAAGTGGTACGATTTTGTCTGAGACAATTCCTTCCAGCTAAGCAAAATAGAAAATTCATGAGATCTGTCCATTGCTTCTAAAGTAGCAGCTGTCAACGGTGGCCTGCACTAATAACACAGAGGGTGCAGATTGCCTCATAAGACAGATCTTACAATGTCAACGCTTAAACATTTCACTAGGCACACCTCATGAGATGTATATTTTTAGACACATTGCATTGTACCATGCAGTATTCTCTCTCATGATGGATCTTATTTCTTTTCCCCCGGCAGGTTGCTGAGATGCATGGTGAGCTGATTGAGTTCAACGAGCGACTGTACCGCTCTCTCATGGCCAAGGATCACCTGGTGGCCCAGATGAGGCAGGAGCTGATCGACCTGCGGGGCCCAGTGAGTACTCCTGCCCAGACATGGCTGTCTCTGCTGTGGGCACTGGGATCAGACAGCAGGAGACCTGAACCAGTCTCTGATAACCAATCCAGTACAGCGGCTCTAATTTCACGGCTAGTTTACTGTACTGTACAAACTAAACCATTAGGATTTCAAATACAGTTTCTTGCCAGTATTTTTCTCCAAGTCCCTTGTCATTCTCCTCTCTGCTGTTTCCCTTTAACCTACAACAACATTAGCTGCTCAGAGTGAAAAAGAGTTCGGGACCTTTACACCACATTGGATTTGAAGTGGTGTCAGGTAGGATCATAATACCTGCTACACAGGAAGAGAACTGCAGTGCTGTTGCAGGTTAAATGGCCAGAGTCAAAATGAGAGTACAATCTGGAAAACTAAGCAATCTACAGAAAGCGGTAAAGGAAATTTAAATATGCTTTTGAGTACTTGTTTTTTACCCCCTTATTAAAATCATAGAAAGAAGAGCAGAAGTAAAATATATATTCTTTTGATAAGGTGATTTTCTATTCCGTTAGATGTTTTACCGTTACCTGATGGTGTTCCTTTTGTCTGTTGTTTTTCAGTAGTAATAGTTTGGGGATATTCCTCGGCTTGTATGGTGTCTGCCTTAGGAGAGATCCCTGTAGACTGTTACCAAGTTAAAAGGGGCTTTGCTTTATCTGAGTCATTGGCACTGCATATGTTCTAGCACAACAGATAGCAATAGCAAAGAAATATCTGTCCATCACAAACACTGCATTCTGTTGCAAGTAGACTTCAAAATGCTATTAAAATAAATATTGGAATAAACATTCGATTGTATGGATAGACGGTCTTCTAATCTTTCAGCTCTAACCACTAGACCACATCAAGCTCCTGCTACTCGGCTCTAACCACTAGACCACACAGTCCGAAAACATGCAGGTTCTTTTGAAAGAAAATATATAACAAGACCCAGTCAGTGTAAAGTGACATTATTGTTTCTAACAGTAGGAGGCAGTAGCTTGAAGTGTTCCCTGTGCTCCATGCGGAAGGATTCTTGTGACAGAATTCCAAATAACTAAACCTTGTCCTGGCAGTGTGGAGGGTTGGGTCCCTTTGGGCTCTGAATCAGCAGCTTGGAGGCAGTACAAAAGTCTGTACACAGATCCTCAAAGGCAACAACACTGCATACTGCAGCATTCACTCCAGTTAGCATTAAGAACATTTTTAAAATCTGTATTGTAGCTGTAGGCGTGATGGCAAATTTTAGAGCAAGCTTGTATTATAAATATTATGCTTTTGTACTACATTGCTTTAATAGTCAACTCCAGATACATTTACTGGATGACAATGAAAATGACGTAGTAAGCACAGTTGTGAACCATGTAATTCTCACAGACAGTTGCTTTATAACATAATTTACCTCAGAGAGCGTTACGCTCCTCTCAAATCTAATACAGCACTGGGTAAGGTTAGGGCGTCTCCACAAATGTTATGTCTTAATTATCTGAGAGGAGTGGTTTACAATAACCAAACTGTAAAACAGAATAGGTTAGAATGCTCCTTGGCATGCTACAACTCCAGATTTAGGTGTCTGTTGGCCCTGTGAAGCATGTTGGAGGTGTCTGCTGTGAAACAAAAGCTCATGTGCCATATAGTCCCTTTGTCCTTCTGGAACCCTACATCCACAAGCAGTTCTAGAGTAGCCTGCTTATGTGTTAACAACACTGGCCTGTGTGTACTGTTGCCATGGTGATTGAGGCCTGGCACTACAGAAAAAGGTCAATAATAAACCAAATATTAAAATGTCCTTGTAAGTCATGTAAAATGTAATTTAATATGTATTGGTCTTTTGAGAGGGGGAAAAAAAGGCATTTAAAAATTCAGTCAATCAATTAAGTGAAAAAACCTGCAAGGCTGCATTGCAATATCAAAGAAAGGTGAGATATTTAAATTACAGTACACAATCATTTACAAATGTAATATGATTTATTTTTCTTGTATCATCCATGAAGAAAACAATACAAATTAAGTTTAAATGTCCTTATCCTCCCAAGCACCAACAGATCTTCAAAGAGCTTCTTAACATTCAAAGCCTGCTTCCTACCCCTAACATCTGCAGCACTCTTGATAAATCACTGCAAATCATTTGATTTATAACTGCTCAAAGTATTACATTTTGTTCTATAAAGCAGAAGCTTTCTAGGACCCATCTGGAGTGTTTTTTAACCAGGTTTTTAAACACATTGAGGGTCAGGTCAACACAACAAACAGATCCCATCTTACCAACTCCCCCCTTTACCTGCTGAATAGAAATGGTTTAAAGGGGAATTCTAATATGAATACACTCTTCCTGTTTCTTCCAGGTTCCAGGAGATCTCAGCCAGACCTCCGACGATCCCAGTTTGTCTGATTTTGAAACGTAAGCTGCTTTGATGCCTTATTCATGCAGTAGGCTTAAGATTAAATACCCTTTTAAGTGTGTGTGTGTGTGTATATATATATATATATATATATATATATATATATAATAAATAAAATAAATAAATAAATAAAGTCCCTGTGACAGAGGTTGAGACTCAGAGACAGTTTAGAAGTTCAAAATAAAGTTTTTAATAAACAAAAATACAAAATAAACCGGCACAAGGGCCAAACAAAAAGGTTCAAAACACAAAATACAAACAAAATGAAACTTACAAAAGAATAAAGCTTCCAGGCTGGGCGTTGCCTTCACTGGATTGCAAAAACGAAAAACCACAGCACACACAGAAAAACACAGTGGCTTCCTCTCCTTCTAGAACTCTCCTCCCTAAATGGAAGGCTGAGGCCTCCTTTTATGCCAGGTGACTGATACCTTAATTGAATAATTAATTGGTGGATTGCTCCCACCTGAAGCAATCAACCTGGGCAGGGAGGAGAATTTAACTCCATCCCTGCCAGTATTTCTAAGGGCAGAGCCATGCTCTGCCACAGTCCCTTACCAAGTACCTGAGTATACACAGTTATTGAAGGTCTATGTTTAAATCACTGCTCAGTCATTCTGTAAGCACTTATAAACACGCAGGCAGGCAGGCACTCATGCATTGTCAAATGAGCAATCATGTAGGGAATCGGCAGTGTGAATGTAATACACATTGTTCTGGCATGTATTAATTAAACATGTCGTGGTTTGTTTTAGTAGTGCAACCACTGTTTTTTTTTTTAATTTACTCTTGCTTTTTTTAACCTGTCTGACTTCAGTTTTTTTTAATGGCAAGGTATAGACAATGACTTATTTAACGTCTTTCCAGTGGTCTCCTCTCCCGGGAGTAATCAAAGCCCCATGCAGCTGAGTTATGTTTAAGTCAACACTAAATGAATAGTTCAGATGCCCTGTCAAACATTTTATATTGATATGCTTAAATAATTAAATGTGTTATTACATTATACTGTCTGTCAGCAGGTTCCCTGTTATTGGATTCATTGTTATAAGGAAGTCAGATTTATGCAGCTCAAGTGGGGTTTTATCCTGGGTAAATATAATGTTGTAATTAATGTAAAAATGTATAACCTAACAAGATGAATTAATACTTGATGAAAAGGCTGCTATTTTTATCAATTATATATTTAACTTTCTAAATGAATAATAATACAAATAATAAAAGTAATATAAGTAATCTAATTATCATATTTAGTGATTATAATCACAGAGTTACCATGTAATTATTGGCTCATTCAGGTGAGATATCTCTACTAAATCTGACAGTTTCTCAGTGGCTGAGTGATAATGTTGCTCCTGTGGTGTCAGTGTATACATGTGTCTCCTCCTTGTGTTTCCTCACAGTGCTCACAGAGCCCTCATCAACGTGTGGATCCCCTCTGTGTTCATGCGTGGACGAGCTGCCAACGCCTACCACGTGTACCAGGTAAGAGCCGGCCAGGCAGGAATGCATCTTCAACAAAAACTCAGCCAAGTACTGAGGAACTTTAGCTAGGCCGTTCAAACTTACAAGCCTTATCTGCACTTCTACAAGTTTCACATAGTAAAAGCATAGCAAAGTGTAATAAAGCAAATACTGTAATTATCAAGATATAACACCCTCTTTTTTATACAAAGGTTAGGAGCATTTCTGTGTGTTTATGTACTAGTTCCAATTGTATATAAGCTGCCCAATGTTGTGAAACTTTCTGCGTTGTATACTATAATATTTTGGTAGTGTACAAGAGTGTGCAGTTATTATATCATGTCAACCTACCCCCTGGAGTGCCTTAATGCTATTATAAATTATAAAATTATTAGATCTATTTGCTTTTTAAATTAACACAGCAAATAAAAAAATAAAAATAAAAAAAAGGTTTCCAATAACAGTAAATATCACTACGCACAAGGAAATAGTTCCAGTGAAAAGTAAACATTTGTCTAAAAGTGTTTTATTTTAATCAATCAGTTTATTCATAAACATAATAAATACTGATTAAAATGTGTATTAAGTAAATCATTCATGTATATCAGTTATATTAACATATAACTTGCTAATTTAGTCTCATTAATGGACATACATATGTAAAATTGGTAAATTTACATAAATAAATCTGATATAACTTTAATTAACTTTTAATAGTAGAGCAGTGATTTTTGAAATAAATGTTCACTTGAAAATTGAAAGACTGTGCAGTTTGAAAACCTGCCAGAAGGGGAGCTGCAAGTGAAAGCTGCAGTGTCTGTGATAATGCTTGCTTTGTGCCTTGCAGGAACTTTTTTTTTTTTTTTTAGCTTCTCCAGTTCTGCTGGTGTTGCTGGAGGATATAGTGCTTTTTTTTTGTCTTTTCAACTTTCTTAGTTTTTTAATTATTGTTAAGAATATGTTGTTAGCATTGTTACATTCTGCGTCTTTCTCTAAATTCACTTTTGTGCCGTATGGTAGGTCATTCAAAAAGTGATTGACACCAGCTCGCAGATTTACACAGCTTGATTCCTCACGGAAGGGACATAAAATTCCCCGAGGAGACTGTTCAACTCGTCCTTAGAAAGTACTTTAAATGCAAGTCTACCCTATTCTTGGAGACAGGTTTGTAGGATATTCACAGCTCATTTAGAAGACTTTATTGTTTTTTATTTTTTTCATTCCGGACAAGCAGGAGCTGAGTCAGTGCTGGTTCTGTTATTTTACTGTGCCGTTTTTCTTTTAGAAAATGTTGAATTACTGGCACTTTGTCCAGATCAGGAAATTAATCTTCATATCATTCTTAGCAGTTTTTCATTAAAAAGATTACAATTTGATTCTGGGTCTGACATTTCCTTTAAGTTAGTGGTTACTTATATAGATATTAAATGTTATAGAATTGGGACAGGTAAGTGGCAGAGGAATTTAAAGGTTTTGTGAGATTAATGTATGGCTGATAGAACACAGCTAAACAATCAGAGAGCAGGATTTTTCCAAGCAGGTTTATAATGCTCATTATGCAAGGGATGCAAGAGAAACAGTCATGCGTTTTATATTCAGAGAATTACAATAACTTACAGTTTTGATAAGGAATTTCGTTTATTTAACAAATCTACATAATAGTAACGTAAGGATCTTCAGAGATTTGTTTTATTTTCTTTGATATTATTATCCCCTGTGAGAAGGCATGTATTTGTTTGACATTGTTTCTGGTGTGCCATAAGGCTTGTTCCTCGCATCTTTATACCTTGAAGCAATTTCAGCAAGTACCTGAGAATTCCTCCTTTAACTCTTGTAATGGTTGTGTCGTTCTGTGATTGATAGGAATCGAATGGTTTTTGCTAGTGCTAGTCACTTGAAAGAGCAGATGCTTGATACAATGTATACTCACACTGATGGCTTTGTTTGTTTATGTTTATTCATGACCTTCCAAGTGTTTGTTTTGTACTGGATGTTATCATACATGTGGAGATTATAGCTTTAGAGAGAAAAGCTGTCAAGGCTAAAATGAAACACAGTCCAACTTTGATAATTTAAGTTAAACAAACAACCTGCCTTAGTCAGATAAATCCAAAATCTGATTCTAAGGAATGTAGTTTTAAAACAGGTTGTAAAAATTAGTAGCAGGTGGATTGTGGTTATGAATCTCCCCTACTGTTATTATCTTATCTTATCGCACAATCTTATCGATGTCCAGACTTGTAAGGTGATGCAGTTTGTTCCAGAATTATCCAAACTGACACATTACTGTACTGTTTACAAAGCTGAACTGCTTACCGCCTGGTCTCCAATAGCATGATCCCTTTCTGATTCTGTTTCATAAGTGCTTTCATAAATTCTCTCTTGACTGCATGAATAGCCTTATAAATCAGGGAGCTATAACTTATCCTCTGTGTTGACCGGGAGTTGCTCACTCTGTCAATGCACAAAGAACTGAAAGTAGTTTCTAACAAAGGATTATTATTGAATTTATTCTTTTCGAATTGTATTCAGCCATATGAGCTGCAAACAGCTCATTTACAAAGGCGTCCCAGGGGGGAGGCAGGAGCAAGTTACAATTACATAGAAGCATACAGTAAGCACGCAATTTCACAATCCATGTATTACTTTATTCACTTTTTGGTGGGCTTATCAAGGTGCAGGGTGACAGTTCTTAGAATGGATGGTTTTAAAGTGCAGGACTTTTTTTGATTAATTTACAAATTGCCTTGAGCACTGAAAGTTGTGAACAGCAGTACACATTTCTTTGATTAACGTCCAACTCACAATCATTGCAAAACTGATGAGGGTACCGTTAAATTTGATTTGAGCAGCACTAAAAGCACTGCAATAACATATTTATTAAAGAACAGTTACAGAGTCCTCTGAGAACATGAGCATTTATCTGGCACCTTCTGGCACCTTCATCAGAATAACATTTCTTAGCTACACTGTAGCCACGCTATTTATTGCATTTGGCACAACACAGTCTATAACAGACAAATACAAATTTTTAATATATCTATTACATTACATTATCGTTATTGCAGTCACAGAACAGCATACTAAGTATTTGGTAAGTAGAAAACAGGAATTAAATGAGATTAGTAAAATTCTTTGACAAAGGTTTTGACTATAGATCTTTATCACTGTCTTTAGTTGTTTCTGCACCTGTATTTTGAAGTGTACTGTTAGCTGTAAGCTGTTTTTACCCTGGAAAGCTGTACAGACGTAGATCATTTGGTGTCTGTAGTGAATGAGTGAGTTTCTTCCTGAACAAGGATTTGAACCCAAGATGCCCAGGCTTCTATAATTTCACTATGACCACTAGGCCGTGCTGCCTCCTCATTTTTTTTGTGTTGCTGTGTATGCGTGCGTGCCAGATTTACTCAGTCTTCAGCATCCAGGAGATTTGGAGCTAGACAAGACACATTTTCCCTCTGTAAATGGCTAATAAACATATCACCTTTTGTGCTAATATATCTTTTAATGTTTAGAAAATCATTTAGTTTCCCTTGCTTAGGCTCCTGAGGGCCCTAGTTGCAGATTGATCTGTCAGCTACTGCTCAGCAACTAAGACTTGTAGGAGCGCTGTTACAATTGAATTTGAAGGGCATTGTGGGATGGGTAAGTTTGTTTTGCTTCTAGGCACTCAAAAGACTCGTCACTGTTTTTGTATTTATTTGTCTGACATTATTATACATCATAGATCCACTGAATAAAAGGCAGAAGCTAATGAAATAACAGTTTTATTCTGTTCAATGCCTATGGACAATCTGTTGATACTCAACCAGTGTTATTATCAGCGATGTGACAAAATAACCTATACTTTTGATAAGTATCTTTCACATCACAGGCGACACCACAGGCGACGTGGGAGTGACACCAGGGCAACACTGGAGCGACGCAAAATAAATAGGATTGAATCCTAACTCTTGCAATTTATCGTGCGACAACTAGGGAATTAATGAATCAGAAAACAGCTTCAATGCATGTGGTCCAGCAGAGTGAAGTAGTATCTAGAATGACAGAGGACAAAAATAATACTTGGAAAAAGGCCCTGAGCTATAGGACCAATGTCATCGCAATTATAAAGATACAGATTTTAAAGACAATATATGCGAGTCCATTTAGAAGGAACTAGATAAGCCTGTTGCGTATGATTTATTGCCATATATATTGAAATACCTTCAGTGAAGACACTCCTAATTTCAACATCATGTTGACAAATATGTACCAATCTTGATCATAGTTGTGTATAGCAGTTTTTAATAGTTATATAGATCTGGCTGTGTCGCTTCTGGTATGTATGGTCCGGTCACTGCGAAAATATCTTGTTGCCCAATGAAAAATCGGATCGCGTCTGGTGTGTGGCAGCATTAAATCACCTAATCATGTGGGCATTTTGGGGAATGGTCCACCATAATTTCCAATTTAATTTCCCCAAGAAAATACAGTGAAAAGGTGTAGAGAATGAGCAAGATCTATCCAAATGCAGATTGCAATAAATTACCCAACAATTATTTCTTCCTTTGCACAGCACTTGGGAGATGGATCGGCCAATCAAATTAATTCCCTGCTGTGACTGGCCACCAAAACCTCAGGAAGAATTTTTTTTCAATGCAATGTAATTGTCGATCTACCTAGAAATACGTTCCTTTTAATAGTTACAGCTGTCTACAGCTTTACAGAAAGCATGTTGGTTTCATCAGGTATCAGGCACTGTCAGATTAATGAATTACTCCCCTTTATTGAACATTATTGAAATAAAGTGAATTGTTAACTAAATTGCGTTTGCAGTTTAACACGATCACAATATATCTGTCATGGTCATCTTTTAGCGCTCACTGTAAGACTCGTTTTTTATGGAGTTGACCCAAGTGCAAATGAAAAACAGCTTTCTGTGACATTTTATAATGTATTGAAATGATAAAAAAATGTCTTATAAAAATGTCTTATAATGATGCACCCAATTTGAACAATGCCGGTCTGTGATAAGATCTGTATTACATATGCATCTGTGCGAAATTGCACAATGTTTCTTTGTTCCCTATATACCATGATGGATTGCTGAAAGCTTTTGAAATGCATTAATTTTTGTTAATGTCTGATTTTGTTCCATTAGCGATTAGCCTCTGTGTAGTGTATTACACACACATGTAGAATATTGGGATCCCAGAGGATACAGACCAGTCTCAAGATAATAAATGCAGTAGATGAGAAGTTATATAAACAGCAAACTCTCTCTAATAGTTTACCTCTTTTTACTTCTGCTCCAACCTCCAACCTAGATCAATATAGTTTTTTGCAGAGTTTAGATAAGCTAACTTTCTAGGCAAACATTTTTTCTAGGAAAAAGAACTTAACATTGACCAATCGGAGTGCAATATACAATTTGCATCATTCCGATTGGCTGGACCTTGTTCTAAAGTTTAATTACAAATACTAATGATTGCTATATTATAAGCTTTGCTTGTCTAGTACCGACCATTATAGAATAATGAAGGGTTCCTTCTCAGGAAACAAATCTTTTATTCCACTATAATTGCCCTGCTCCCAACGCTTTTCACTTTTTAAAGAACACTTAGGGATGCATATTCAAGCCTCGCTCCCATGTGAGATTATGCCCTTCATCTCTACAATCTACTGTATCGCATGCCCTGGCACTTCTGCAAAATTAGAAGAATGCCAAGTGGCTGGCCACTCTCTCATTCCAGTGATGCAGTGACCTTTCAACTCTGTACTACACTGTAGTTGAAAGGTCACATCGTCAGTGAGTTTTCTGGATCAAAGGAATTAAATTATCTGAAAGTGTTATAATTAACACATTGATCAGCCTGCACTAACCCGGATTTTAAGAGATTGCATTGGCGTTTTTCGATTGGCCATTATTTGCAAGTTGCAGGGGCCCAAGTCTACCCATGGCATTCTTTCGCAATACTAAATATAATTTTTTTACTTAAATTAAAAGAAAAAACAAAATCGTTTTCAGTTTGCTTTGCATGTTTTCAATAGCTTTTTGCTAGATTGGAAGTAGAAGCTTGGCAAAATGCTTTATTCATGCAAGTAAGAAGTTCTATTGCAATGCCACCATTTTCACAATAGGCAAATGGTTACCATAGTAACTGTGAGATGGTTCAAATGAATATCACCCAATACAGAAATTCTTAAATTATTTAAATTTGAATGCAAAAAAAAGCCAACTTGGTTTCTATTATTTTTCTATTTTAAACCCCCAGACAGAGGAGAAGAACCCTCTGTAAAAGCAAAAATTCCAACCTCATATGTTAGCTCTAGAAAATTGGATTTCAAAATAATGCAGGTCACATAACTCTCCTGTTATGTTTTGGGTCACTGGTTTGTTATGTTTTGGGTCTGCTACTGTTAGAAGGTGGACTTCACTCAGAGTGCCATTTCCACCTGCTTCGGTTTATTGATTCCGAGACCCCAGAGGCGACACAGAACCGAAAGTACAAACTCTTTGTTAAAATTATAATTAAAACAAATTGAGATATTTTTACTGATTTGCAGATGGTCATATCTGCTGCGTAATAAGTTTATAGAAACTGACAGTGCCTGATACCTGATGAAACCAACATGCTTTCTATAAAGCTGTAGAGAGCTGTACGTTTGTTTGAAATTACCCCGGGTCAACAGAACCCGAAACATAACAGGCATCCTGACATTTTGAACATAATAGGAGGGTTAAAGGCTGTGTAATTTTTTTTGCTGCAGTTTAATGAGGATACAGAGCTGATAAGCCAGGGGCGCTGTACAGATGCTTGAGGATGGGGCTAAGCAGGAGTCCTCTGTTGTTAAACTCTAGCTTTTCCTGATTACAGGAAACATGACTGCCTAGCTGGCTGCCACCAGTGTTACGGAAATCTTTACTTTTAAGAAAACGCTCTGTGGCATTGACGAGGGTCTCTCCGTATTGAGACTGGCACGGGACACACACATCTCTCAAAGTTGCCACCTTCAGCTACAGACTCCTACCAGTGTTGTGTTGTATTACTGAAAGACTGCACTGTGCATGAGTGTGCTGTTATTGGACCTAGGGGTTACACTGGAGTAAAGAAGCAATGCTCTGAATCTGCAAATCTCATTTCTATGAACTAACAAACGTGCTTGATCATTGCCCCTTTAACATTTACCTTTTCATTTTTTGGTACTGCTACTAGTCAACTGTTGGAAATCGGTTATAACCAGAGTTCATTTTAATGGGATGTTGCATATCATATAGTGTCACTCAGTGGCTAGTATTTTAGAAGGCTAGAGCTCAGGTTGGTTAATGCGAAGCTACCCGTGTCTTTTGGATGATGGGGACACAAGAGTAGCGTAGCTGGGCAGAGCACCAAATGACATGCACCAGTCATACATCCTGTCACTTCTATTCCCACCTGGCATCTTTTTCCGCAAGTTAGGTATAATTCTCTGGAAGAAAAAAGTTACTTGATGTTTTTTGTCAAATATGCCTGCCGTTGGTAAAAATACCTTATCAGGGATTCAGCTTATGTCAATTTAATACTGTTCGGTCATCAGTGAAGCCTGGAGCCTCTGTCTTTTAAACTACTCAATTCTATTCTCTCTGCTTTTTTTCAATTTTAATAATCCGCAAAGGGAGTGTTTTACAGCTCATTGGAGAGCTGACTGTGTTAGTGTTGGTGGCGATGGTACTGGAGAATTGGGAATGGGATGTCTCATTAATTATTGACGTGTAGGGTGACTCTGCTGGGGAGCTAGAAAGTATTTACAGAAGTGTTCTAGTTTTTTTTAGGATCAGAGCAGTGGCTGTGCTGGAGAGCTGAGTGGAGTATCTGGAGTCATGCTCGTTATCAATGTGAAGGGTGACACTGCTGGATGGCTGAGAATGGGTTGTTTCAGTGCTCATTATTAGGGTGAGCAGAGCTGGGAATGTGAGGTGCAAGGTGCAAGTGCTGGGGAGCAGAGAATGGAGCAACAGGTGCGGTGGATGTCACTCAAGGTTAGGCACTGTCCTGCCTTCTGTATGGTAGAGATCGACACGGTCCCATTCCCTTACTCTTGCCAGTGTTGCCTGCCACGTTTACACATCTTCACTGTAAGAGTGGGGCACACCAGGGGCCCAGATTTATATTGAGTAAATGGCAGGCCAGCCTTTGTACTGGTTTTAAGTAGTTTAATTTAAAATTAGTTTTTGCCGATAAATAACAGCGTAATATTTCAGCAGTCAAGTGATTTTGCTGTCTAATTTAGAAACGCTAAAAAATATAAACTGCTTTCTTTCCTGATCAGTGATCTTAATGTCAAACATTTGTTCTGTCTAGTGTTGCACAATTGTAATTATGTATTTGTGTGTCAGGCTTTTTTTTCTGATTCAAATACACACACACACACACACATTGCATGCAGATTATAGAAGTGCTTTTACTCATTTCAGGTATTTCATTTAGGATAATTAGTCAGATCTTACATGTCTGACACTCATTAATTCCCGGTATTGTTAAAAAGCTGAAGGAGGTTCAGTAATAGCTCTTGTGTAACATAATGTTCCTTAATATGCCTTAATATAAAATAGACAGACGTTTGACCTTTCAGTTCCCTTCGCTTCTCCTGCTGTATTATTATTATTATTTATTTCTTAGCAGACGCCCTTATCCAGGGCGACTTACAATTGTTACAAGATATCACATTATACATTATTTCACATTATACAGATATCACATTATTTTTACATACAATTACCCATTTATACAGTTGGGTTTTTACTGGAGCAATCTAGGTAAAGTACCTTGCTCAAGGGTACAACAGCAGTGTCCCCCACTGGGGATTGAACCCACAACCCTCCGGTCAAGTGTCCAGAGCCCTAACCACTACTCCACACTGCTGCCCACACTGCTGTATATTATATTACAGCATGACTCAGCGTGGGGAGTGATCAGAATGAGGAAATACAGTGCCTGGGCAAATAATTTGCTTACATGCACACAATGATCAAATACAATGAATACAGCTGAAAACGAATGAGACACATATAGGGAAAACATTATTAAACTCAATATCACATTATTAAAGTACTTAAACTGAAAAACAGCACTCCAAGCAATATATTCTTTAAAGATCCATTGGGACTGTTCTGAACAGCTATGGAAACAGTAGCGGCAGCGTTGTTCAAAACGACATCACTACAAATAACAAAATGAAATGTAACCTGACTTCCACACTGCAGTATTAGTTTACAGTGCTCTGGAGCGCACAGATTCAAAACATGACCTCCTAGTGCTGTTAAAGGGGGCTGCTGCCATCACTGCATGCTTCACTGGAATCCCCAGCAGGCTATCACTCTTACAGGAACTGCCCTGGCGTGTTTTTGCGTTTGCTCGGCGCACCGTAAATCAATCTCATCCTCTCGGACTTCCCTCCCCCGGGAACTGGCCTCTCGTTTAAAAAGCTTTCTCGAGCGTTTAAGTACTTTCGCCTCTCCCTTAACCCCTCAGTAGGGGGTGAAAATGTGTTAAAATTCCTGTTTAAATAATAGATCCCCTGTTTTCTGTGGCTGTTAGAAAGAATAGCTTTAAAGCATTTTCCACTGTGTACGTTTATGAGCACGAGGCAAAACGGGTCAGTATGCACAAATAAAGAAAAAAAAAATGGCAACCTGGTTAATAACCCAATGGACAAACCAGAGTCAGTGATTATGTTGAACAATTATCATTTTACCTTGTGACAGATACCGCCATGTAACTCCAGGTAACATAAAAGCAGGTCATTTTATAAGCGTTTTATATCACAGGCAACCTTAACCACTTCCATTTAACCAGCTGTTACTTTACTATGTCCTGGTGTGCAGAAGTTAGTTTGCACTGACTTCATCACCTTTCTGGAGACGGAAATTAAAAGGCAGTTGATCCCATAGTTGGGGGATTGAGTGATGGGCTAAGAGTCTTTATCAAGTACCCTGTGACTGGCCCACTAATCTCCACATTAATGACTTGAGATTGCCAACCAGCAGCCAAGGCAGGACTGTTTTAATTAATGCACCGGAAAAGATCCCACTGGCTTGTAATGTTAATCACATGATTTTATAAGCAAACTTTGTTGGCCTGATCAGAATGAAGAATGAAATGGATTTGGGAGGGAAGCTCCATATAACTCTTTCTTTAGACTCCATAGATATTGATGGCTACCTTATTCCTGCTATGTCTGCTTGACATCTAATCATCTAAGAAGCAAGAAGGTTAGTCCTGGTAAATGCTTGATAGGAAACCAAGCTGGTCTGAGCTCAACTCAACTCCCACTATAATGTAAATAGAGGGGTTGCAGTGTTGTGACATCTTTTGGCCATGATGTTTAATCCTTTGGTTATGATGATGACACTCTTGAAATTTGTATTTCTGTGCTCTAATATACAGTGACATTTATGTTCCAACAAATGTAATATTTGTTTGCTTCAATAATACCATCATTGGGAGACTTTAGCAATGGTTATTCAGAACGAAAGACCACATATTGTTATAAAAAGACTAGACACCATACCCCGCCCAGGCTGAGTGAAATTAGTGTTTATAGCAGCAGGATCTTTATCCGGGTATTGACTTCGAAATCTCCTTCAGCTAATTTGTTCATCATGTTATTTTTCCACAGTGCATTGTATTGAGCTATATATATATATCAGGATGTTTGATTTACAGTATGTCTTCATAATTGACTATCAGCAGTATTTCAATAACCAACATCAATCTCCCATCATCATGTAGACGCCACCAGACGTGGTACAGCAAGAATATAACTACAGACCTAGTCTTCAATCCCTTCTAAATTGTAAACAACCTTGAAAAGGAGTTGGTGCATCTCTGTTTCTCCTTAACAAAGTGTAATGCAATATAACATGGTAAAGCAAAACAAATCTGATTCATAGGAAAAGACTTGTAAAGAGCACAAATTGTGTGGTCCAGTGGTTAAGGAAAGGGCTTGTAACCAGGAGGTCCTCGGTTTAAATCCCGGCTCAGCCAGTGATCACTGATTGTGTAAGTCACTTAACCTCCTTGTGCTCTGTCTTTAGGGTGAGACGTTGTTGTATTTGACTCTGCAGCTGATGCATAGTTCACACACCCTAGTCTCTGTAAGTTGCCTTGGATAAAGGTGTCTGCTAAATAAACAAATAATAATAAAATCACTGTAAGTTTACTATGGTGAACTCTTATTAGGGTTTATACTGTACAGTACTGTCACTGTCACTTTTTAGGAGCATGCAATGCCATTAGCCTCCTTGAGAAAACATTCACACAATTCAATTAGGGGTTTTATTCATTCATATCCATTAGATCCTTCAAAGCCTTTAATCAAGATGCATTTATTGCATTTATTCACAGCTTGAATCGTACTGATTGGGCTCAATTACAATTGATTCCGGGCATTGATTAAACACTATTATATCGTGACGTTTGAAATCTCCAAAAATGTCGACCTGCCATGCTCAATTAGAGAAGGGCTGGAATTGAGAAGATGGATGTGTGTTCGCATCTCGCATGGCAATGCAGCATTTCAATTAAAGTCTACGGGCAAAGAGATTGCACGCTGGTCAGGATGTATCACAAAATATTCGAAACTTCAGTGACAGGGCTGTTAATTAACAGTAGCTGAGCGGTGTTGTTCAGCTTCTTATTCACCTCACTATAACTACATTTGACTGCGTCATACAGCACCTGCTGTATAGTTTGGATATTTTGAGGTTCCCGTTTTGCACTTCAGACAAAGTGAGTCACATCAGGTTTATCTGTTTACTGAAATTCTACAATAGCAATAATATTTTCTTGGTTAGCTGGTCTGTAGAAAGGTAGCTAGACGGTCAAGGCTAGCGGCAGGAATAACACTTAAAGAAAAATACATTTAAGCACAGGTTTGCACACTTTTATTTAGAACTTTCAAATGATAAACATCCCCCTTTAAAACCTTGTTATAGAACCCCCAAGCTAACCCCAGGGCTTCTGTTCAGGGGTGCCCATTGAACCCCCAATTGGAAGTGATATTGGCATTTGGAATCGTGGCACTGGCAGTGCTGTACCCTCCGGCTGCCTCGCTGGATCCCCCTTTATCCACTGCCAGCTGTGCACTAGGCGCCAGTTGTGGCCCTTGTCTCCCCCCCCAAAAAATTCAGGGGGGTGGGGTGAAAGCACTCCCCCCCCCAAGGGCTCCTCCTTCTAGGATAAGCAACAACATCTCCTGCTCATCTGGGTCTTGTGACGGCAGCTCCTCAGCCTCTGGCTCTTGGGGACATTAGTGGCTCCTCCTCCTGGGACCTTGGGAGCCCATCAGCAGACATCCCCCTCTTCTCTTGGGACGATGGCAGCTCCTCCCCACCTCTAGCTCTCAGCACGACACTGTGTGCCCATACTCGCCGCAGGCGAAGCAAACAGCCCTGGTCCTCCAGTTAGCCGAGAAGCTCCTCAAGCTCAGCGTCCCACAGAGCTTGGGAATCTGCTGGCTTCAGGCATGTCCATCCTGTCTACATCTCCATTTCTTTTCCTTGTCAGGGCATGACCATACATAACAGTATACTACTATTTAAAGGTGAACTTCTGACTGCTCTGCCCACTCTCTTTTTGGTCTAACTGTGATACACACACACACACACACATATATATAGATAGATAGATAGATTTTTTTTTTCTAGGCCAGTTTTTGTCCTTGCTGGAAAAAAAACAAGGTGATGAAATTAATTACCTTCAATTAAAGCAGATGTTCCATTTCGAGTCCCATGTTACCAGGTCATGGCTCCTTTGCCACAGGTCTACCTCGGGCTAGTCTGATTGCTTTCTCTGTGTGTCCCGTGGCATTTGGAAAGAGGCCAATGCAATCTGTCTCTATAAATAAGGATTAATGATGTGTCAATACCTTTAAGTATTGGTTATACAATTCAGGTTCCTGTTCCTGATTGTCAGTGTTTTCAGATCCCAGTTTTAGCACGGCAGCTCTGGTTTAAGTCACAGCCGGCATGCTGTATCAGCACAGATGAACAGAGTTGGTTGGCAGGGGCTATCTTTGTTGTTGTATAGGTTTCCTCTGCTTTAGGCTGAGCTGCAAGCCGCAGGGTTAAAAGCACAGATGGCAAATTGGTTTAAATCCCGCTGCCATGGGGCTCTGAATGAAATGATAGTATTGTAGTAACTGGATACTTGACAGGTTGTCTAGTAGCTGTATATTATTCTGTGTTAACAGTGAAACGGTGAAATCTTCCGTCTCCTAGTAAAGGTCTGATCCATCTTTCACCCAGGAAGGGAAAAGATCAGGTAGCCTTCGGGCCTGTCGTTGAATGCAGCTTCCATCCTGGGTACTGACTTGTTTCAATAGGCACTTTGATAAATCTGTGCATTTCCAACTAAAGAACCCAAGCATGTGTTCAGGCAACTCATTTGTAATATATTAATTATCATTGAAGAATTGTTTGATTTCTGTGTTTTTGTATTTTTAATCTTGTGTTTTTTTTCTTTTCACTAAACATCTTAGTGAAAATAGTTGGCTGGTGCACTGGTGCTGTGATTATAATAAATGCATGTACCCCTTGCCAGAAGTCGGTATGCCAAAATTGTTTACCTTCTTGTACATATTATTAGTTATTATGTCAAGGTATTGACTGACCGACATATTCCATTTTTGACAGGAGCGTGAAAGTAAAGTTCCTAAAAAAGTCAAATAACAGTACCAGATATTTTATAAGAAGTAATAATAATTTATAGTTGAACCTGTCTCCTGGTTGAATTTTGTGGTCCTCTTGCCCACATAAACCTCTGCTTATATTAACTTACTAGAAGTCCTTTGGGTCTTCTGAAGTTTCTTTCATTAATGATGCATACTACTTTAGAATTTAGTACATACCACCAGTGAGTGTTTTATATGCATGAAATAGCTTCAGTATATACCCAGACTTCTCATAATTGCATAACCATTGTTAACACAAGGCTCTGCCCTTGCCTTGCTTTGGAGCAGCATTGCAGTCTTTGTTCAGATTTCCATAGTTCAGAAATCCTATAGTCCTGCAGAGCCCGCTGTCAGTCTCATGTTGATAACTTTGTTTTTGCAGATGGAATGTCTGCTATAATCTGTTCTTGTTTGCAACAATGCAGTCATGTCTATGTTTATTTATTCTTGAACAATCTGTGTACTCTACTTCCAGTTAATGCAGATGGTCTTGTGCATTATTTCCATTCACGTACAGACCTGGGAGACCCAGAAGGTTAATAGCTTGCAGGAAGAACAGTCTTTTTAATTATATTATCCATGTACTATACTTTCTGTATGACCTGTCAACATGGAGCAACATAGCTGCCCAGAAGCAACAGTTAGGGCCCAATTTAATTAATGTATGGTAATGATTTTATTTTACTGATGCAATGAATACATTACTGTTTACAACCGTTTAAGTGTTTTTTTTCTAACTCAATCCACACCTTTTTCAACAGTAAAATCAGAAAACACAGGTTGTGTTTAAGCCACTGAGCTATTTGAAAGCGCCTCAATAAAAAAAATTAAATTACTTTGAGAGGTCTGAGAAACTCTGAAAAGTTTCCAGCACTTTTAAGATGACCAGTTTCTGAAGGGACCATCACTCAGTGTAAAAGACATTCAAAGAGAAAAGGCTTTTACTCTCATAAGTTAGTCAAAGGCCCATCTCCTCATTATTCTGAGTTGAAATGCTTTGAAGGAGCTCTGGAATTGCCTGACTTGGTGCCATTCTCATGTAAAGCATTGTCCACATTTCAAAGCAAGACTAACGCTCTCGGCAAACAAAAGCTTTCTAGGCCCTGAAAATATTTAATTGTCCTGAAATGAATAATAATTGAAACAGCTGGTAAGCTGCTAGACCTCAATACAGCAGGGAAAAATCCAATGAAACAATCTATGGTGTGTGGTAAAGATACTTTGAAATCTGACATTATTTGGCTCATTTAAACCGTAAAATCCAGGGAATCTCTGTTTTCAATTAGAAAAGCCATATTGGTGTGCTGCTGCTTCTGTACGACGTGTATTAATGTGCACGTCATTTATGTGTAAATGGAAAATACTTTGAATATGTTATGAAAATAAAAATGAACAAAATATGAATATGTTTAGCCTTGATGTCTGCCCAAAGACAAAATCCACACATCCACACATACAGTACCAAGATGCAGACAAGTGCCCAAACATACAGCACACATTGGACACGCACACAGCGGGTAAACGACTCCCATCACTTAACTGCTTGTCTATTATTGAAGTGTTACTAATGTGTTGTTATTTGCCTGAATTATCCATCTTGTGAGCTAATATACTGCTTATTTTAATATTTTAATTGGAAAAAAAAACTTTTTTCAGTTTGTCATGTTTAACTGTCCAGCAGAAACATGACCCATGGTAATGTTCCATTAGATACATTATTATTATTATTATTATTATTATTATTATTATTATTATTATTATTATTATTATTATTATTATTATTATTATTATTATTTATTTCTTAGCAGACGCCCTTATCCAGGGCGACTTACAATTGTTACATTACACATCCAAGACCAGTATTTCAGGAGCAGCTATGAAAGATCTCTATACCAGTGCTGAAAAAGTACAGGGACTAAGACAAAGTAATATATCCAGTGTTTGTGCTAATCATGAATTGAACCTATGGAATTGTTTACTTTGTTTACAGCTTTCCCAAGGAGTTGGCTACTCTTTCCATACTACTAAATTAGTAATACAACCTTTGAATAGCAAGATGCAGTCTTTATGGAAATTTTTGCAGTCTTTATGCAGTCTTTTTATGGAATTAAGACTCCTATTGCACAGCACTTTCACCCATTCCAGGTTTTACTACAAGCTTGTAGCTACGGTGTATAGGGAACAAGCTCAGGTGTGTCTTATTAAACTACTATGTCATGTATTCCCATCCCTGACATTCCTGTAATAAGAGGATGTGCAGTAGAAAAGAAGGTTACATGTTGCCAATCAATGTGATTTGTTTTTGGCTTTCTTTTAGAAAGTGAACAACGAAGCCTCAACACTGCCCTAGCAATGTAAAGATTATGTAGGTTTTCTTATCAATTCTGTCTCCAAACTGGCATTTACTTTTGCTCTGATATAATTAAGCCAATTGCATGCAATTTGTTACACTTTGGCCCAAATTACCATCCTTTTAACCTGCTACTGTATCACCCACTTACACCGTACAGGGTGCTGAATTGGGATTTTTTAGAAAATGCTGAAAGTTTGCCGTCCATACTTGCAAAAAAAGATCGTTCAGATGTGTATCACAGAGTTCTTTGCTGGAAACAATCTGCAGTAATGTACCTTCCTGTTCTGCACATTTCTGCACTTGCATTACTTTTTTGCACTTACTTTTTATTACATTCATAGGTTTTAATACATCTTTTATATTAGTGTAATGAGTTTCTTAATAAAGATCTTTAACCGCATACACGCTTGTTTGTTTTGTTTACTGTGCTGGTGATTGGGGGGCATTTTGAATGTCAGGTTATTGCGTGGGAGTTTATACCATCCATCGCTTAATGCGGGTGAATCACGTTAACACAAACATGCCCGTTCTAAGCGGTGGCGACTATACTTCTCTAAAAGCAGGGATTCATTTGTCAGCCTGCTCTGCCTCTCCTGATGAAGTCTAGCCCTCTCGCTAATGCACCGTTATCTCCTTGTTGATATCGCACTCAGCATGCCCCTGTTGTTTCTTATTACTTGTATGCATTTCTAGCTGAAAGCTTGGAATTATTTAGCTTAAAACTGGAAAACAAAATAATGCAGCAGGAATAGGGCTGTTTAATTTTTTGTTTGTTGGTTTATTAAAAAATTAAATGCGAAAGACTGACTTGTGCTAAGGGCTGACACATTTTTAAAGCTGATTGAATTCAGATGTGTTAATAATCAAGTATGAACACACTGAGATCCAGAAAATTCAATACGGTATAAGAAACCTCAGTGCTGGGGATCTGAGAGTCAGCAAATTCAATACAGCTTAGAGAACACATTACAGGGGACTTGAGAGCCAGCACATCCAATAGAGGACTGTGGTAATGGTGATCAGAGAGCCATTGAATTAATTATACAAAGCTCAGTATTGAGGATCTAAGAATGATTTCTTCTACAGGGAAAGGGTTACATTGACTGCATCGCTGCCTGCACTTCGGAGGCAGCTGCCAATGTTTGAAATTACAGTGAAAGTAATGTCCCAGAAAGCAATGCTAATTAAGAATGAAAGTTTCATATTCATGTGTGAAATGCCAATCACACTAAAGCTGTACAGCTGTCAAAACAATTCAGCAAGGCTGCGCTGAAATCGTGTTCTTCTCCCTCAACAGGCATTGTGGGTCAAACTCCTATCACACGGTTACGGTATTTTTTCTTGTTTTATTGTGCAGTTTTAAATACTGAGGATCTTTCATCTGTTTTTATCCCCTGATGCCCCCCAGGAGATTTTCTGTTTCCCGTAGAGCGCCCCCTGCTGCCTGCAGAGCACAATGTTTTACAGGGGATGGATAGACATCAGAATCATTGCACTATATGTTATGTATTCTTGTGTAAATCGGTTGCCCTTCACATAACTGATGGACATGTTATGTTATGGCATATATTCTGTAATAAATACAAGCTGTAGTCTTTGACAGATTACTGGTTGGACAGTTGAGACTTTGGGCAGGTGCTTTCCTATCCAAAAAAAACAGACTTTGCTTCAGACACCCCAACTTCCCTGAAGGAATTAGACGCAGCAATCCTTAATAAACGGTCACACATCTCTCCAGAACATCGGTACTGTCTTGACTGCTCATTATGGCCTTGCTGCATCCTATTGATAGTGTTATGGCAGGTGTTTCTTTGTTTCCTGTATTTGAGCTATTCAAACATGAGAGTAATGAGAGTACTTGATGACCATGGAAATAAGTTTTTCCATATCACCACAAAAATAACTGTCGCTCTCATTTTTTATTATTTCCTAAGTGTGGTCTTGCTTTGTCTCTCAATTGAAGCTGTTTGTGGGGTGACCCATTGGGAGATGTGGGTGCAACACATACTGGTTAAATTGACCAAAACATTTGAGCTGTGCCAGTGACGCTTTGATGCGATGATGAGATTTCTTTGTTAATTTGAGCAATATGTTTAATCAAACTGCTGCTGAACAGATAGCCCTGAACACGGTGACAGCAATAACCGAGCCATGACAATCGAGCCGCTCTCTCTCTGCAGCTGTCATTTTCTCTTCCTTTCTCCTTTTTCAGCCTGTTTTCTTCTTTTTTGCATACAGGTATCTATCCTTGTTTTAGACCCACTCATGTTGTTTTTTCTCTATCGCTCCTTCACTCCCTGCACTTTTTCTGTTTCCTCATCTCTACTCTTTCCCCCATTCCTGTCTCAGGCTTTCCCCCCATTCTTCCTTTCCTCTTTTCCACTTTCACACTCTATCGTCTTCCTACTTCACTCTGTGTCTTTGTTTCTCAACCCTGTTTTTGTGTGTGGCTAAAAATGGCAGCATTTGTAAAAAGGCTTTACTCCAGTTTACATTTGATTACATTTGATTTGCAACACAGGCCTAGTTTTGTCACCTCTCAGTGAATTTCTGTGGATGGACAGACACCGTCACTAGTGTCCAGGTAGCTAGAGTGCACTTGTCTTCACCAGTTTGTCACCAGGATGTTTCAGAAAGCCGTGTGACAGATTGCTATGGTGACGGGTCTGCAGACAGGTTGTTCTCTGGCATTCTTGATAAGAGTCTCGCTGTCAGTGCTGATGGATCCCTCAGCTCTCCGCATCCAGAGACCTCCGGTCAGGAGGGATGGGCACTCAAACAATCTTCTTTTATATTCTTATCCAGCCCTACTCACAAAGCTTTACCTTTTTATTTTTATTTTTTTAAAGTCAGTCTTCTGCATAAAATAAAGTGTGACATTCGCAGCACTGTTCTGAAGCGATCAGCAACTTTCTCATCTTCTTGTCCCTGGTCTATAGGTGTATATCCGGATCCTGGATAACGAGTGGAATGTGTATCGGCGCTACACGGATTTCCGGACGCTGCATCACAGGCTGCGATCCCGATTCCCACAGGTCGACACCTTCAACTTCCCACCCAAGAAGGCCATTGGAAACAAGGTAAAGTACCAGGGGGGCCTGGGGTGAGTTGCTGATCACAGCATGGATCTTTATCTTTAATCAATGGTTCCTTCTCTTACATTGTAACTAACGTGTAATTGTATAGCAATGGCCTTGTTACCGGATGCCATTACTTGGTTTGCATTATAATGCATTATATTATAAAACGGTTACAAATTACATATCAAAATTAGACGTGCCGCATCACAGATTAGTATATTGAAATAGGTTGAGTTTGGCTTCCATCAGAAAAGTGAAACAACAATTTCTTCAAATATGATATGCTCTCCTGCGGGCTCTATTTTTGATAGAGGCAGATGGAGTATGCTGCATACTGCTCAGAGTGGCACATTCTTGCAGTGTAGTATATGTTGGCAATGCACTATGCTGGTGTATAATGGAGTGTGTAATTCACTGGAATGTTTGCAGCACCTCACAGGGTCACTTACTGTTCCTTTATCAGTTCTGCTGTTTTATTGCCATGGCAATAACAACCCGGTCCAATTTCAAGGAGATACCGGCAATGGGTTTCCTAGTGAGGAGGTGCAGAGGTCCAAAGGAATGTTAAATTGAGATATCCACCATCGTAAACATTATTAACGTGTTTGACACTGTCATCATTTTCATCATGTTCTCTTTAGACAGCAGAACAAGTAGGTCAGGGGAACCAGGCGTATCAAGCTGACTGAAGACAGATAAACTAGTGAAAGTGCAGTCAAGAAATTAACTATTTAATTGAAAGGAGTCATTTATTTATTAATGCCCCATTGTGGGATTTGTAACCCCATGGCCATGGGGATGCAGTGAAGATGCTTGCATGTCATGCTTACATTTTTTAGGTACAGTAAATAAACAGAACAGGCTGTGATCAGTTGATACAGGTTGAATATTTGAATGTGCACCTTTTTATTCCAAGAGTTATTCCAACTTTTGTGGCATTCTTCTATATGTGGGATAAGCGCATGTTTCAATAGAGTTGAAGAGACAGTAAAAAAGTACAAATCACTTAGAATCCACCTGCAAGACTTCAGTATGGTTTCTTTTTTAAAATGTTGATCTACAATCACAATTTATTATGTTGTTGTCTTCAGCCATTCTCTGCTTATACTCTGACATTGGTACATGTTTTTTTTTTGATGATAATACGGTACACATAGTCTGATAGTGGAGGTCTACGCAGTGTAGCAGATGTTAGATTCGCCTATAATGGACCTTCTACTTAACAGATTTCCTCATGACATAGAGCAAACCTTTTAGGCTGCTGGCATATTCATAGCAGTTTAACTACAGTCCATTAATGGATTCGTGACAGTGTGCCAACACTGGTTTTGGCAAGTAAGTAGGAACCAAAAAGTTCTCAATTGGAAACTTTTTTTCTGTTTGTTAGCAGCTTGTCTTTTTTTTTGTAAGAAATGAACTGCTGACAGAATGAAAGTGATAACATGATTGTAAATGAACTGTTTATCTGTGAAACTCTCCACCCGAGTTCTCTGTCTTCTCTGCTTAGTCAGCGACAAGGGAAATGCAACAAATCAACAAGAAATTAATCTCTGTGCTGCCCTGTGCCGTAACAGACTGAGGGCTTTGGTGCACAGAGCTGGCAGTATATCCCTCTTCACAAGAACACCGGGAATAAATCTGTCAGTGCTGTACCTACCCTATGGACAGATATGCAGGGGGAAAGGGGGATTAGCAGAATTTTTCACTCCCACCTTTCAAAGTCAGTAAATCTTTCACTGTGTAGACATGGTAATCTCACAGTTTTCACACACTGTTTATTTCTGCCCCTTTGACGGACAGGCACATGTATTGATAGTTTGGCCAAATGTTTCAAATGGATATAACTGTATAAATAGACAGCTTTACTGGTTCTTAAAACATCATTTTTTTTTAAGAAGCTACTGTAGAAGAGACTCTTAAAATAACTGCATATAAATTCTAACTTTCGACTTGTTTAACTGAGCAGCTAAAATCTTTTTTGTCATCAACAGTTGCAAGAGAAGGGAACGTTTTTGCAAATTTAAATCATTGGCAAAACTCATACAGACCCTCAGTGCCGTCAGTCACTAGAGCATTTGGAAGGGCTGCAGAGATGGATGTTATGTGAAGCTTTAGCAGGAGATTGATGTTGTGTGAAGCTTTAGCACTGGCAGCCACTCAGAGCAGCAAGAGCAGCGCTAGATCTAGGCCTTTTCAGCAGCATATGATAATCCCACTTCTGTCATGAAAAGGTGCCATCTTCTAAATCCCTCTGTTTTGCATTTAAAAGGAGAAAGTGTCCAGTCACAATTTTCCTCTTCTTCACCAGAGGTGATAGAATTGACATTTGATGCTGTATTTGTTGAAGCCAGAATGTATAAGTGATACAGCGTTTGCCAGCAAAGAAAGGGCTGTGAAGTTGAGGACCAGGAGGCTTACCTGAGAGAGTGAACTGGGAAGCAGACTGAATGCAAGGAGGCAGGGTATGGGAGAGGCAGTGTGATATTGTCCAGAAAACAAAATGCTTGTGTGGCTGATTGATTTTCATGAGACTGCTTTTTTCTATAGTTCCTCAAACGGTAAAAAGCCATAATAACAGTACTGGCAGTGATTTAATATAAAAATGCATTTTTGAACATTACTGTAATGCCAGAAAGGCAATAATACAAAATAAAGAAGAAAAAAGCAAGCTTTTTCTTCAAAGTTGAAATAAAAAGCACCAGACTTGATAGGAATAGGATTTTGTTGATAATCGTTCGGTCTGTCGAGATTAGCTGTCACGTCATTTTTAATCCAGTTATTGTTTTTTTTCTGTAATCCGTTCTTTCAGAATTACATTTCGTAGGGCTAGGGTTTATTTTGTTTTCCCCCCTGGGTATGTGTGACACACTCCATAAAAGCTTTTCCCACGTTTCAGTAAATGACTCAATCCTACTTGCACATTGATGATTGTTACTATTTGTAATCTCTATTCTCCACACTGCACCACTTTGTAGTGCTGACTGACACTTGGCTGGGCTAGGAGATGTCTAGGCTTCCCCACTGCCTCAGTCCATAGCAGGAAAAACAGTTTGTCTCTAGGGGTTTTCAATTGATTTAAGCAGTGGCTGATCTAAATGCTGCCTCCATACAGATAATTAATTAAAATACCAATGTAATGGAAATCAATCATTGAACTCCATGGGAGTCTCTTTACGGTATTCCTGTTTGTAAAAATATGTGAAGCACCTGCTATTTTAATGATATAAATGACAGCTTTTCTTAGATCAACAGCCATGTAGATCAATTGAATAGACTTATTCTGATAGATTTATAAAAAACTATCACTAAATATTTTTGACATGTGCGTGATTGATTGTGTGAAATGAACTGACTAACCAAATGAACGATGTGGCAGTCAGTGCTGTAGAAAATACCAGATCCACACTTGTCAGTTCCCCTGGGTGTGGCGGGCTATGTCAAGAACGGGGGCTTTGACAAGAGTGACTCCTGTAATGACACGCTATATTTATATGGGGGTGCATGATGCATCCTCCATGCAGCTGCATCTTTTCCGCTAGGGATTTTACTGGGAGAAACACACATGTATTTGTGCCTTGATGAGTGCTGTTATTGTGTACCTAATAGAATTACATTCACATTCTTATCTATTGGACCATAAGATCTATTTTAATGATCTAAACTGTATCCCATTTAATAGCCACTATATTTTAACTAGGTGTTAGCCCAGCTGGGCTTTCCCTCAGGGGTGATTTATTGACTCACTTGTTCACATTAATACAATTAAGTATACAGTAAAAAATCAGGCAGCTGTATTAAAAACACAGATGTTTCAGGGATGGAAATAAGGCTTCCATTGCATAGCAGTTTGATCCAATCCTTTATGACTTTAATAAGACACACCCGAGCTTGTTACCTATACACTATGGCAAATCAAGCTCGTATTAAAACCTGGAATGGGTGAAACTGTTGTGCCTTAGGAGTCTTATTTCCATCCCTGCTGTTTAGATCATCTTGGGGTCCTCTTTTAAAGCAAAGACACATTTTCAGAAAACCAGTGAAAATGAAAAACTAATCTTAACAATAATCTAACAGCTCCTCTGTGTGTTGCATACAAAACAGGTTAAAAAAAAAATAGAATAATTTGCCATAACACCATCAACAGGTTGTAGGGCCACCATGGACATCCAGGACAGCATTGATTGGCTGTGACTGCAAACTGTTTAAATTGCTCTGTAGGGAAGCGTTTCTGACCACAGGGGTTCAATACTATGATGTCTTGCGTGAAGCTGTTGTCACCGGCAGGCTGGCCCCTGCTAGGCTCCTCCTGAAGAGTACCAGCTGTTCACTGCTCCAGCAGTGCTTGGCAATTTCCCAACAGAGAACAGAGATAGCATTAGAGCTGATCTGGATTCCATACAAATCGCCATCTTTAGAGTACAAACATAGAAAGGTAGAGGCCAGCACTCTGACTACGGAGCCACTGATGCAGGTACCTACTATGAGATTTCATACCACCTGACGTTTGCAAGCAAGAGGTTTTACCGTTGACGTAATATCCTGTCGGTTACAATCTGTGTAGCTGGTGACTTGCTGGGGTCTCATCACTGAAACTGTGAATCATTCCTGTAGGCACTTGCCATGATAGTTAGTTTTACATTTCACAATGCTGTTACTTCCATGATGGAAAATTAATTGCTTAATAATGTATTAAACATTTGTTTGGTCAGTTCTCTTGAGTGTTTGAACTGTACTTAAACCCTTACTGCAAATAGGCACCTATGCTAATACAGTGTGATGAAAACATTGATAAAAAAAAAAAAAAATTGCCATTGAAATTATCGGTTTACACAGAATTCAAACTTATGGATGGATATTGTAAAAATAGAGAATTCCAATAAAATAACAGTTTTGACAAAATCAATAGAATCTGTAATCAATATATGCAATGGCTTGGAAAGATACAAATAAACAAATACACTAAAATGCTTTTGTTCCAGCTATTTTTCATGGCCAGTTGTTTTGATTGTTTGATGGAACAGTTTGACTGACTACACACATTCAAGATACAAGGGCCTACCTTATTAAGCTTATAGTTCAAAGCTGCCCTGCGTTGTTGTGTTACTATTATTATTGTTTAGCTGGTATCTGTGTGTTGGCAAAGTAAATGGGATTTAAGGCAATACATTTGGCTTTTTCATACTGTACTGTACACCTTCGTATTAGAAGTATATTGTGGGAATATGTGGAATCCTATATTGTGTCTTATGATAGTGACATAATATGTGTTTTTATTGACACGTTTTAGACAGTGAGGTTTTGTAACTAAGCCAGCTATTAGCCCCTGTAAATACATACTGCAAGGAATATTGTTTTGATGTGCTGTCTTTCCAGTTGCACTAGTTTGTTATGCATATGCGCTTGCAAGCTTGGGCGGGCTCAGTCTCCAATGTGCATTTGGCAAACATGTGGATTTAATGACATAGACTTGCCATGTCCACAATTTTGAAGGCATGCAGGATTGCTTTGGTTTCTGTCTCTATTTGTATGTAAAATACAATTTGAGCATGTTTGATAACCTTTGTTTGTCACTTACATACGCTCTGCAGTTTCAGAAGTACGAGAGAATGTACTTTACTGCTTTGCCATTCAGTGCTAATTAGAAAATGGGAGTACAACTATACTATGTAACAGTAAAAGCTTGCCCTCCATACTCAAGCTCTGATCTTCAGAATCTTAATAAGCACTTGACAGTCTCCAGAGTGCACAAGCAAGTGCTTTCAAGTCAATTTTGTCTTTTAATTAATAGGGCTAACATTGCCCCAAACACAAAGCAGGGCTAAACCACAGGTGAAAAGCTCTCTCTCACTTTATACTATCTCTCTCTCTCTCATATACTCTGGAATAAAAAAAAATACAAAAACGTTATTATTGCATTGACGTTCTGTACCACTCACTTTTTTCTGCCTTCCTTGTTGCCTTTTTCTCTCTGTCTTTGTTTGACCCCCTGCCTCTCACATCTCCCCCTCTTTCTTCCTCCCCCCCCCCCCCCCCCCTGTACAGTACAATACCTGCGTGTGCAGCAGCAGCAGGTTCTAAATTCCTGGCTTCATCATCTGCGCGTCAGTGAAGGGGAGGTCATTAAGCCCATCAAGAGCAGTGCAAGGAGCTGGGCCTGTGAAGTAGACTTGTTAGAGACAGTAAGGTGGGGGGGTAAAGGTAATTCAAGCTCACGCTGAGTTTAAAAGAAACCTTATTACTGCAGTGCAGGCCGCTGGCACTTTGAAATATGTTACACACACACACACACACAGGCATGAAAAGTATGAAAACTGCTGCTGGATGGGAAAGGGATAGTTCTGATCGTGATAAAGTCTGACGCCTTCATCTCAGCGATTGCTCAACAGTCAACAAGCAGTCCCACACAGGCAGTGACAACCAATGCATCAGGCATCAATCAGATACATCACTGTTTGTTATTGCTCCCCTGCAAAACCTTCTTGTATTGGTTTGTGTCTTTCCTATTTCATCTGCTCTCAGAGGATTTAGTTCTGCATATTTGGAATGTAAATTGCTATCGTCTGATTTAGAATCCTGTGACACACTTAATATTCTAAGTGTATTTAAAGTTTGATCAGAATTCAAACCATGCAAAGCCATGCCTCTAATAAGCACTCTGATAAGGATCTGTGTCTGTGATGGGACTTAATACGCATTTGCCAAGGCTGCTGGAAAAGAATAAGATACACATACAAATTCACATAACAAGCATATCACAGTCACATCAAAAAAGTGCAAACTGATTAAGAATTCATAATGATATTGACATAGAAAGGGAAATTAAGCAAACGGAGTAAAGAGCAAAAATCCTAGCAACCTCTCCAGTATAGAGTACCACTCTGAACCTGTTTTACAAGTAGGCATGCTGTTGTATTACTTGAGCAGTAGAAGGCTATTAATGATTACTTCAAGTGTGATGAGCTAATATGATTTATTAAATTTGCATATGAGTTGGCCCAAGTCTTGGCAAAGCTAAACATTTTCCCTTGTTATCAAATCACAGTGTCCACAGGACCTCCTTAAGGAAAGCCTACAGGGCAAAAAAATAAATCTGTTTGTCAGTGCAAGTTTACATCTCCATATGGTTTTCCTAACACAGAGTAATTTTCAGCTCTGTTGGTGACAAATATTTTTTTCTGTTCACATTATTAAGAAGTGCTGAGCCATCTCTGCTAGAGTAAGTGTGAAAGGCTGGTATACGAAGAGAGAGAGGGCCTTATTCTGAAGTAAGTTATTTATTCAAGAAACTACTTTAACTGCTCTCTGTTGCAGCAAAGTTATTATTTGCAAGTTGTACACCATAACAGTTGTTTAATTTCTCACTGAAAATGTGCCCTTGCCTTTGTACTAGCTTCAATGGTGTGAAAAAAAGCCAATTTCCTTTTTAAAAGGTTTGTTTTGCCACCAAAGCTGTAGTAACTAGAATAACACACAACATCTGCAGCTGAAGCAATAACATTTACAAAGGTTAAACATAGTTTACTTCTAAATTACTGCTGCCTGCATTCTGGCCAGGAAGCTTAGTTTGAAACACAAGTGCATCATTGTGCCTGAGTGGCAAGAGTCTTCTGTGAATAATCTTGTCATAACATCAACTCAGTGGTCAATTCAAACGCATCTTGTTGGTTCACTGACAGAGTGACGGCTGGAGAGCAGAGAATGGAGTGTGTTTAGTAGAGTGAAAGGGCACGTGAGATGAGAATGGAGTGTGTTTAGTAGAGTGACAGGGCTGGAGAAATGAGAATGGAGTGTGTTTAGTAGAGTGACAGGGCTGGAGAGATGAAAGTGGAGTGTGTTTATTAGAGTGACAGGGCTCGTGAGATGAGAATGGAGTGTGTTTAGTAGAGTGACAGGGCTCGTGAGATGAGAATGGAGTGTGTTTAGTAGAGTGACAGGGCTGGAGAGATGAGAATGGAGTGTGTTTAGTAGAGTGACAGGGCTGGAGAGATGAGAATGGAGTGTGTTTAGTAGAGTGACAGGGCTGGAGAGATGAGAATGGAGTGTGTTTAGTAGAGTGACAGGGCTGGAGAGATGAGAATGGAGTGTGTTTAGTAGAGTGACAGGGCTGGAGAGATGAGAATGGAGTGTGTTTAGTAGAGTGACAGGGCTCGTGAAATGAGAATGGAGTGTGTTTAGTAGAGTGACAGGGCTGGAGAGATGAAAGTGGAGTGTGTTTAGTAGAGTGACAGGGCTCGTGAGATGAGAATGGAGTGTGTTTAGTAGAGTGACAGGGCTGGAGAGATGAGAATGGAGTGTGTCTAGTAGAGTGACAGGGCTCGTGAGATGAGAATGGAGTGTGCTTTCACTGTGATAACAAACTGATTAGATCTCTGAAAGCTGCCTGCTATACCTGGCATGAACTGTATCCCTAATTGAAACGGTAATGTTACATAACCCTTCGGGAGTGACTTGTGTGTTTGTCAGTGGTTTCCACTTAGCTGTAGAGAAACACAATTGCTGTGTGAGCATCAGCAGACAGTTAGAGAAACTAAAGGATAATGAAATGCCAGCTGAACAGAAAAACACAAGCTGATATTTTGACGAATGTGCTAAGTCGAGGAAATATAAGCTAGGCGAGAGAAAGTTAGTATAGATACCTGAACATGTGAACAGCCTGAGACTTTATGCATTCTTGCCAGAGCAAAAAAAAAAAGAAGAAACAGGCAGTAAAGGGTTAATTTCCAAGTAGGCTGCTGACAAAGACAGAGTGCTGTGAAACTCCAAGTATCAACACTAGCAATCTCAAGGAGGAAAACCACTACCAGCAACCACCAATGCATCACGCTTCATACACCCCACAGATCAGATCACACAAGGTCAGAGAAGGTCAAGAAGACCACATTCAACAGATTGAATGAAGCAGGGCTCATTAGAAGAGTTAGACAAGTTTTTTCTCACCCAGGATAATGGTTTTCTTTTTGCCAGGTTCAGAAAATGGTTGGCAATGCTGTCCTACTCTTTATATCAATGGTACTGTATAAAGAAATCCTCACCTACGTTTTGCTTCTGGTAAATAATAGGGTATAATTGATCTAACTGTTGTACTTTAAACCAAGATAGAATTGCATTAAAAAAGAGATGTCCTTTATTAAGTAATACAGTGCACTCCATTTATAAGAATCACGTCTGTCCCGAATGATTTGATTCTTGTAAGCGGTTGATTCTTAAAAGCTGACCGATATGATTAAAATTAGCAAAAGTGTGCCTCTGCGCATCAGCAGTTTAAATACAGTATACAAATGGCACTGGTGCTCAATCACTGGGGACAATACATCAAAACAATCAAAACAAGTCCTTGTGGGTAAGCAGCTTGTTATTTGATCACGATTGTGTTTACGCAAGGCTGCAGAATCTTATTTTACTGCAGTATACTTGAGAAGTGATCGTCTCGTGAAGGTGCTTAGTTTAACTGCCGTGCGGTGTTATGTGTAATGGCCTTTGAATTAAAATGACATTGCGTGACAGTAAAATACTGTCCTGAGTACCACTGCATTTAAGCATCTGTGGCTTATTTTCAGTTGCGATGCAAATCTCACAGTTTTTCACTAAGCTGAGATTCAAAGCTCCTCAATCCCCTCCCCCCTCCTCACCGTGCCACGCCACAATCCCCCCCTCCTCGCCACGCCACACTCCACCCCCTCCCCCTCCTCACCACGCCACGCCACACTCCTCCCCCTCCCCCCTCCTCACCGCACCACGCCACAATCCCCCCCTCCTTGCCACGCCACACTCCATCCCCTCCCCCCTCCTCACCACGCAACACCACACTCCACCCCCTCCCCCCTCCTCACCACGCCACGCCACAATCCTCCCCCTCCCCCTCCTCACCACGCAACGCCACACTCCTCCCCCTCCCCCCTCCTCACCACGCCACGCCACACTCCACCCCCTCCCCCCTCCTCACCGCGCCACTCCACACTCCACCCCTCCCCCCTCCTCACCACACCACGCCACACTCCTCCCCCTCCCCCTCCCCCTTCTGCCCGCGTTGCCTGTGCCAGTGTTCCCTGCATCATTGCACGAGCCACGCTGCGTATGTGCCTAATCACGCGGGATGTGATCAAATTCAAATTCAAAAACAACTTTATTGGCTGTACACGTCATTGCACTTGACACAGTTTGCCCCGAAATAATTATTCTTATAAGCGGCTTGCTTGATTCTTACAAGCAGAGTATTTTAACATGGTTAGTATGGGAATGATTGTTTCCCAGTGGCTTTGATTACCTATATGCAGTTGATTCTTATATCACTGATTCTTATAAACAGAGTGTATAATATATAATAATGTATTTGCCTAGTACTAAAGGATTCAATCAAAGTACACATCACCAAATTATGAGCCCTGTATTGTAGCTCTGTATTGATTTTCTGTTCTACGGTTCACTGTAAGTTTGATTGTATTTCTTTTATTTAAAAATCTAGATAAACATTGAGTTGTAACACTCCGTATTTTAAGGTATACTTTAATAGAAGTGGCTTACACTGGCTTATAAGCCACTTTTATTAATTAACCACAACCTGTTTCCATCACTGATCCATCTTCCTCTGTCACACAGCCTTACAAGCCACCATGAATGTAGATTGAACAATCCTGCAGTGCCGATGTTTCAGGCTGTTATCTGTTGCAATTCCAGCCTGTCCTGTCAGACAAGCACTGAACTGTACTTAATAGCTGTTCTCATAGCTTTTAATTCACTCTGGACAAGATAAGGCTGGTCTGATCCGTGGGACTGTGCTTACAGAGGTCACCTAGAGGAGGGATACGACAGGTCTGCATCAGAACTGAATATATTTCTAACACATTGTTCAGTAACTCTAACGCAATGTTGTTCTCTGCTCCTTATTAAGGCGTAACAATGACAGTGCAAGAGATGTGAGAATGGCGTGCATAGGGGAATGGTCACTATACAGGTGCAGGCATGGAAATAAGACTGGATAGCAGTTTTATCCATTCCTGGTCTAACTGAGTTTAATAAGATACATTTAAGCTTGTTACCTATACACTGGGGTCTATCAAGCCCATATTAAAACCCGGATAGGGGGAAACTGCTGTGCAGTAGGAGTCTTATATCCATCTCTGGGGTGTCAGGCGGAGGCCAGGGTGCCAGTGCTGGAGAGTTGAGTTTGGAGTGTCATTATTTAGATGCAGACGGATGGTGCTGCAGTATTTTAACCTTTTAACCTAACCTCAGGCAATGTCACAGACCTCACACTGCATCTGCTCTTCTTGATTCTGAGAAGCCATTCCACAAAGCGCCCCCTTCTGTCTTTTGGAAATGAAACAGAATGACTTCCTTAATGATTTCAGGTCAGCGGGCTATCAGTGCCCAGGTTCCAGGGGAGGAGGGTTATAAACAATGAGCTAATATCTTAATTTCACAGAGCGAGGGCTGAAGGTCAGATAGTTCAGCAGTTGATCCTCGTCCCTTGAGTGGCTCTGCCTTGTACAAACAATTATCACCCATCATTCGTCAACGCTGAAGGCGGGCGGGCAGACTGCCAGGAACACCAAGAAAGGAAAGAAAGCTTGCGAGGAGAAAAGCGCAAAGGGATGTGAGAAGTCATTCTGGGGAACTAGTCGATTGCCTCTCTTTGTGGAGGTGTTGATCGAAAAATTAAGTGATGAAGTTGAAAACAACCATAAACAGAACTTCTCCTAACCAAGCAGGCATACATGAGCTGCATCCTGGATCACTGTCTAACTCTAGATCCTTGTAGGTGTTTGAATTCCATTATTTTTTAAATCATCTATTTTTTTTATTTTTTATGCTGCCTGGGAAATTAATTTAAGTAATATTTCACTTTTGTTTTTAAATTGCTTCGTAGACTTGATTAAAAAACTAATAAAAAGAATTAATGGAATTACCTAAAAACCAATAAACAAATGTGTCTGTTTGATGGGAAATTCTTCAAATTACTTGTGTTGAGTAATTTCAACATGTGTAATTTAGAGTCAAGCAATTTCTAAATGATTTAAAGTTAATCTAAATGTAGTTTTGTAAATGAAAAATCCAGGTAATGTAATTTATAGTTAGTAATTTATTTTATTTAGTGTAAACACCAAGATAATTAATCACAATATTATAAGGGCTGAAGGGGATATATTGAGCAGAAAAGCTACACATGAAATGTGAAAAATAAATACATCTGTATTTTGGATTACTTTAATTTACACACTGGGAGACATTAACAAGTCTATCAGAACTGGCTAGGAATTGTTAGTTCTTTGAGTTCTGCTATACCATTCTTGAGAAGCATCGTCAAGGACCTACTTAGTGGTACTGTATTACACTGAATTAGTGCAGTGCGGCTAATATGGACAATATTGGTACACTAATAGGGTAACATATATAGGGTCTTTTTCAAAGTAAAGAAACTGTATGTTACAAAGCTAGTTATGACAGTCATTCAGAAGCTACTTCAGAGTAGTTGCAGGAAACCTCAGTCAATCAGTTTTCAATTTTAAAACATGGCATTTGGTACTACACTGGCTAAAGAAATCTCTGTTTGCAAGCCATGCTTTCAGGTGGTCTTGCACTTCTTGGAGAGTGAAATTATACCCACCCCTTCGACTTTAACCAACCAGCTGCTTTCCCTATTGACCTACACGCTTTACATTCAGTAACTTTCTTTAATTCTATATTAGTATAGTAGCCTCTACAAATGTATGAATACAAGTTTAAAACCCCATGTAAAAAGTTGTTGATTATTGTTGATTTGTTTGTTTTTTTCTAACTTGGAGCATCAAACCTAGCATCGTAATACTCTGATTGCACAATTTGCACATTTTCTTATTTACAGAATTCTCTAGTCAGCTAAAAATTCAAAATTGAAAAACAAAAGCAATAAAGCAACAAAGTTTCAAAGCCAGGCACTGTGTATTCACAAACCTTGCTTCTTTTCCCAGTGATCTTTCAGGCTGTGCCAGATATTGGAATGATCACTTCAAACACCGCAGGTTAGACATCGAAAGCTTGTTTCAACCCTTTGTTTGAAAGGGCTGTGTTTGATCGCACCCAGCTCTCTTGAAAAGAGCCATATTGCAAACCCACCCCCCCACCCCCCTCAGAGCATGGCATGGTGCTGTGTATGTGCCAGGGTATCCTTATTGATCTGCATGCAAACACAAACACACACATACACATGCCCATATGCAGGACTATGGGAATGCTCTATATTACATTTTACCATGGTTTTAAACCATTTTTTAGACACTAAATCATTATATATCTTTGTCTATTAAAGGGATACTTTCTCTATTTTCCTAATGTTGTATTTCTTACCTATTTATGTATCGTCTGTAAGATTATTTTCTGTCTTGGTTTGCCATACTTTCTAATAATTTGACAGTCCCTTCTAAAAAGAGTTCTCGTGGCTGATTGTGGGGAAAATGAGCTGGTGAAGCATATTAATGTTGTGCTCTGCACTGGAACCCTTAGTAAAGCATTGTGAAACCTGTACAACACTGATATCTTTCCCCACAATCAGCCTTCAGGAGTCTTAACAAATACAATTGGAATAGTTGACTATATTTTGATAGAGCTAATGGTTTCCTCTCTCTGGTAGGTTTAATATCAATTCCCTTCAATTGCCTTCCTCTGTAACTTCTTCCAAATTGAAGTTTTGTTGAGAATTAGCCAGGTTCTAAACCCTATAACTTAGATTATGTGGTTATCTGTGGTTATTCTTGCTGTACCACGTCTGGTGGCGTCTACATGATGGGAGATTGATGTTGGTTATTGAAATACTGCTGATAGTCAATTATGAAGACATACTGTAAATCAAACATCCTGATAGATATATATATATATAGCTCAATACAATGCACTGTGGAAAAATAACATTGTGAACAAATTAGCTGAAGGAGATTTCAAAGTCAATACCCTGATAGAGATCCTGCTGCTAACATGCATTTCACTCATATTCTGACCAGCGTATTTTACCCGGTCCTGGAATATTAAAATGTCCTGTACCTGTCTTGACTTGAACCAAGGAACTGGGCATACAATGTATTTCTGCAAACTGGAAAGCGCTTCACTTGGCTGAACTGTAGCATTTCAAGAGTTCAAATATGTAGTTGTTAGGTGTTAAGAAGCATTGAATAATTACCAAATGAGATACAACGGAGCTAATGAAACAGAGTGCATCAATCAGCGATGAACCCCCTGTGTGTGAGAGTCTTGTCCATCCATCCCTCACTCGAAATGCACTGCTTTGCATGTGCAGTGTTTCATTTCATTTCAATCACTCTTCTTACATTTTATGTTATGGTGCTGTGCATGCTGAGCAAGATCGTAGGTTACCTATAGGGGCAGTAGGAAATTGGAACTAGTGAAAAAATAGATCCATTAGTAATGAAACCGGTCAATGGGAAGATTTGTGTTGATGAGTTTCTTGTCAAATATTTAGACATGTTTCATGAGGAAAATGTACAGTAAAATAGACAATTGTATATTATTGATGCTACTTCCCTTTGTAGAACAATATACAGTTGACCACAATGAAACTGGTAGCAGGTGTGTATACAGTATATGTGTTATTGCATTAATTGTGTAATATGGCCACCATTCTATTCAACTCCAGTTCCATTTCCAACATATCTGGTAGAAAATGTGCTTGCACCCAGGCATTCCATTTCGACCGCTCCTTTTCAATTACATTTGTAATGACGTTGAGTCCCAAGGGGAACTCCATTGACTGGTGTGATCACACATGATTTAATTTAGGGGCTCACTATTGACTTCTGAGGGAATTGACACATTTACATTAAGTCAAGTTTTAATCATTATAATTGCCTTTCTAATCTTTGCACATGCACGACAGTATAGATACATTTAAAAATCCCTAAAGAAACAATGTCTTCAATTGGTACTTTTAGTACTTCTGTATTGAAGACATTGAAAAAGAATTCTAGCTGAAATGATTTAGTATTTTTAAAGGCATTAGAAATATATAATTCTATGGAAGGGATTTTTCAGAAATACCAGATCATGCATATATACTGTAAATATACCATAGAGGGTGTTGACAGAGAAAACAAAAACACATTTGCAAATAAGGCATTACAAATCAATGTAAATAAAGTGTATGTGGTCTCTGATTACTGGATCCTTGACCTGTTCCGGGTTTTGTTTTTGTCATGCAGGATGCAAAGTTTGTGGAGAGCCGGCGGAAACAGCTGCAGAGCTATCTGCGCAGTGTGATGAACAAGGTGATCCAGACCCTGCCCAAGTTCACAGCCAGCCCCACCAAGGAGAACCTGCTCCAGCTGCTGCCCTTCTGCATGTGAGTCCCTTTGCAACTCCTCCACCACACTGACACACAGTCCTCCAGCATGCCAAACGCAGGACAATAACAGCTAGGTGCCAAACACTGGGGGGCCAATCTGCAGTGGGTTATAGGATTGAGTCAAGGTTGGAAATCAGTTTGGGGAATTTGTAAAGATTTGTTGTAATTACCATCCTTTTCTATATGCCCCATTTCAATTATATAATTTGTTTTCTTGTCTTTCCAGTGTGCTAAAAAAGAAAACTGAATTGACATCAGTAAATTGTAATTGGATGATTTAGTGATGTTTCTTTGTGAAACTCTATAATTTAGAAATGCTGAAGTGCTAAAAAGACAAAAGACTGACAACGACTTAATTAAAAATGCAGTCTATTATTTTTATTGCTAGATTATTTTGTAAAGCACCGATTTAATACATACAAGTTCGATTGTTATCAGACAGTATTGTGATTTATACAGTAATTGAGCTGAAGGAATGAAAATGGTACTGAAGTTTATGAAAGATTGGACTGTGTTTAGCAAGTGCCCACTTAACCCCTTAAGGCACACAAGGCATTGTACAAACGGTTTCTTCTTAAAATACATTTGCATACATGCCAACAGTCCCTATATGGTTAGGACAGTCCCGATTTCCTAGCAAATGTCCCGCGTCCAGGTCCAGTCTGTCAGTAAATTGTAAACCCTGTTTTATGCAACTCATTGCAAAAATAAGAAAGTTAGCATCATTTTAGGGTTACCTTATAGTGTGCCCCACTTATTCCAGCATTCTCATCCTGCACTGTGAGGAGTGCTTTAGAAACACAACGTCCTAACTGAAGTCAAAATAAATGATAATGAACAGCATTCCTGGTCTTGTGCTTGACTCAGCTACTCAGTGTAAGAACTGGAGTATTGCTGGAGACAGACTGGGCTGGATAGGGCTGCTGTTTGATTAATCTGCTAAATTGAGCAGAACTTTAAGTACTGTCAAGCTAAACTATGGGTCATTTAACACAGTCTTGAGAAGACTGTGAATCCAGTATCCACTCTGACATTCACCCCAAAGTATTATTTTCTTTTATTCAATCATACACTGTCTGAACCTGTTTTTTATTGTACTGTATGTGAATGGATGTATCTACCAATGCCAGTCTTCCAAAACCTTATTTATCAATAAAAAACTCTTACAGAGGACAATTTAATGTATAGATATGAGAATATGAGGGAAGGTGCTTTTGAAATCAAACAACATATATAAGCGAATTAGTTACTTTATAGCTGTACATATTACTATACAACAAACGTATAGCACCCTAGTGTCATGAATATATGCATTTTATAGGCTCATTTGATATTGAGGTGAGTTGACTGTTTGTACTGCAGATGCAACTTTGGTGTACTGTTTGTATTAGTTCCTAAAACAAAACAACTTCTAAAATAGCTGAAACATTCCACTATTGCTATTGCCCTATATAGAGAGAACGGTTTAACACAGTCATGCGGTAATATGAAATGGCCCGTATTATTCATATGCTGATACATTGCTGTAAAATCTTGTCTGCGTGGCTCAGCAGGGGTCTGGCAGCTCGCTCTCTTAGTTTCGGAGAGGTGTTGGCAGGATATTGACTGTGTAATGAGGCTGTGAGAGCGCGGGTCTGTGGGCTAGTTTTCTGCCCCCCCTTCCTGGTGAGAGGGAGCAGGTCCTTTTCCTTGGGGGGCTCAGGCTCATCACTGAGCCCCCGTCAACCCCGATCAAAGACAGCGACTCTGCAATGCATCCCAGCACAGGCTGAGATGATGTTTCAAACATGGAATAGAAATAGTGCAACAGGATTATGGAAAAAACAAAAACTAATGCAGATTTTGTTCTTTTGTGGGTTTGTGTATTCCGGGGACAACCATTAAACTACACTTTGTATTTAGACTGGCTTTATATAATCATTCGTCATTATTCTTTTTTAATTTTAGTAGATTATAGTATAATTCTTAAAATATCACATCACATTTGTTGTCTAAACTTTTGGACACATCATTTCAGCTACCACATAGAGAAATGAAATGACCTTGAAATGAGTTAACTGGGGTTTGTTTTTGTGTTGGTTCAACACTGGATTAAATTATGTTGACGTGCTTGCCACAGGGGGTGTATGTAATTGGCTCAGAGACAGGGTTGAATTGAGGTGTAAAGGGGAAAGAAAACCTGGACCTCTTTTGTTGACTTGAGGGCAGCCCCTCACCCCTTTTCCCCATATGCTCCGTGGCCCCAGCTCTAGTTAACAATGACTGGCTCTGGTACTACGCCAAGGCCCCGGGGTATCCCGTAATGAGAATGCAGCTCGCTGCCAGCATGGAATTCAGATTGGTAATAGAATGCACGGGCCTGGCAAGCCACCTGACTGAGCATGCTGCTTGCTGCAGAACGAGGAGCGATCTTCAGGAATACGAAGTAGATTGAGAAAGAAACCTTGTCATAACGTTCACCCTTTTTTTTTACTTAGTTTAGTCTTAGGATTTCGTTTTCAAGGAAGAGGTGAGAGAGGGAAGGATGGCTTTTATCAAATTTCCTTTAACATTGTTTTTTTTATCTTTGTATTCAGCTTAATAAGCTTTTCAACCGGTACCGCACACTGTGCCACCTGGTGGTCAGTGCGTGTTGCAACAATAATAATAATAATAATAATAATAATAATAATAATAATAATAAAGCTTCCTTTGTTTGTAAAATAAAAGTTAGTATGTGCAAATTCATTTCTAGTCCCTCTATTTGATTTTGTCTAAAAGGTAGGGTTTTCAGAAGAGCTTACGAGAAACGCATTACTGTACCTTTGGTGTATCCAAAGGAGCAGATGCATGAGCATGGCCTGGAGATATCACAGCTTAAGGCAGTGGTAAATTAGTTTAAATCAGTTACTCTGGTGTTGTGCTGTACCGACAGCCTCTCCAAGAAAAAGCATGTGTTTGCACACAAACTAATGACTTGCATAAAAGCAAACACAGTGAGAGAATCTGTGTTCCCTTGAATATATGTTGAGACAGATGGATGCTATTAAATTGCAAATCAAAGGCTCATGTGTATGCATGCTTTTGTTTTCATTTACACTCCCAGTACTAGAAAAAAAAAAAACTATTGCAAATTGATTTCATATTGCCGTTGTGAATGAAATTGTATATGGTAGGACTCATGAAGCCTTGCAATTCAATGCAGAGTTTGGGGATCTCAGAGCTAGCAAATTCAATACAGTATAAAGCATTTAGCACTGGGTATCTCAGAGACAGCAAATTTAAAAGTTGTAAATGTGATTTTTACTGCTGATGCTGCCTTCCAAGACCCCCTTTGCAAATCTAATGTAGATTTTTATTGGGTCTAGGTTCAGCAATACTGAACTAAATTCAATTGAATCTCGAGAGCCAATATAGTAAATATAGAGAACTTAGTAACATTCAATTTAATATTGAGCATTTTAAAGCTAGCCTAATTCAATACAGAAGCTTCTGTATTAAGGGATCAATGACTTCCAAGAATGAAACATTTGTGTGAAGGGTCAGTGTCATTGTAAAGGTCATCGGTGTATTTGGTTGGTTGTACCCATTCGGTACCCCAGAGGTTTCTATCAGGACGAACACAGCTTGTTTTACAGGTCTTCAGGACCCTGGCAAAGGGGTGTAAGAGTTCTGAAATGATTTCCTTTCGGTAGGCTCCCCCAAGTCCATCATTCTTTGCGCTTGTACAGGAAGGGGCAGTAGAGTTAGTTTTGATATCATATATCCATTAAAAAATGTGGTTTTAGTTGTTTCGCAGTGTAACCGTGCATGTTGAAAGGGTCGTTGTGCTATAGGTTTCAGTGGTGAAGCCCCCCACTTAAACACCATAGTGCAGCTCCAGGATTTCCTCTCTGTTGCAAGAGCGACACCAACTCCCTTATTTCACTGTTAAATATTTTTAAACAGATTTGGAAGACTGAGTTTGCTAAATGAGATTTATCAAGATGGTCTTTCTCCAGGATTTCATATATTTCTGTTCCCCTAATAGGAGCGCGCTGTCATCCTCTCTACAGACTCAGTTTTTAAATTGGGCACACTTGGCCGGCCTCGGGGGAAGTTCAACTGAAAGCTGAGATGTAGGTTGGGGACAGATCAGGGGAAGGAATGCTTTCGTCCTGAAGCTACGTACCTCAAACAACAAAACAGACATATCTTGTTTGTTAAAAAGTGACAGCTGCAATATGAAAACTCACTGTGTGTTAAAGTTAAGGTTTTATTGGCAGCTGTTAAAAGCCAGGGCCACAGCACTCGCTGGGCTGTTGCCATGGCAATGGACAGGTTTTCATTGGCACTATTTCAGTTGAAAGCCGTTCCTAAAGTCAGTAACAGGGGAGGCTTTTTAAAATGCAACTATATCATAGCAGTATAGTGTATATATAATAGCAGTATAGTATAACACTGAGCAGGCTTTCAAAACTGACCTCTAGGGTCCATTGTTTTTTTTATATTGGGTGCATAGACAGATCAAAACACATTTATCATTTATTTCTTGGGATTCATTTGTATTGGGTCGGACTAAACAATTCTGATGCCTTGTGTGTACCACACACCTTTGTGTAAAAGGGCTTCTGTGAGGAGGTGTCCCTAACCACCTCATAATTAATTGTTGTGCTCTTCAAACAAGACAGATAAATAAATGTATAATATGAATAAAGACATAAATACATTTATAAATAAAGAAACAAATCTGCTTCCCAGCTACCTAGGCAATCCCATCGAGAATTCCCTGAATCAAATCAGAATGAAACGCTTGGGTAAAGAGAAATAAATAATGCAATCTCTTTCTGTCTCTTCCATAATAACTTTGTGTTCAGCCTGAATTGAAAACCAGCACTGGTTTGACTGAATGAAACTGAAAAATGGCTCCTGTGATGTTTGTAGTAGGTGGGTTTGATATGTCACCAGCATGCTCCACATATACTCTGCTTGCCCTGGCAATGCCCAGGAGGATCGCACGTTTATCAAATCATCGCCACTTCCAGTGTGTCTGTGCCAGCTATCTTTTCTCTTGTGGTATGCTAAAATGTAGCATATTTTATTAACTGGGACTAGAGGTCACACTGCCTCCTAGTCCCTGAGCTCAAACCACAAGCCAACACTACTTCCCAGTCCCCCAGCTCTAACCACTAAGCCACACTGCCTCCATCCCTGAGCTCTAACTACTAGAACACACTACTTCCAAGTCCCTCAGCTCTAACCACTAGGCCACAATGCCCCAAAGTCCTTTGGCTCTAACATTAGCTACTGAATCAACAGTGCTGTCTCTAAGGACTGGGGATAATAACAAAAACAAAGCCTCTCTTTTTCATAAAACTATGACAAATATTGAACATTCTGAAATGTAATTACATTGGCGATACTTTACATCTCCCATCTCCTGTTCCCCTGCCTGCTAAATAATGGATCGTTTTTTCTCTTTGTAGCAAGGCTTTGCTAGCTGTTAGAGCTGCCCCAGTTGGGTTTTATAACAAAACTAAATAATGATTTAGAAATGCCCTGACCTTAGCCAGATTCCTGCACTCTGGTCTGGAATTGGGGGAGTGAATAAAGGGTGGCGCTCTGCACTCTGCAAAGTCCCATGGTACCTAATAATACCTATAGATTATAGACCTACAGACCTATGCCCTAATGTAAGCCTTGACGTTTTTATTTTGCTGTTTTTATATGCTACATAATTTGATGGTGCTTGTATTATTTAGGCTGTGTATTCGCAATCTATTCCACATTCAAACTCAATCCCTAGTGGAACAGTACACGATTCAACGGGGAGGGTTTACAAATGACCGTCACCATACATTTTCTCTATATCCTTTGCACCACTATGTTGGGGAAAAAAACTTAACGGAACTTGGACTTGGCCACAATGTTGAGATTCTTGGAAGCTTTTATTGCCCTTGCTTACTAAATATCATGGTGTCCCCTATTAGATAGTCATCCCATTTTAAAATGCAAAATGTCCCACAAGGGCAGTGAGGCCCCAATTGTTATCCATTTACTACCAATGCAAAATGACTAGGCGTGGCAGCCAGCAGGGGTGATCCAACACTACTTTTCAAGATGCTGTATATGTCGATTTAAATTGTGTTAAAAACAAGTTCCCAGTTATGCGAAGTACCTAACTTTAATTCCTAAAAAAAGAGCAATGTTATTAAACAAGATAATTAATACATGCAAATTACTTCTTGGAGAAATTAAATTTGAACTAAAATATTGGGACAGATTGAACATTCCCAGACTCTTGCGTTAACTAAACTAATCTGGGTCATATTCACTATCCGTGTAGCTATTTATAAAGCTAGTTTAAGGTTTGCCAACATTAGCAGTGGTGAAGAAAAGTGTACTGCAGCAGAAAGGCAAGCGGGAGTTTCGCTCACAGTTAATGCTTCAGATTGTGTGAGAGGGAGCATCATACCCACACTCCTGCAAAACAAATTAGCAACTTATTTCTTAAGTGCTAAAACTCATTTAAAATAAGTGCCATTTTAATAGGGCACAAATCATATTAGATAAAGGACGTTTTATAATGAGCTTCAGCAGCTTATAATTATACTATGTTGTTTGTCACACAAACCTCTCGATCTAAAATTAAGAGATGCTTTTAACTTTTTTTTTCACACAAAGCTTTGTTACTGGTAATTACATACTGTAGCTACATTTTGGATCCTAAGACTTCCTGATTTTCTTTTTTTCTACAATAAATGTGTCCAATAATTTGCTGTGTCGTATTTGATCAGATATTAAAAGCTGAGGTCATTAATTCAGATGCTGCCCTGAGGCTAATGCTGTGCTGACAAGCGCTCGATGTTGGTGGATCTGCACTTGTTTACCTTTAGTTTGTTTGTTTGATTGTGGGGAGTAGGCGTGGCTGACTTGAAAGGTAATATTGTCACATGATTGGATTAGAACGAGGAAGGCTGCTCAGTACTGGTACATAAGATTCTCTAGACAAGCACAAAGCTAAGCATTTCGAGAAAAATTATACCACCAGTGACTCAGTATTCATGCAACAGGACCCAGAACCACTCAGAAGGATTGCAAACAGCTTCCAGTATAATAAACAAACAATTAAAATTACATTTGAAGCTACTGGAAAAACACCCCTTGATAGTGGCATCCAAGCCAAATGAATTGCACAAAAGAGGCAGATCTGGTCACCTGTAAAATGTATTGAGTGCAGTCTGGATAGGCACATGTTGATCAATAAAGAAGTAATGACTTGGGCTTTAACTGCCTTAACTGTAATGGCCACTCCTATTAGGCTAACAGCCGCTGCCCTACTCAAGTAGTTGTCCACTTAGGTATCCAAATCAAAGGAATATTTCTGTGTCCTTAGAGTAAAAACAAGTTTGAGTACTTTTTTTTCATTTAAGAAAAGAGCCGCCTTATCCTGGAATGCCCTTCTCTCGCACTGAAGAAACACTCCGTTTTAAACCCTGGTGGGTATTGCAGGAGGCGGTCCATCTTTAATAGAAAGATTGTTTGTCTGTTGTTAGTAATGTACAAATGTGCCCTGTCGCTTTGGTGACCCATATATTTATATATCTGAAAAAAATATTGAAGATACTTAAAGGAACCCTCTCTTCTCTTCTCTTCTCTTCTCTTCTCTTCTCTTCTGTTTCTCTGGGACCCTGTCTCTTAGGACACCCCCTATCCTGGATTGTCAATGCTATGGACCCCCTCACTATCATGTTCTTCCAAGAAGTTTCCCTCTCTCCTCTGGGTTAAATGCACTGTTGGGTCAGCGCCAAACTAATGTGACTCTGTGGATGCAGTCCAGTCTTTTAAGTAATTTATCCATGCAATATTAAACAATTAGGCGGGAAGCATCCCGTGGGTTATTGTTTATTTAAGGCCTAGAGAAGAGCCAAGGTGCAGCCAGCGATCACTTTCTATTTAGTTTGATACTTAACCTTCAAGAAAGAAAAGGGGATTAACACAGACAACCTGCAGCTTGCATATTGAAGATGAGGTGTGTCTCTGTATTGGTGTAGAAACAGGTGTATACTATTTGTGCTGGGCTGAGATCATATTTTGTAGTGTTCTGCAATGTAGTTGTCAATCTATTAACCAAAAGGGATTGTGTGCTGCTGCTGTCTTCCAGGAGCCCTTTGGAAATGAGATGCAGATCTCGATGGATTCTCCCTGTGGGAGCTGCCTGTTCAGTGCACCTGATGATTTGTTCAGTCTGCTGGCAGGATCAGAGCTTTGCCTTCTGGGTTGTGGATGAGCTTTCAAGCTTCAGGCACATCAAAGAAGGAAGTGGAAACATCAGGGGCGAGATGCATCCATCCCACAGTAATTGCCAAAGTTGTAGGAAAGTACAGAGTAATAGAAGTGCCTGGGCTACCTGTTGAGAGGGTTTGATTGCACTGTGCTGTGAGCGATCCACAAAATCCAGCTGTACACTACAAGAACGCATGCTGCAGTCCTTTTTGTGCAGCCAGAAACCTGTAGTGTGAGCTTCTTTTATGATTGTCCTTATTGAGTTTGAAATGAATAATTTAGGCTGTGAAACCAATACTGATCATCAAAAGAAATACAAGTAAGATGCCTTAGCTAAAGAAAGCTATACTATATAATAAAGCAATAAGGGACAAGGGAAAGCTGTAAAAATTAAAAGTCAGAATCAGTGTGGTGTGCTTTAACTCTAACAGTAGGCTGGTCTTCACTTGGGACTCCGAAGGGAGCGTCGCATTGGCCCAGGCGCTCCCGTCGGTTAGGGAGGTAAAACCAGCAGGGACTGTTTCTCCTCATCGCGCTACAGTGAACCCTGCTGACCAGGCACCCAGTAAGCTCAGAGCTGACACCTGCAGGACTGGCCTTTGTCCTCCATCCTCTCTTGCGTTCCTGGGTGAAAAAGGAAGCAGGCTTGATCGTGGGGTCGGAGGACGCCCACTGAATCTTCGGGTAATTGCTGCGGTGAGGAAAAAAGAGATTGGGCATTCCAAATTGGGAGAAAATCGGGGGGGGAAAATTATAATTGGACAAATAAAAAAATACTCAAGGTTGATTTAAGATATTTCCCAAAAAACAAGGTGACTGTCTTCGTGAGGTTGTTCTTTAGCTCACATACCTTTCTTTAGTCAAAGCTTGTTCTCATTGCACAGCTTCCCCTTAAATCTGCTCTAATCTTTAAACCACCTTCACTAACATAGAGTCTCAGCTTGACTAGCACCCATTGCTAACCCCAAACTAGGTGACGTTACTCCAAATAGCCTAATGAAACATACTAATACCCTATCCAGACTACCGATCAACATAAATGCCAGTCCAGTCATTAACAGTTACATTTCCAACACGTGATGAGTGCATATTATTTAGCTAGCATGAATAAGGTATAAAATGCATGAAGACATTTGCATTTGCTTACATGCAGGCAGAGTGACGACCTATATAGAAGTTTTGGTTGAAACTTTACGGACAGGGCAAGATCTCTGAGACCTGACATGGGAGAAAGAGAGTAATAAACGTAAAAAGTTTGTCAATCCTGTGACATAAAAGTTTTTTTTTTGTTTTTGTGCCTGATATAAATGAAAGGCACTTGTTAATAATTAAGAGTGATTCAAGCAACAGATTCTGAAGTCACAAGGCAGCACAGCTGTCCCCTCTCGTTCGTATGGGTGGGAGGTGTAAAATGGAGAGAGCTGAAGACGGGAGGCTGTGTTACGGAGGCGCGTGTTTCAATTTCGTGTTTCAAGTTTGTTTTTTTGCCAGTAGGCTGCTGACACTGATGAGGGCTGTAGGGGAGGCCTTTTATTGACCACTAAAACACCAATGAGGTGTTAAAAGCTTCACAGTCCTTCAAGATCAGGCTGCTGCTTTCACCAGCAGAATAACTTGCTGTATTGAGGTGTTTAGGTACAATAGACTCGCATGTTTTGAATAGCAGACAGCCTTGTGTGTTCACTAATGCCAGGATCTACGGGGTGCCTGTTAATAAGAAGGTAATACAGCAGAAAAAAAAATGAAATCACAAAGACAGCATTAACACCCATGATCCAAAATGTTAACAATGTAACTGTATTCCTATTAACTTGAACTACATGAAAGTTCCCTTGATTGGTACCATTAACCGATCCCCTACTGCCAGGGTCCGCTCAGGAGCAAGTCACAAAGTGCCTTAAGAATGGAGCAATGGCAGATCTAGAGAGCAAGTAAGGTTTGCTGAGAAAGAGCAAAGGAAAATAATGAGAAAACAGCCTAAAACAAAAAAAAACACTCAAGCCGATTTGTAAATACCACAAAACAGCAAGGGCTTTGACAAAAAGCCCTTCAAATGCCATTTCCACGCATCTTGGTCATTAAATCATTTAGACCTTGGAAACAAGCTTGGAACATCAACATACAATAGGCTAGGTGATTTTTTATAGAACTTGCAGGGGATGAGGAGAGGCTGTTGGGCACATCGAGTGGCATCTCTTGCCAGCACAGCATCTGAATGAATGACCACAGCTTTTCTTTATCTGATAGAATATCGCCCGGCAAATTAATGGGCACATTTACTATTCTCTGAGTGAATAATGGGTTTTCGGTGGCAGTGGGTGAATGCATGAGCTGTTCAGCTCTGAAGGACTAGGTTTGAAATTGGATTAAGTGAAATGAACAGATGGTCTCAACTTAGTATTCAGTGGACAGTAGCCCATCTCACAGTGCCACAATGGTTAGTGTCCATCAGTTTTACTGTTATAGCAAAATCTAAATTGAAAAAGGGATTGTATTTGTATAAGGATAACTATTTCCAGGGAACCCCCACTGAGCCGACATTTAGAGCCTTCTGTGCAATCGCATGTCATTTTGAGTTATAAAAGCACAGAAGTGATGTTTGATGCATCAAAGTTTAAACCCTTCCAAGCTGTACTTATGGTGCCTATTATTATATTATTATTTATTTCTTAGCAGACGCCCTTATCCAGGGCGACTTACAATTGTTACAAGATATCACATTATACAGGTATCACATTATTTTTTACATACAGTTACCCATTTATACAGTTGGGTTTTTACTGGAGCAATCTAGGTAAAGTACCTTGCTCAAGGGTACAGCAGCAGTGTCCCCCATCGGGTATTGAACCCACGACCCTCCGGTCAAGAGTCCAGAGCCCTAACCACTACTCCACACTGCTACCTAATTACAATCACAGTCTGTCATTCTTCAAATTATTTCCGTACAGAAAGAACAGAAAGAGTGCTTTCCACCTCTGACTTGTCTTCTTGTTTATTAAGGGACACCCCGCCTTTGACGGACAGCGGTAACAAGCCCAGCCGATCCCGTGTAGCCTCCAGATTCCCCAAACTGTCTCGCGGCCAACAAAAAGAGACTCGCAACCTGGAACCACAGAGTGGAGACCTCTGACCTCCGACCCCAAACCCCGAGAACCGAGGCCGAACCCCCACCAGGTGACCTCCAGAATCCCTGACACCACTCCACAGCCTACCAGCTTCAACCACTGGGGAGTCCGCATTCCTTTCCACTTACAGATCTGCACTAAACAACATGTGCACTGCACCACATGGGCTTAAGAGTAAAGATGGGGACAAGCCTTTGGCAATGTTGTAGTTGGCTGATATCAAGCACAGATATCATGTTCCCTAAAGAATTTGTTTTTTGTAAATCGAATATTTATTCACACATGTAATATTACATGCAGATATAGAAATATTAGTCTGCTGGACCAAAGCCTTTCTTTAGGTATTAGTCAGGTTCCTTGGTGTTTAAAGTTGTGAATGACAGATATTGATTCACACAAGAATTGGCATGGATTTTGCCTAAATTGTGCAGAATGGGCCACTTCAGTTGACTCATGAATTAATATAACAATATCAAGCTAAAAAACTGACTTATGGAGTAATATTTAAGGCTGACACTACATATTGTACATTAGCCTGGTACTTGGACAGGAACAAAACAACAAGATCAAAATGTACCTGTAAGTGTAGTCTTTGATATAGGTTCTTATGTCCATCCCATGTGACAGGGGCAAATATCACATCAGTCACTATCATCTAGTAGTTTTGGAGTAATTATTCTAGAAATACAGGCATACAGAGTCTCTTAAAGCAGCTAGCCTTGAGTTTTTACAAATAACAATACAGATAATATTTAAGGACTGATGAGAGTTTGCTCAGGATGGATTGACTCAAAAAGGCTTGGCTTCAATGGTAAAATGGGAGTTCACTTACAACTATTGCCACTATCAAAAGAGATCCAGCCCAGAATGCTGCTCCCAAGTTGTGATCCTATGGCAAATGTCGGATTAAAAAAAAACCAAAAAAACTACAAAAGGTGCAGTTTGGCACAATTTTTTATTTCAACCAGTTTTAAACCAGAAATTGCCTTATTTTTCAGCACAGTTCTTTGAAGGGGGTATTCCACATTAATGGGCCACTGTACTGTATGTTTCAGTGCTGTGGTTTAAATACCCTGATCTCTATCTGAGACTGGTTACTGATCAAATAGTGGATTTCATACTACCTTGGCATATACTCCATTGTCCTTGCTCCGAGTATACTTTTTGACACAGGCTACAGCAAAAAGAATGGTAGGTGAATTATTTTTAGTAGCAGTATTAATCAGGTAAACTGCACCTGATTTCTATTCTTGATGGACAGTCGTGCACATTGCTTGACAAGAGATACTCTGCTAACTTGACATCGACTCTCATTTGAATGTGGTCGAGACCAGCACTGAATGGACATTGGTTCACTTCACAGTTATGCAGATGAAACTGGAAACCCACATTGAAAGGAAAGCACTTGAAGCAGCCCAGGAGGAAACGATGTTCCTGCCAATGTGGATGAATTCATTATGCCTGTGTGAGCTGGAGCTGTCTGTCAGAGTGCCAAGAGAACCCAAGTTCACTCAATCCTCTACCCTTTAAGAGTTGTTTAGCAACTCCACTGCAACTGTAAAACTACACACTTAATTATATTGCACAGTAATTAGAACTCTTGAGTATTCAGCTACTGCAGTCAGTTCAATAATCACTGCAGTACACAGAAAAGGATAAATCTCTAGAAATCTAGAAGACAGGTGCTCATATGTATTCTAGGATCTAAAAGAGTAAAATATTAAAATATTTGGTCACTAACTATATTTTATCTATTGGAAAACCCAGACTCAAATTTTAATGACTTTTTAATAAATGAGAGGTATATACTGTATATATGCTATGAGATAACACTGGCCCTGGGGTCTGCTGTTTGACACCCCTGTTCTACAAGACAGTGTATTTACAGGTTATAAATCAGAATTTGTCACTGTACAGCAGAATTGGGTTTGAAAAGCAGTGCTACAGTATTTTAAAACTAAATAGTTTTGCCTGGTAATTATCGTATTTATCTCAATATCAGGTACTAAAAAATGTTTAAAACGTTAATGAGTTTATTATTTAGCTTCAGAAAATTATTTTGAGGAATGAAGGAAACAATCCCTTGGCTGTGTTTGACAGTACTCTCTATTGGATGTATTATGAAATATAAATCCCAAATGTTCTTGTAAAAGCCATTGGTTGAGCCTGGAGCCTGGGGGTGGTTGACCTGGAGAAACGCCATGGTGATGTTTCAGTGGTAGCATGTGTCGGGAAAGCGGGTGCTTGCAATTGGGTAATGTGACCCATCAGCTGCAAGCTACTGTGGAAACTAAGGTGGGCAAATTGAGCACCTGTAAAAATACTTATGACAGCACCCCCCCTATGACTCACACTGCCAACCACACCACCCTCTAGTGCTGCCAGGCAGATTATATTGCTCTACAGCATGCACTTAGTCTGTGGTGGAAAGGGTTCGGTATCTGCAACGTCAAGCTTAGTGTCAGTCAGACTAAAGGATACTTCTAAACTACAAAATCATGTAGCGGCATTGTGTGCAGACATCTTTCTTTCTTCAAAAGCAAATACCCTGTTCTTTTTTTTTTTTTTTTTTTTTTTTAACACAGTACACATTTACAAAGCATGCAGTCCTTTTATGTTATTACAATTAACTGTGGTATTTAATTTAAACAGTTATACAAATTAGGAAAAAGGTATTTTATTATTTTCTACAGTTTTCATTGCTATTTTTTAAAATTTGTATAATTTTTTTCATTTCAGACTTCTATTTTTTAACCTACTAGTGGCCATGTTAAAGGTAGTTTTAAGTTAATCTAGTAAGAACAATGATATAAAAAGCTGCTACAAGCAACACAACAAAGATTGTAATCCCCAGATAGTATTCGCAAATACGTGGAAATTTAATACAGATTGAATGTAAACATTGACAATGAAATTCATGGGGATTCACTCTGCTTATCTAAAATAAGAAGCAAGCACACATCATGTAAAACCTTTAAAAGCAGTGGAACCTCTCATTCATTGCTTAAAGGAAACAACTGCAAAGTCTGTTCCCATGAATGCTCTGTCCTGGCAACTTTTGGAGTTTTTTTCATCATGTAGCAAAGTGCCCATAACTAACGCGAAGGGGTGTTTCAAAGCAAATGTATTTTGTGCAAACATTGGCCCGCTTGTGAAAAGAAAATCACGTCACACACATTTAATCAGTCTACTGTGTTTACTAAAGTGTCCATAATGGGGCGGTATCATGCCCAGACCTCTTTTTAACTTCAGTATCAACTTATCAACTGCATTCTGCTTTACATTCTTGAGACAGTGAGAAAAGTGGGTGTTAAAAGAGTCAGAGTCTGATGAAACATATGACAACTGCTGAAGCATTTAGTTATTGGTGACATGCAAGATTCTCAAGTCAAAACCGTCGCTTGAAAAATTGCTAGAACAAGTTGCCAGAAATGTTTTTCAGTTTCGCCAGCTAGAAACACACTTACAAGAAGAACTGCATCTATCCAATGGTTGGTACTGGAATCAGAAAGCTAATAATAGGCAGGAAATTGTTATTGGAAGATGAGTAAACCCAACACAAAACCCTAGCCCGCAGTTTTTGGTAAGATTGTTGTAGAACACCACCAATCAAACGATTCCCTAACCCCTCACGAAATCGAAAAAACTTGTCACTGTACTTTTTTACACAAGAAACTATGAAGGCTGAACAAAATGCTGTTTTTTATTACTCTGTTACAAATGTATGCACCTTTTTGCTTTGTATTTAAACATGTACAATTATTTCAAGATTAAAATATAAACACACCAAGTGGTCTCTGTAATTAATATTGCTAGTACCGGTGCTAATTTGCATGGTCTTGAATTTGTTTATATTTATCGTCTCAGTTTAGCCCTCACAGTCTGAATGACAGGGGGAGTTCAGATTCAGACTGACGTGTCTGGGGAGTTGGGACGGAAAGTGGTACCAAAGCGACCTCAACTCTGTCTGAAAGTAGCATCACAGTATTGTGCGACTACCATGCCATACTGGAAGCTATACAATGATTAAAAGCCAGCTTGAATCTGACCTTGCTGAGTGGTTGGGGTTCCCTGCGGTATCAGTGGATCTCACGCCAAGCTCTGCTGCACTAATGAAGCAGATGGGGACGTATCACCTGTAAATCAGTTATTCAGAGCTTAATTCAGACTGGATCATTCGCTAAAGAGGTTGTATTTTGCTTGGTTATTGTGTTTGGAATGTGTCTTAGAGAAGATACAACAGAAACAAAAAAAGATGCATGCTGTAAGTTAGTTAGCCTGTAGCATGGGAAGACCTTGCACTTTCCTTTAATCGGAATGGATCCCTCTTTGACAGCACCTCAGTCATTCCAACAAGCCACTGTCACAGCAAGTGCAGTTGGTTGCTGCTGACTTTTCAAACCATGTTCTCACTAATAGCCAGGTTACAGGTTTTGTCATTTTTATCTAAAGTGGTTACAGACTTGCCCAAGTGACATACCGCGTGTATGTAACGGCAGATTTTAAGGGGGGAGGAAGCTTGTGTCACTACAGCTAGACTGGACTGTCAATGATGTCTCCTTCCTTTCTGATAAAGCTCACAGGTGGCTAATGTATGGAAGGATGTTGTAAATAGACACTAAAGCATCATAGCAGTGGATGGAAATCCTGGACTCGCCGTTGGTATATATTGGCTTTTCTCTTTCAGCATGCCTGCTTGCTGTTCTTCCGAGTGAGCTTCCCAGCTCTGATTTCCCCAGCCTGCCTCACCATGACACCTCCTTGCATGGTTCTCATGGAGCTGAAGAATGATGACAGGCTCAGCTCTTCATTCTGTTTCCCCCCTCTCTTATTCTCCCATGTGCTGTAGCTCTGTTTTGTTAACAGGAAATTACTAATAAGTTACATTCGTCCAGAGTGAAGTGCCCGGACTGCTGTGGGAGTTGCGCCACTCTGCTTTCATTTATCAAGGTCTTTTAAATTAAATACCTGCCAGAAGTGAGATGGAGAATTAGGCAATTTGGTTTTGCCCAGGAGAATCCATTAACCTGCTTTTACATGGCTGCTTCTGTCAAGATATTTACTTTATCTATGTGTATCTGTCAAGCTTTCTCTTGCTCTCTGGTATAGAAATGTGTTTCTCTCCATAGTGCTGTATGTCAATATTTATATTTATTTTTATCCTAAGTCAGGTTTTTGACATACACAAGGAAGCTCTATACTTCTGTATGTTCCCTTAGTCATTTACCATGTTTTTGTCCCTGAAACATGTACCACAGTAATTTCAGTTTGCCAGAGCATACATTTACCATACTAATACAAGTCACCATGTACCGTGCTTTTACAATGTTTACCTATGCTTATTTTTTTATTTATAATACTTTCCTGTGCTTTGCCGTGATTTCTTTATCTGTTTAACTGATGCAAATGTTTGGGAAAGAAACCATTTTTAAAATGTATTTAACCATAGTGATTAAAACAAAAAATCACCATAAAATTGTATCCATATTGCAGACTAACAGTGTTTTTTTTTTATTTTTTATTTCCTGCTTCGATTTTAGTAGAGGAGTTTAAACCATTTATGAATATAACTCACCAGAACTAACTGATCTATTTTTGACTGTTGAAAATTCATGCAAAAAATGAATCTGCAAGGCAAATTGCAAACTGGAACTTGCTGTTGAAAATGTGAGCTCTGTGCGTTGTTTCCGCTTATCAGTATTACATATTATTATTATTATTATTTATTTCTTAGCAGACGCCCTTATCCAGAGCGACTTACAATTGTTACAAGATATCACATTTTACATTATTTCACATTATACATTATTTCACATACATTATACAGATATCACATTATTTTACATACAATTACCCATTTATACAGCTGGGTTTTTACTGGAGCAATCTAGGTAAAGTACCTTGCTCAAGGGTACAACAGCAGTGTCCCCCACTGGGGATTGAATATTGCATATGTTTTACTCTGCTGTTATTATGAAACCAAAATGAATGGAACATGCAGATGATATTCAAAACCAGGTAAGAGTAGAGAAATTAACAAGTCTTTATATTTATAGGGTACGTTTTTCCTTGCTTAAATAGTTGCACTTATGATATGGAATAAAAAGCATTGAGAATCAAGCCAAGAATGTTTCATGGAGGGAAGACCCTTGCAGTTAAAACTACCTTTAGAGAATATACATGCTATGGGATAGAGGCTGGGCGCACAGCTGGGTTTCCATGCCCTATTCTTCTTGGGTTATCTGTTTGCACTTGCACTTCCTGGGTCATTTCACCTCAGCAGTGTCTTCAGGGTCAAAGCATATTACTGGCTGAAAGCTTGCCCATCAGTATGGGGAAGTAGCTGATTGGCTATTGACGGAAAAGAAGCAAGTGAAGGGGTGTGGACAATTACACTCTCCAGGTGAAATGACCCAAGAAGTACAAGCCAGTGTAAAAGCATGGCTTGCAAGCAGAGTTGTTTTTAACAAAGTGTAATGCTAGATATCGTGTTTTGAAATGGAAATACATGCATGCTATAAGATGTGTTTCTTTCAAAACTGCACATTTGAGACCAATGTAATGAATAGATGTGCATGGCAGAAACAGTTTTTGGAAGTACTATGTTTGCTACAATTATAGTTAAAAAAAAAAAAAAAAAAAAATCACCCTCAACCTTGCTTCTAGCAATTCATTTAATTTCTGTTTCTATGGTTGAAACAACTCAGACAAGGGAAGGCGCACATTGTTAAGTAAAAAAACAAACAAACAAAAAAACACACACACATTGCAGTGAAGTTTCATTAGTTATCCAATTTGCTTGCGGCCCTTATTTTACATTAACACACTTCTTTATTGCTGATCAGAATGCCAGCGTAGCTTCTGCTATCCGATAAGGTTTGCAACCCAAAGAGGTATGACTGCAATGCTACACACTGGGAACCTTTTTACAAACTGGATTGCAGAATAAGGTTGTTAAAAAACTACTAAAGTATTCAAAGTTATTCCAGCTGTGTTTTGAACATCTTGTGACCCTTTGTTTTAGGATCATGCAGAAACATGAAACAGACTTTTATTGCACCAATATTGCTTCAGCTGTGTAAGAGCATAATGCAATCTGAACCCAATCAGTACTAACCTGCAGATTCAAATGGTTCCCACCAGGTGATATTTGTATTCAGCGAAATGTTTTTCTGTAGTGGCTCTGTTGTTATCTAACGAGAAGTCTATGCACATATACTGCCATGAAATCAGGGTTATTTGTAATGTTGTAGTGGTGATCTATATTTAGTAACACTCATTGAAACACCAATTGAATTAATAATTCCTGAACTTGAAAAAAATAAAAAAAACTTTGATATCCTGAATGCCAACACATTCTAAACATTGGCGCCTGCTTTATTAGTTAAAATGTAAATTCAAATGAAATACATAGTTTTACTTCCTTGCCTGTTTTGATGCCTGAAATTCAGAACATAATTCACCAAGGGGAAACGTGGAACACACTGGTTGATGTTGGTGGATATACATTCCTTTTTATTAAAAAAGAAAGGTATCTTTGCTGATAGACAGGGGGATCGTTACAGACTGAAGTTACATTGGAATCATTGTACCAAAAGAAAAAAAAAGAGAGAACTATTATGCTCTGTTAATGAGGATCTCAGTAAAGAGTACCAAAATACTGTTTGGGATGCAGGAAAACCTGGCAAATATCAATAGGCGTGTTGTTAATGTATTGACTGCACGTTTGAGCACAGCCATACCCAGATTAGATGGGCCAGGTCTCTAGGGAATGGTTTACAGCAGAGGATCCTGTAATGTAAAACTCTTCTGAATGACTTTGCTGTTTAGTTGTGTGCTGCAGTGTGGGAGTTGGGGCTCCTGTTTGAAGTTTTTTTTTTCTTTCATCTGTTTTGATGTACAAGAATGCCTAATTATATCCTGATTTACTGTGTTTTTTGTTGGTTTTTTTGTCATATTAAGCGCGGAGGGAATATCTTTTTATAAGTTTATGAACACAAACCAAAAAAAAAAGGAACAGTCCCTTTTTAAACCCTTTATACACCCATATTTATACTCCTTTGTGCCACTGACATTTTTATTTCAAAATACATTTTCTTTACTTTTAAAGGTCCAACACTTCCAGTGTTGGACCAAACTTATAAAGAGTCCCCCATGTTTTGCCAAACAGCTAGAACTTCAGAAATGCTGTGCCATCTTGCTTTTAGTATTTCTAAAGATGTATTGGTTACACATTGTAGGGCAATATTTGGATAGTACGAGTTTGGTTTAGTAACAGTAAAATCCAGGAGAACATCCCACTATCTTACAACATTGTCAACACAGCTCGAGAGGGTAGCAGGGGCCCCTGCTGCTGAGTGGTGATATTGAGACAGCAATATGATAAACTCTCATCAGATTCAGACTCTATGCCTCAAGCCTGCCTTGGAGAGGAGCCATATTTTCTCTAAAGATGTGAAGGAGCAGTTCAGCCCTACACATTGGTTTGCTTTTCATTTGATTCCTAAATGGTCTTTGTTTATAAAGTTCATCATTTCACCTTTAAAAAGTATTCAATATGGGTTTCCAAATGCTAGAGATTCTTTGTGTTTTCCTGTGCTGTATCCATTGAGGAGACAGACCCTTCTTCAGTGCTATCCTGAGCAAGTCATGAATTAATCATTGCTATGCTTGCCACTGGCAGATCTGTCCTGAACTAGATTTGACTGGAGGAGCAGTATTCATCATTAGGTAAAAGTTGTACCTGTTCATTAAATAGATTTTGTTCCTGTTATCAATCTGTGACTTTCACATGTGCTTTACCTGCCTTGCTTACAGCATGTAGATAAAGGCTGCAGTCCTTCGAACTATCTATCCCTTTTTTTATATATAACATATTTAGAAACAACCATTATATTTGTAGGCAAGTCCTCTCAGGGGGTGTAGAAACCATTACTGTAATGTAGAAAAGCATTTCTTACTAATTCAAAGTAGCATTAATTAATAATATGTCTAATCTGCATGTAATCAAATTGCTTAGCTTTCGTGGTTTCTCACTAATACAGGACATGTAGGCGATTTGATAATGATTTTCTTTTAATGAACTCCTAGACACGGCTGTTTATATATTTCCTTCATCTAAGTCAGTAAAAGGAAATTAACAGAAATGTTCATTACCATAAATACTATATTTAGTATATGTAACAACATTTTTTTTTTTCTTGAGTGAAGCACATTATCTTCGCTTCACTGAAATCAACCCATAGCATTTGTAAAATAAAAAACTGGAACACATTAAGACCGATTGTTCTGTAAGACACAAATAAGCCTTAGCTCCCCATTGCTGTCAGTCCTTTCTCAGGCTCAAAATCCTTTGTTCAACTGCCCTGTGAATAGACAGCTTTACCCACTAATTCCTTCAATCCTTTTCCTTAACTAAGAACTTAACAACAAAGGAGTTAAAAAAGGGGTGAACAAGCAATGCCTTGCATTGTACCTAAACTCCTTACAGTGAAATCCTCCAACTTTCTACAGATTTATTTTCAACAATGAAATTCAGTAGCAAGCATGTCCCTTGTCTTCACAGAAGTTGAATTTTTCAGTCTATGCACCTCCTTAATATGTCTTACAAGTCCCCAGTGCCTGGTATCAACTGAAGACCTCAGTGCAAGTATGTGATAAGTCCCACTTCTTATGACAGGGTAAAAAATGGGGCTTGGAGGATACAGGCACTGTATTAATTGGTTTCGATGATGTTTAGGTATTTTATTGGTTTATGTGACCCAAATAGGCTTTATACCGCATACTGTCAATGGTGATGTACATATTCAAATTATATAAGTGGTATATCTTAGGATCCGCTTGTCTGATTTTGATTAAACTGTGTATGAGGAATTTGTTATATGTAAATTTGTTATGAATACAGTCATGATGAGTTGCTTTTTTCTGCTACTGAAAAATATGTGCTTTTTTTTTTTTAACTGTGTGTGGATGCTGTTCCCATACTTGTGCTTATGGAGTTTGAATTCATTGTTAATAAAGGAACAGACTGCACTGTGAAGGGGTTAAGGAGCTTGTTTGTCCAGGCGCTGTCGGGCTCTATGTTGAAACGCAACTCTGTGGAACACTCAGGCCTCCACAGATGGTGATCTCAAGGTGCAGATGGTAAGGAGGCTGCTGGGCCTTGCCAACCAGCCATTGGGTAAGATTTGTTTAACTCACAAGCTGACACCTGTTTCTAGAAAAACAGTGACACGTTGCCTTTCCATGGGAGAGCAGGCGCGCAGCGAGTTACAAGTGTGTTCTTCACAATCCAAGAGAGCGGATTAGCTCATTTAAGTGTGATTAATAATCACAGGAGTGTGAGGGGCTGACGCATTCTTTCACTTTGTGGAATTTGCTTCATTTCACTTACAGCTACTTGCTTCCGTACTCAAGTTGTTACAGCTCTGGTAGTGTGACACTTATACTGTTGCCTCGACCCTCCGATATAGCCACTAGTCCACTCAACCTCCCTGTCTGTCAGCTGTAACCAGTAGGCTAGCTTGTCTGTAAGCTGTTTGATGTTAGTTTCTGCTAAACTGTTTCAAGTTTGGGGTTAAGGAGTTGACTCATTCGTGCCCCGGTCTATTCTTCAAGTGCAGACGTGACTCTCTGCCATTTCTGTGCATGCCAGTGAGAAAGTGGCCAAGGAAGAGACTCCTGACAGTTGTAGTGCTAAGACTTTTTTTTTTTTTTCAGTATCCCCCCCCCCCCCAAAAGGAATAGGTATTGTACAATGCTGCTAGGCTTTTTAAAGTTTTATCATAGTTTTTGCATTTTAACACCTTTTAATTATCAGTTGTAACCTCACCCCTACTACTAGTCAAACAGTAATTGATATGTAGTTTCTATAAAAAAAACGATTAACATCATGAGAACCTAAGCTAAGTCACACAGAAGGGGAAATGCCTACATCTGTGTCATTTTTTTAAGAAAACAGTTTTCAGTAAAGCAATAATTGTAATTGTGACTTCCATCCACTGTGTTCTATTTTCAGTAAGGATTAGACAATGTGATTATACACATTTCATCTTGTTTTGAGCAATTGCAGCATCTCATAATTGCAATTGAATAGCATTTACAATATATGTAATCCTGTTGTCTACTGTGGCAAAATAGTGCAAGCATATAGATGCTACATTAACAACTAAAATCTAAAGTTTTAAAAACAGATAAACAGGCGTTTCAATCAAAGCAATGCCTGGTTTGATGAAGTTTGATTGAAGCTGTGTTAATCCTGCTATCCTGAAGGGTTAAACAGACAAACTAACCTGTATCTAATATTTAAAGGTTTCATGGGACTAGCTTTGGTTTTTCATTTCAGTGGGTGTATTCACCATGCACACACACAAATGCACTGCTGTAAACCAGGAGAAAATAGTGGTGTGTGCAGATAGATTAGTTGTGATTGTGTGTTGAAGGAAGGGGCTGTCGTAGCTGTTTGCAATCAGAGAGACATGGGCAAGACAAGTGATGCTTAAGTTCCCTGATGTAACATACATTGACTGCATAGCAATCCGTCACGGATTCATTAGAGCGTTCCTTTAGGTCAAGAATGGGCATTTTAAAACACTGTACGAGTGTACGAGAGTACAGGGATGGAAATAAGACTCCTATTGCATTTCACCCTTTCCAGGTTTTACTATGAGCTTGATTAGCCACAGTAACAAGCTCAGGTGTGTCTTCTTAAACTGCAATGCAAAGGAAGCTATTTCTCTCCCTGGAGTACCAGTGAATGTACAGTATGTATGTATTTATGCATAGAAGTATTTATATTTTAGGCATTGGGAGGTAGTATAATGTGTGGCATGTTAGGAGAATTCTCTTCTGGAGGGAGCAGCTTGGCAAGTGACAGTAAAAAATGATCAAAGCCTTTTGTGTGAAACATGATGGATGGAATATGCAGAGGAGTCTGGGGTATTAGTCACAGCTGTTGAAGATTTTGAATGTGATAATCCTGTAAAAAGTAGCACAATCTGTGATCTTATTAGACAGGTAGTAGGACCAGAGTCTTCTGTACTCCCTGGCACACTGAGTCCACTAAGGGAGCCATGATTCTTGATGGTCACAACCAAGAGAGGAAAACTTGACACCTTATGAATTGTATTAAATAGTGTAGGGTGATGAAAAAATAATGCTAAAAAAGGTACACACTTGCATACCAGAAGCACTAAATGATTAACAACGTTACGTGGGTGGTTTTAGTGCCATTTTCCCTGTTTTTCTATGTTCTTTCAGACAGGAAGGTAAACAGACCTGATCTTGGTCACCATGGCGACTGTTGTGTGTCAGTATGAGGGAAGTGGGCTGGAAGGGAGGTCTGACATCACCTTCTTGTTTACAAAGCCAGCACATGTGAAACTGTAATGCATACACATCACTCTAAAAGACTGCAGGCATCAAGACAGACACTGTAAAGGGCATTGTTATCCAAAAGAAAAGAGCACGTTGATAAAAATATTAATCAGTAGCTCAGAGGCTGTGATTACATTTTAATTATGGAGGCCGCTATCTTTATACAGTAGCAGCTTTTGAGATGTATGAAATAACAAAACAAAAAGCGTGATGAAGATAATTAATGTTTTGGGCAATTTTAGCATCACTTAATTGCAATTTGGTATTTGGTACTTCTTTAAATCCGTGATAAGGATAACAGGCCCATAAAACAACAACAAAAACAACTTGTATCTTCAGGTTCATTTTATCTCTTGCCATTTAGGATGTGATTTGACTTGAGCAATAAAAATATCCTCTGGCTATTCAATCAATCAATAAACATTTGTAAAGGGCCTTTTCTGGCATTGCATCCCAATGCACTTGATATTCTCAAGCCATATAGAACCCAGCAAATCCTCCTGATGCTTCATTAAGACAATGAGCCACTGTGCTTCCTTTAAAAGTATGTATTGATCAGCCTCCGTGATGTCACCCTGTATCATAGTTCTCTCCAGGCGGCCACTCACATTCCTTTGGTCAGCAGTCAAACCCTGGACTTGCAATTTCCAATTTTCCATTTGCTGTTGTGTTAAAAGAGGTGTTGGAGGCTCTTCATACTGACTTATATGCCCAATTAAATTCACTTTTAGCTGGGAGAAAAACGTTTCTGCTCCATTTCCCCTGCTTAACGCTGCTGTGCTCCACAATCGTGTTCGATTCTGTTGTGAAACCAGCTTGTCCCTTAAGTATGTCACCCTGCGATCCAAACAGGCCTGCTACTACCAGCATTTTTTTTTTTAAAGAATATAAATTGAAAAAATCGATTTCCCCAGCATTTTAAAGAAAATACGGGACGAGCTAGTACTGTTAATTTGAGGGCTCTAAAGTATTGTTTTCCAGTTCTCTATATATTGAAAGACATAAAAACATGCTAACAACTTGTGGAAAGCATTTGCCATGTTTATTTTATTTATTTTTATCCTATAAAGTTTATCAGTAGGCTCATGGGTACCTCGGGTGTCTGTTTCTATGCCTTTTTTTTGTTATAAAACAGAAGGCATTTATAAAACAGTCTGGTCAAATCTACTCAATTTCACCAAAACATGATAGAAAATACCGATATGACTAAGTGTTTGTATAGTTGAAGGGAAATAAAAAACACAGCTGATCTCAGTCTCTCTCGTCAAACAGTATCAATGTTTAAATATCTTATTGACTCAGTTTAGCTTTGGTTACATAACCGCTCTCATGTTAATGTAGTTACACCACTCATGTGAAGGTGGAAGATGATGAATTATTGAAACGTTTATAACACAGCTGTCAAATGCCACTAAAGCCATTCCTGCCAAAACCACCGTGTTTTACCAAGTGAATCACGACATTAGGATACCCCACACACTTACCTTAGTGTTTTAACATCAAGAGGAAAATATTTGTGTTTATGTAATATGTAAGATATAAACCACGACGGGCCATGTGGTTACCATGATATATACCACGCCAGAAGTGGTATATATCATCGGAACAGCATGGCCCGAAGTGGTTTATACTGCTTATAACACAGCAAACTGTCATTTGGGGGATGAAAAATAATGAAAATAATTTAAACACATTTTAAATTAAGACAAAACCAGAAACTTTTATTGTGTACACATCCACAGTGTAATATAGTCCCAAATATAATTTCATTTATTGTTTGCTTATTAAAAATAAATTGCACATGTCCGTTTATTGTGAATTTCTGCATCGAAAGTGGCATCTCACTAGAAACCAGAGGACTGAGCACACGCCGATGATGGGTGGAGTTTCAAAAGGCACACATATTCAAGTCCGTTTTCATCCTTTCAGATCTCAAAAGATGTTTTTGTTAGTTGTGACGCTTCAAATCCAGGCCGGTAATTTGGGGGAGGCTGGGAGGGGTCTGGCCTTGTCTTTACCTGCTTTTCTAAAAGTTTTTCTAACTGACAGGAATACCTTCTTGTTGGTTTTAAACTCGCTGTCAGCAAAGATGTTAACTTCCACTGTTAAAATAACTATTTAGTCCAGCTCAGCGTTATAAAACTGGAGACTGAATACTGGTCCCCAGTTGAACTTCTTGCACTGGTATAAAATTCCCTTATGTTGTTGAGATTTTTTGGGACTTATACTAAAATGAATGTTCATATTTCATTTAGCTGTTCCTTATCTGCTGTTATGTGTCTACTCTTGACAGTGGCTGCTGCACTTATTTTATTTGTATTTTTTTTTTCAGGTGGACTGCTGTCTTCACTCAAAGTTGGTGTTGTACCAGTTATCTGGAGTTTCATCCCCAAATGTATTAAAGGAAATAGGTGGACTGTCACTCATTTTTGCAGTGGTTTTGTAACTAATAACAAATAAGATGGCAGTTTGTCATGGAATTTAGAATGTAGTGGTGCGTAGTGATTTATTCAGTGTGAAGTGGCTCATTAGTATGCAAGCCATGGTATACGCTATATATACGCATGGTCATGTGATGCTTTTTAACCAATCAGAGGTTGTTATTTCTCTCTGTGTGTTCCATGAATTTCTAGAACTGTAGTGTAGAATAGTGTACGGTAATACTAAGACACATTCAGCATTTGAATAAAGAACATTTAATATAAGGAACTTTATCTATTTTAGATGCCTGTAGTTTGAGGAATTAACACAGAGTTGATTTAAAATGCTGCAGACAATCAAAACATGCAGTATATGCATATTACTGCTTACACATATTGCTGCATTGGTCTGCAAGGTTTATGAGATATTAGTCTATGTTTAAACAGATAAAGTGACATGACACACACCCATGTACTAAGCTTGTATTTATAACCTCGGTATACATTTGAACTGAAACCTTCTTCCTCTTGCCTAGAGAACACCATCTGTTAACAAATACGAGCCTAGAAAACCCCTAGTGTGCTGTGAGTCATTTGTATTTCACTTTTCCTTACTCCTGATCCAACCTGAGAAGCTCTTTATTGATACGAATGGGCGAAAAGACACCATGCCCATCGTTTCCAGCATCTCGTGTGAAGCCCTGCGTTAGTGCTGGAAAGCTATCCCAGTAGGTCTCGGAGCTCTTTCTCCATGCCTGTCTTGCTCATCCAGGCTGTAGTAGCGATGGATCACCTCAATCACTACCACCACCGTCAGCCTGTGGGGGTCGGTGCCCAGCTGGCAGCCTGTCGCAGAAGTCACCACCATGTCAGGTCCATTGTGCATCCCTCCAGCATTGCAATGGTAGTGTCCGGAGAACACAGCTTTCACTCCTGTCCCAAAGCAAAGGAAATAGAGTTAAGAAGGCGGAACACCATCCCAGTTTCTAGGAGCCTATTTCCCCAATTAACATCTTACTTTTCCACTAGCGAAAGAAGTAACCGCACCCTCCAAAACTTGGTTGATACAATAGCAATAATAACAATAGAATGTTTGTTGGGATTGCGTTGTCACATGGACTTGAGCCAATAAGACCTGGCTTCATGGACATTGTCATGTTTAAGTATTCTGAAACTAGGAAAGTAGATCAAAGAGAGACAGAGCTACAAGTCATGCTGACAAATCGCTTAGTCAACAACAGTTTAGCCGACTTCCTTCCCTGCCTAGCTTCTACTGGCTTGAGTGAGGGGGTAGATTTGTGGTTAAATACAATTTTAAGTGCAGAGTTAAGAAATACAATGGCAACTACCAGCAATAATTTTGGCAAGAAATATAAGTATATTGGCATTTGAGAAAGTGTGCTTTCTTACTGCCCTGGCTATTTCAGCATTAAAATACAGTACACATTTAAAAATAAATAAACTCAACTCTAAATTAAGGAGAAAGACTAAAGGAAAACAGGTTGACATGGTAAATGAGAAGATGGGCTTATTAAAAGGGCGGTCGATTTAGCTAACGACTCTGTAATCATTAGCCTGCCCTGGGTCTGCTTATACTGTGGTGATCATGCAGGCATCAGATCTGAATGTGTTATCAGCGGCTGCATTTACAAACAGGAAAGCAAGTTAGAACAAGTGAGTGGATGGTGGAAAACAGAAGACCAAAGACAGATGTGTTCAAAGTAGAGCTCAAATATAAAATAGGCTATGATCAGTTATAATTACATTATTAATCTAACTGTATTTATTTGACTAACTAGCATATACGATTTTGTCCACTTAGTCTTAGTTTCATAACACGGTTAGACAGTTGTAACAGGGCATTGCGAGCTATTTAATAGTTAATGTCACTTCACTTAAAAAAATAATGAAACATTATTGTATTACTCTTGATGGTATAAAATTAAACTCCAGGCACGTTAGTATTCAGACAGTCTTTGTCTGGGTTCTAAGATTACAGCCTGGATGATAAGTGACTAGTTTGTCAGACACATTGGTAGCCGCTCTTGTCTATTCTATCTTTTGGCAGACGCCTTTTTAAAGAAGGAGAAAAATAACATATTTGCTAATCCTTAGAACTGTCGGCAGTAAAAATAACACTCTCAGAACATCAAAAAGGCTCAGTCACTTTTATGCTTCTTGTCAGCGCTTGGCACTATCCTTGAGAAAACCTGGAAAAAAGAACTCCCAGGTTCTATTTTTAAATTTCAATTTGCAAGTTATCTTGTGGAGCGTCTTTACAAAAATCTCTTCATTAATGCAAGATTTGGGTTTCTGGCACATTTTTATACATGCTTTTATCAAAGCTAACCTGCACACACACACGCTTTTATCAAAGCTAAACTGTACACACACCACGGCCTCTGCTGGGTGAATCAGAGCTGATTATGTTATTGTCACATTATAAAATGTGTTTGACCCTGTTTGACATTTGGCAGTGAAGTTACCTTTGAAAGAGTCAGTAGAGGACAGAAACGAATACAAAGATAAGAAATGTTTTGTGAAATAATGCAAAGAAATGAAAAAAAAACTTATGAACATTAAACTATATCAGTGTGGCAGTGCGGGAGCACTGCTTATGTAAATAGTGTGTGCTTGTGCTGGTGATGGGAAGGGGTTAATTTCCCTTCCCTGGAAAACAAGTGACAATGTGGTGGTGGGATAATTAGTTAATTGGTGCAAATAGATGTTCACACAGGTGCATAAAAGGGAGCTAGAGGTTCCATTTGGGCCAGCAGCCCTGGAGAGTGTTTGTCTTCAGGTATTTGGGTGTGGTGATTGCCTTTTTTGTTTTGTGAAAGTAGGTGTTTGAGAATTATTTTGTTTTGTTTAACTTGTTTATTTCTGTTGCCTGTTGGGGTTCATTAGTGTTAAATAAATACGCGCATTTACGCTTTCAACTTGTGATTCCTGCCTCTGAGTCTCTGCAATGCTGCCTGATAGCCTCTGCACTCACACTATCCTGCCACAATAGTTGAAAAAGACTTAATAGAACTGAAAACTTGATTTGAATAATCAAAAAGGGCTTTAAAATAACAGAAAACAAAAAAGGCAATCACCACACCCAAATACCTGAAGACAAACACTCTCCAGGGCTGCTGGCCCAAATGGAACCTCTAGCTCCCTTTTATGCACCTGTGTGAACATCTATTTGCACCAATTAACTAATTATCTCACCACCACATTGTCACTTGTTTTCCAGGGAAGGGAAATTAACCCCTTCCCATCACCAACACAAGCACACACTATTTACATAAGCAGTGCTCCCGCACTGCCACACTGATATAGTTTAATGTTCATAAGTTTTTTTTTCATTTCTTTGCATTATTTCACAAAACATTTCTTATCTTTGTATTCGTTTCTGTCCTCTACTGACTCTTTCAAAGGTAACTTCACTGCCAAATGTCAAACAGGGTCAAACACATTTTATAATGTGACAATAACATAATCAGCTCTGATTCACCCAGCAGAGGCCGTGGTGTGTGTACAGTTTAGCTTTGATAAAAGCGTGTGTGTGTGCAGGTTAGCTTTGATAAAAGCATGTATAAAAATGTGCCAGAAACCCAAATCTTGCATTAATGAAGAGATTTTTGTAAAGACGCTCCACAAGATAACTTGCAAATTGAAATTTAAAAATAGAACCTGGGAGTTCTTTTTTCCAGGTTTTCTCAAGGATAGTGCCAAGCGCTGACAAGAAGCATAAAAGTGACTGAGCCTTTTTGATGTTCTGAGAGTGTTATTTTTACTGCCGACAGTTCTAAGGATTAGCAAATATGTTATTTTTCTCCTTCTTTAAAAAGGCGTCTGCCAAAAGATAGAATAGACAAGAGCGGCTACCAATGTGTCTGACAAACTAGTCACTTATCATCCAGGCTGTAATCTTAGAACCCAGACAAAGACTGTCTGAATACTAACGTACCTGGAGTTTAATTTGATACCATCAAGAGTAATACAATAATGTTTAATTCTTTTTTTAAGTGAAGTGACATTAACTATTAAATAGCTCGCAATGCCCTGTTACAACTGTCTAACCGTGTTATGAAACTAAGTGGACAAAATCGTATATGCTAGTTATTTAAATAAATACAGTTAGATTAATAATGTAATTATAACTGATCATAGCCTATTTTATATTTGAGCTCTACTTTGAACACATCTGTCTTTGGTCTTCTGTTTTCCACCATCCACTCACTTGTTCTTTAAAACAACACTTGCCGTTTTGTGACTAAGGAAAATTCACATCTTTAACTGATATACACAGATAGCAGTAAACTAGGCACTTCAAAATGGCATTTGAGAAACATATACTTTAAATAGTTCAAGTGATTAATGAAAATAAACCGACATCTGCCCTCTTCAGGTAGCAAAATCAGTACTGAGCTCAGCTAGGCAACCTATGGTACTTATGGTGTTTTTTTTTTTTGTTTTTTTTGCAGTCTCCTGCAGTTTTTGTAATTGTTCACAGCCTGCTCTGAATTACACTGCAGAGGGTGGCTTCATATAAGAAAATGTTACTTTTTGTCATTTTATGTAATGTGTTCCCAGCAACTTGTAAATTACAACCCTGAAAAATGTTAATTTAATGAGAAGCAAATTAGTTTTGTGCATTTTCTTTAGCCTGGCTAAAATGCCTTTGAAAAACAGCTATTTGAATACTAAAAGCATCTGTGCAATTTATTTCAACTTGCTGCTTGGAAATATAATTGTGGATCCAATAAGGTAACTTCAGAGTTTGCAATAGTCAGTTATTACCACAGTGGTTTAAAGGCAGGGGTGCTAGAACTAGGGGTGCTGGGGGTGTGGCAGCACCCCTGGCTTTGCATGGCTTCCATCATATACAGGGGTTTACAGTTTTGTTCAATGGATTTCAGCACCCCCACTATAAAAATTGTTCCAGCCCTTTGTTTAAAGCTATACATTTAATTAGAACAGAAAACAAAGCATGTTTTGCAATATGAATGCATCTGTCTCTGAATTCTCTCAGTGGAGCATTAATAAATTGTTCTTTTATGCATTTCTTTCAGTCACTGAAGTTTGATGTTCCAGACTTTGTTACGAAAAAGGTTCATGAATACTGAATTAAATCATCAAAACAAACTTAAAAAAAAGTTTGTATTCTGATGTGCAGTAATGTTGTCTCATAACTACACTGTCACAACCATATAAGAAGTTTCTCATGCTTTGTTTCAGATAAACTGCTGTGGAGACCAACCTGGAAACATTTGCTCTGATAGTGTTATCTCCAGTGAGCTGTTACACAACCCTCCGTGTTAAGAGACTGGGGGATTACAAAGGGACTGTCTTCACAAGTGTTTCAAAACCTCATAATCTGGAACTCCTTTAAAGCCTTAGTTTGCACTTCCTGTCCTGAGAACTACATATTGTTGTAAATGTAGTATCAATCTGTGCTGTATTTTTATAGGCCTCTCCCACTGTCTCCCTATTGCCCCTGAACACCATATTGCAGGGCTATACTGTAATAAGTCACTTTGTACCAAGTAACAGCATTACTCTGTTTTAGGCTCTTCACACAGAAGCAGTCAGAAGCACTTTGACCATTAGACAGCAAATAAATGTGCTCTCAGGGCAGTGAAACACTGGGCACAATTGTGCAGCTAATTAATAATCCAAGACTGTATCAAAATAATCATTAAAGGTAAATATCACCTATTTGGTTTTTTTTTGTACAGCTCATAAAATGCATTTTAATAATTCAGGTACCCAGATGACTTAGTAGTGATGTGTCTGTGTTATATCACTGTTTAACCTTCATATTGAGGTGTTTGCATTTGAAAGCTCCCGATGCCTGTTCTCTCGATATCTTACAAGTAATAACTCATTTCAGTATATTCACTTTTGCCTCCTGGGCCCCTTTTAATTTAATTTCCAACCTGATCAGATAAACATGTCAACAAGCAGCCTCTGGTTCTTTAAAACCCTGGCCTTGTGCATCTTAGCACTGGTGATTTCCATGGGAATCAATGAGTGGGTTATACTGCAGCAGTCTGATTCTGTCCTGAAGACTTTAATGTCTCTCAGGACATTCTCCATGGTGAGCTGGGTTTAGTCAATTATCTTAGTGAAATAGCTTTCCTCAATAATCGGCAATATCATTCTCACTCCCCTTGCGAACTGTGGCAACAAATTCTCAGGGTGACACTTTGAAATATGCAATTCGTATGCCTTCAACTGTGTTAAAATGGGAAAGAAATTAAAAACAAATTACAATATCAGCTATTTCTTTTCGGAACTATATATATATATATATATATTGTAGCGATCTTGGTTAACGTAGGCAGGCGCATCACACAGGGCGAGGCAATCCACACACAGGCGGAGGGCGGGCGTGAACCCGGGACCTCTCACACTAAAGCATAGCGCTGATACCGCTGTACAAAAGAGCCGGCTCCTTTGCAAGGAGTGTATATCGGGCTTATGTCTTCGTGTGTGATTACTTCACCTACCAGCCCTGCTGCTGCCTTCCCCCGTGCACGCTACTATATATATATATATATATATATTTAAAAAAAACACTTAATGACAGAGTAATTTAAAAAAAAGACATTTCTTTATTCTTTTTTTAATAATTTTTTATTTTTTAATAAATTGACAAAGATTGAAGAGATACTGCACTAGCAGTCCTCTCCAGCCCCATAATCATTATTACAGAGCTTAGCTCTAGGAGAGAACATTAAATAGGTGCATTGTTAATTCATCTTTCATCTTACAGAGCAATGTTCCAGTAAGGTTATTATGCAGGCTTTAGGGAATACAGTAAGTAGACAGCCTGCACAACAAGACATTTATCAATTATGTACTATTAATATTCAATCAGACTCTTGACTCAATAGACTGTAAAGCCATTACACGTCAGGCTTTAGTTAACATTAACAACCCACCCGGCACACTACAGGCGCACACGGAAGGGGACCAAAACCTCAGAGCGGATATTAAACCATTAAATACAATGACACAGAGCTCCCAGTGAGCTCCCAGTGCTCAAGACTGGACCACGACGTATCACAAGTCAAATTTCTCCATGCATGCCACAACATGTAGGGCAGCAGTGTGGAGTAGTGGTTAGGGCTCTGGATTCTTGACCGGAGGGTTGTGGGTTCAATCCCCAGTGGGGGACACTGCTGTTGTACCCTTGAGCAAGGTACTTTACCTAGATTGCTCCAGTAAAAACCCAACTGTATAAATGGGTAATTGTATGTAAAAATAATGTGATATCTTGTAAGTCGCCCTGGATAAGGGCGTCTGCTAAGAAATAAATAATAATAATAATAATATATTCACAAAGCATTTACCACCATGCAAAGTTCACAAAAGAATGGCTGATCTAATCAAAAGCAGGAATTGTAATTCATTAAATCAGTTTCAAAGAAAAAGTAAAAGTAAAATAAATAAATAAATAAAATAATAATAATTATTGGATTATATTAACAAACTACTCCCCCCCCCCCCCCAGAAACATAATATCACAGACAGATCAAAAGGAAAATAAACAATTATACAGTCCAAATTTGAAACTACAGAAAATCAAAGAACCTTTTAAGAAACTTGTAGCACAAAAGACCGTTGTGCATGCAGGTGGTTTTAATGATTCTGTACATTTATGACGCAAGCGTGGCTCAGTAATGTGCTTGTTGAACAAGGCCGTTCATTCATTAAAAGCCTCTCATTTCTTCAATGTGAAAGTTCATACAATTAAGAAGCACTCCAGCCTCTTGTCCCTAACTTCAGCCCACAGCTCCTTTCTGATGTTTTTACGTTACGTAAGTAATACGACCGGACTTTCATGATATACCTATTTAAATATTTTCACTTTGCTTCCGGAGCTGTAGCAGCTTGAAAAAGTAATTATAGCCTCCTACTGTGACAAGGATAGCAAGATCATACTGGCTTACATGTAGTCGCAAAGGTTTCTGCTTGGGGTTTGTTAATGCACTGTAGAATGTTCCAATAACTGTACAGAAAGCTAATCTGTATGTGGTACACAGACACCAAGGAAGAAATTGAATTTCAGTGTACAAATGAAAATATTGTGGGACATAGTCACAGGTTGGGGCTCTGAAGGAACAATGTTTTGAAAACAAATCAACGTGTAAAATGCTAGTGGACATACTGGGGGACATACTGGGGGACATACTGGGGGACATACTGGGGCAATCCTGGAACAACAGTTCACTGATTTCAACAGAGAATACCCTGACAGTCACAGAGTGTCTTGCATTGCCACAAGAAGCAGTGCTTCTTGAGCTGCGACATGTCATTTTCACTCTGCAAAGCCTTGGCTTGGAAACTTTCATTTTGTAAGGGATGCCCATTGAGACTCCCAAATGTGCGTGTATGTGAGTAAGGCTGATTGTTTTTGATTGGGAAATGCATTTGTTTATTACTGATTCCTAAGCAATAGGTCCCAAGCAGGTCCATACTAACTGCTCTTGCATAGGCTCAGCCTTGTGAGACGGATTAGCTGTTCAATAGAAGGCTGTGGCAGTGGCTGCTACATAACTTTCAAATCCTTTTAAAATGAATGAGCAGCTGTTCTAGCTACCTTGGATGGCTGAAGATGAATGTCTACTCAGCATCTTCCTCCTGACAGTCCAAACAGAATAAGAAATCCAGACGAGTTCATGGAGATCTAATAGAAAGCTGTTACACCCTCTTTCCAACGGATCCATTTACAAGGTCTCAGGAACGCTTTGTGAATCCAGTGGGATTGAGCTTGGACAGAGTAAGTAGAATTTAGGAAGAACATCAGACTCCCACCACCCCTCTGCTTTTCTTCCACATAGAGATGTAACTAGAGGGCTAGTGCAATCAAGAATTACTACTGTTGAAAATGTCTCTCCATTTAGGTTAAATAGAGTGCCCTTACATGTATAACGCTGTGGGCAGGAGCCAGAGCTAAGATGGTCCTTCCTGTGCAGAATTAATGTTTGCCTTTCCATGCCAAAGGCTTTTTGCAGGGCTGACACTGTCATTTCAAATGCCTGTTTGACAGTGTCACCTGTCTAGTTTCCTTTCTGCCTACAGGAGCAGGTGTAGAAGCAGAGTGAGAAACAACATTGCCAGGTGGCAGTTTGACTGCTGCAGCCCTGGCGCCCTGTAATTAGCAGAGTTGGCAAGAGACACTTTTACAGGAAGGTTGCAACTCATTTATTATGCATCAAGCTCACGGTATCCAATAAAGCAATCCAATATTCACCATTCATCTGGAGAGGTGCAGGAGGCACGACACAATATCATTTTTATTAGTAGTAGTCTAGTCTTGTAAATGATCATTTTTGGGGATAATACTGTATAAGAAAGAATGTGCCAATTCACTTTTCAGAATGCCCAGAAATTAAAAGCACAGATTTTTGGCCTTCTACACTATACAAAGTATGAAAATTAAAAATACCGAAAATAAAACAATTGAGCAAACATTTAAAAACAGAAACTTATATAGGATGTCAGTGGTATGAAAATGCATAGCTGACGAGAATGACATTTAAAAGTAAAAAAAAACCCAAAACACAAGAATAACTATTCATTACACTGTGCCATTGATTCCCTGTAACAGAACCCCTTATGAATTAAATTCGAAAGGGCAGCCTGACAAACACTTTTGGCACAGGAGCAAAAAAAATCTTACACTGCTGATCAGCAGTTATTGCGATATGCTGTTAGTGAACACTATAAGATCATGAAACACATGATTGTGTTATTCCTAGTAACACTACTCCTGTATCTGACTATATCCTCCATGCACAGCCAGTAAACATGGACAAAACAAATGGGAAACACCTACCGATCCAGTGACTATGTGGCCTTCAAACCCAGGATCTAGGGTCTGTCCCTTTTGCAGAACTATGTAACATTTCAAGAGTGACTTTATAACCAAATAAAAAAGCTATGGAAAAAGCAGGTTCATTCTGAAGTGGGAACACTGCTCCCAGCGTTAATATTTAATAGGTGAAAATTGAGCAGTGGGTTGTGTTTTGCTGTCATTGCTGTGCATTAGCTCTATATCAGCTCCGGGCTATGCAAGAGAAGCTCAGACTTGTTCTTCTTTAATAGTGACGGACATCAGTAAATGCTGCCAAGTGATTTCAGCTAGATCGTCATTGCCCCACAATATATTAGTTTTACTAAAATACGATTCCAGAGGGATCACTTCTTAAATAGTTTACCCTCCTGTGCACTCGACTTAATCAGAGTCCCTAAAAGCAGTTTCAGCTGCTGCACTGCCAGCGATATCTCGCATTGAAACCTTTTGGGCAGACTGTCAATCTGTGCCTGGAAAATACTGATTTGACTGCGCTTAAGATCATTACAACTGCTGAGCTGGAGAGAAAAGCAAACCTGATGTTACAAAATGGAGTTGTTTATTTCTTGTCTGAAACTGTTCATAAACCAGACCTCAGAACATGCATCCCAACAATCTATGCAAAAAAGATACGCTGTTTTCAACACTGGTGTTGACTCCCAATGGAATTACATCAGATTTTCAGAGCAATCAATAACTCTTTATCATTCCCGGTGCTTCTTATTAAAATAGTGTGGTGAATTAGTCAATACTGTGTACATTTAATGAGACAGATCTGAATTGCAGAATTTTAATTGAGGGATACAAATCCATATTTACAGACAGATTTTACTCTTTATAAATATACATGGCATGAAGTTTGTTCTTTACTTGCTATTGTCATTGTTAGTGAAACAGACTTGCCACAGGGATATGCAGCTTTTATATATGAACTAATGCAAGATATGAAATACTATTTGCATGACAAATTATTAGTTATGTGAGGGACAACAGCTGCCACATGCACAGGTTTCTATATATACAATATATATATACAGCTCTGGAAAAAATTAAGAGACCACTGCAAAATTTTCAGTTTCTCTGGTTTTACTATTTATAGGTATGTGTTTGAGTAAAATGAACATTTTTGTTTTATTCTATAAACTACTGACAACATGATTGATTCATGCCAAAGCTGCCCGATTCCAGCCTTGCTGAAGCACCCCCAGATCATCACCGATCCTCCACCACATTTCACAATGGGTGCGAGACACTGTGGCTTGTAGGCCTCTCCAGGTCTCCGTCTTACCATTAGATGACCAGGTGTTGGGCAAAACTGAAAATTTGACTCATCTGGGGGTGCTTCAGCAAGGCTGGAATCGGGCTGATTTGTCTTTGTGAAGGACACATGTATAAAGCCAAGTACAAGGTTGTCCTGGAAGAAAACTTGCTTCCTTCTGCTCTGACAATGTTCCCCAACTCTGAGGATTGGTTTTTCCAGCAGGACAATGCTCCATGCCACACAGCCAGGTCAATCAAGGTGTGGATGGAGGACCACCAGATCAAGACCCTGTCATGGCCAGCCCAATCTCCAGACCTGAACGCTATTGAAAACCTCTGGAATGTGATCAAGAGGAAGATGGATGGTCACAAGCCATCAAACAAAGCCGAGCTGCTTGAATTTTTGCGCCAGGAGTGGCATAAAGTCACCCAACATCAATGTGAAAGACTGGTGGAGAGCATGCCAAGACGCATGAAAGCTGTGCTTGAAAATCAGGGTTATTCCACCAAATATTGATTTCTGAACTCTTCCTAAGTTAAAACATTAGTATTGTGTTGTTTAAAAATGAATATGAACTTATTTTCTTTGCATTATTCGAGGTCTGACAACACTGCATCTTTTTTTGTTATTTTGACCAGTTGTCATTTTCTGCAAATAAATGCTCTAAATGACAATATTTTTATTTGGAATTTGGGAGAAATGTTGTCAGTAGTTTATAGAATAAAACAACAATGTTCATTTTACCCAAACACATACCTATAAATAGTAAAACCAGAGAAACTGAAAATTTTGCAGTGGTCTCTTAATTTTTTCCAGAGCTGTATATATTTTTTCAGATGCTCTGAACACACTTGAGTTGCTTAATTTATTAAACACTGAACAATACTGACCATTAATTAACTGGCCCGGGAATATAATTACTCCCTCAAGACCCATCTGTTAATGAGTTGCAAGACCTGGTACAAGAATTAAGTATCTTTTTTTAATATTGCCGTTATATAATACACAATTATGTGTACAGTATTAACTGTATAAACATACCAATACTACAAGATTAATCTGAGCTGCCCTTTAAAAATAAAAGGTCACTTTATAATTTTGCCATATCTGTATGTACTGTAGCACGTCTGTTTATAGCAATTAATTAGCTGGGGTGCCCTTGATGGTGCAGGCTACATCTATTACATCAGTGTGGCAGGATGACAGAGGTTTGAGGCTCAGAGACAGTGGAAGGGGAAAAATAATGGTCTTTATTAAACAAAAATAATTAAATAAATAGGCACAAGGGCCCAAACAAAAGGTTTAAACAAAATACAGAAATGTAGGCTGGGCATTAGCCTTCACTACAGTTTCTTTCTCAAAAAAACTAAACAGCACAGCACACCAACAAACAAACTCACCCAAAAAAACCCTCTACACAAAGGGTTTCACCTGCCTTTTATAGTCTGTGGCTGGAGCCCAATTAACTAATAATTAACAATTAAACACTTAAGACTCCGTGGACGCACCGACTCCTCCCGCTCGGGCCGTGGACGCACCGACTCCTCCCGCTCGGGCTCCTCCCCCTCGGGCTGCGGACGTTCGGGCTCCTCCCTCTCGGGCTGCTGACATTCGGGCTCCTCCCTCTCGGGCTGCGGACATTCGGGCTCCCCCCTCTCGGGCTGCGGACGTTCGGGCTCCACCCCCTTTTCTTCAAGGAGGGGAATCTCCCCCATGTCTATCGCCAGGTATGCCAGGACCATGACGGCTATCTCCTGGAGGGACCCCGGGTGGTGCTCTCTCTCCCACCTCTCCCCATCTCGATGCCACAGCGTGCTGAGGGCTGTGGGGAGGTCGTGGAAGAGGTCCGCTTCGGGGTGCACCAACCACTCCCAGATCTCCCGTGATGGTGGTGAAGGCAGTGTTGGTGGGGTGGCTGCCAAGGACGGGGTTGGTAGCTGCTCCTGGTTGTGGGGGCATCCTGCCCAGCTGTGGCCATCCAGCTCACAGCGCCCACACCAGTCAGCTGGTGGCCCATCCGGACAGGACCCCCACCGGTGGTCCTCCTTCCCGCACCAGGAGCACCACGGGAACAAGCTCGCTGGGTCCTCCCACAGGGTTTGGGTTGGTGGTGGCGGCCGCTGCTGCTGCTGCTGCTTTCTTCGCTGCCTTTGGTTTTTCCCCATTCTGCGCACCGCCAAACCTCCAAAAATCCAAAAATTAAAAAAAATTCAAAATTAAAAAAAATACTGCTCTGAGCATCTAGGTGGCGCTATCCCGCTTCTGACACCACATGTTGCAGGATGACAGAGGTTTGAGGCTCAGAGACAGTGGAAGGGGCAAAATAATGATCTTTATTAAACAAAAATAATCAAATAAATAGGCACAAGGGCCCAAACAAAAGGTTTAAACAAAATACAGAAATGTAGGCTGGGCATTAGCCTTCACTACAGTTTCTTTCTCAAAAAAACTAAACAGCACACCAACAAACAAACTCACCCAAAAAAAACCCTCTACACAAAGGGTTTCACCTGCCTTTTATAGTCTGTGGCTGGAGCCCAATTAACTAATAATTAACAATTAAACACTTAAGGCTCCAGCCACATTCTCACATGCATTTTACAGGGAGGAATTTAACCCCCTCCCTGCCAATCCAAAACAAAAGAAGAATCACAGAAACATAATGAAAACAGTAAAAATAACAACAATAACAAAACACAAATTATAGGAGCGAGCTGGCACCCCATCACAATCAGAAATATGCATCTATTATGTGATTTCAAAGATGCAGGATTAGCTCAGTGTTGGCAAAAGACGATTAAAGTCAATATTGCACAAGCAGCTGGTACTAAATAAATACTGTAATGAAGTGCAGGGCATGTCACAGCTAAAGTGCTGCTGAATACTGGAAAACAAGAAAAACAAAGTGTTTCTGTAGTATTTATTAAACTACACTTGTTAATACAGTGCACTTAATACTCTGCTTTTTGGAGTGGAACATTTGCTGCACTTTCAGTTTGAATCAACCCATATTGCTCCAAATGAGGGCATTCCCACAGGGTTTAACACAGCGTCTCTTTAAAATTGTCCCTAAAAGGAGAAAAAAATTAAACAAATAAAACAGCCTACACAATCCTCTTTTGACTTGAGAGACTCCCAAGTATAGTACCTGCCTCCTTGCTTGCTTTTCTCCTATTCTTAGTGCTCAGGGAGAAAGCCTTTTACACAGAAGCAGAGGTGCTGAAGTTGATAATTTGAGGCCAGCACTCAGTGAGGGAGAATAATTGGTGTCGCCTCCCATCTGTGGATCTGCCATACCTCGATAACTATTTATTTATGCTATTTTGACAATATTTTATTGCTGTAAAAAGGGAAGGATCCCCAGGAGAATGAATTTATAAAAGCAGGCTTTTTGTTGTCATAGAAACCACAGAATATGAGAAACCAGAATCATTTTAATGGGAGGGGAGGGGGGAGAGGATGTTGTTAAATCCCCAGAAAAGCATAAACTGAATTTTCTGCTTAAAATTATAATGGATCAAATGGATACACAGTATGCCTGCCCCCCCCCCCCCTCTCAAGCTTACCTTACAGGTCATGGTGAACAGAACTGGAATAGCAAAATCAATTCAATTTCCGCTGGCTGCAGATTCTAGTCAAACGGTTGTCTCTGAATTTCACAATGTCTTTCCTTCTTGTCATTTCATTAAATAGGTTATTACACAAACAAAAAAAGGTACTGCACGCAGGTAATCAAAATGTGCATTGTAAATACCATATGGGAGATACTGAAATTGAAGAAGGAATCTATGAAAAAGACCCAGGAGTTTATGTTGATTCAGAAATGTCTTCATCAAGACAATGTGGGAAAGCCATAAAAAGGCCAACAAAATGCTCAGATATATAGTGAAAAGTGCTGAATGTAAATCAAGGGAAGTAATGTTAAAACTTTACAATGCATTAGTAAGACCTCATCTAGAATATTGTGTTCAGTTCTGGTCACCTCGCTACAAAAAGGATATTTGCTGTTCTAGAACCAGAGATAGCCACGACAGGAAGGTTAAATTCAAAACACCATGAAGTCAAATGAAGCACAGCGTTTACTTGCTTAACTGTAGAGGTCAGTTACATTTATTTTAACTATTACGAATGTAATGAAAACTTCATGCACGCAGGAAGGAAGTTGTGTTTCTGATTTGCATTAGTATCCTCTTCCAGTTATAAAGCCGCTGGCAATCCACTTAATTCCATCCTGCTCAAGCAATTTAATGTACGGTATAAGGAGAAGAGGTTTTATCAGTGCTAAATCTGTTGCCAATAGTTCAGAGTTTGGTCTCTTTGGTTGTTCTCATCTGAGGTTTTTACATGCTGTAGCCCTGCAAATATGAAGACTGTATCTCAAATATTTTCTGGTGTGGAATGTGAAGCATGTTTACTAACCTAATGGCCTTGTATGTACCATTCAGATTACCTTAAGTCTTTTTCTTCTTATTCCAGCATCAAGGTACTGTAGTGTCTCGATCATTGTTTGGAAAATCTGTATTCACTTGAAAGAAGACAACGACTCAATTGTATCCATTTGAGAAAGTGCTCACAAGGTTGTTGATGTGCCAATGTTCTCTCTTGTCACTTTATAATGAGAATGGATGCTCATAAAGATAAAGCAGCTATTGTGCTGTCATGCTTTGTTACAGTGATCAATGGTGCTTTGCTTGCAGGTTTGACATGACTAGCAATTAAATACAGAAGTAATCAAAGTGATAATTACGATGCCTTTCTGTGAAACCTTGACTTAAAATGATGCGTCTCACAATAGGTGATAAATTATATGACCTTGCTTGTGAACTTTGTAGCTTCCTTTATGGAAACACCAGATTGGTGTACCAATATTGAATATTGGTTCAATGGGAAAAAACAGCATGTCTTGGGTTAGCAGAATTGAAGCTGTGCTCAACGGATAACCAAAGTTAGTTTAATTTTTTTAATCTAAGCAGCAAAAGGTAGTGCCTTGGAAACATCCAACATAAAAAGCTGCATTAACATTTTTCCCTTCTCTCCCTATCAACAAACATCTGAAATTACAGTACATGGTCTGTTTACCAGACAGCTTTGATATCCTTTGTGTCTGAACCAACCCTACTTTATCTTTGATAACATGTATTTATTATTATTATTATTATTATTATTATTTCTATTTCTTAGCAGACGCCCTTATCCAGGGCGACTTACAATTATTACAAGATATCACATTATTTTTACATACAATTACCCATTTATACAGTTGAGTTTTTACTGGGGCAAAAAGTACCTTGCTCAAGGGTACAGCAGCAGTGTCCCCACCTGGGATTGAACCCACAACCCTCCAGTCAAGAGTCCAGAGCCCTAACCACTACTCCACACTGCTGCCCCACTGCCCGCACAGCAATGAAGATATACTCAAAAGTAAGCATCCATCCAAAAAACATATCTTGAGCTATATTCAATGGAACTGCTCAGAGCATAATTCTAGCAAATGTATGCCGTGTCACTGTATGGGGTTCTAATTAGGCATGATAACCAAGATCATGCAACAGTCTCTTGACATCGATCCACAAAAAGGGAGACAAAACCGAACCAGGTAACTACAGACCAACAAGCCTGACTTCTGTTATATGGAAACTATAATAAGATGAATAATGCATAATGAATAATTGCAAAGCATATTACATGGTTTATTTAGATTTCCAGAAAGTTTTTGACAAAGTCCTGCATAAAAGATTAATTCTCAAACTGAACGCAGTAGGGATTCAAGGAAATGCATGCACGTGGATTAGGGTGTGGTTAACATGTAGAAAACAGAAAGTACTGATTAGAGGAGAAACCTCAAAATGGAGTGAGATAACCAGTGTAGTACCACAGGGATCAGTACTAGGTCCTCTGCTATTCCTAATCTACATTAATGACTTAGATTGTGGTATAGTAAGCAAATTTGTTAAATTTGCAGACGCCACAAAAATAGGTGGAGTGGCAAACATTGATGGCATTGAGTGGCAAACTGGATTGATCACAGCTCAGCAGGACAATCCCTGTAAATAACAACCCAACACTGGTTAGAGCAAAGGGCCAGGAGACACTATCTCTGGGTTTGTGTTCCTGCTTTGTGGAAACGTTTGAGGAGCTGCAGGCGGAAGGTCTTCTCCAGATTTAAGTAGTCATTGTCCTCCTCTGGGGAGCTTAGGATGATGAGGATGAGCTGAAACACCACGAAGTGCCGACAGGCCCGGTGCTGGGCAGAGTCCAGCTACTCAGTGCCAGGCTTTGTGGGTGTCCCTCTGATAAGGGCAAGCTGAGCCATCGAAGAAGAGCTGGGAGTTGAGGACCTGGAAGAGCATGCCACCCACCCAGAAACTGAAGTAGTCGTCTCCCCAGCTGCGGCGACACTGTGCGATGGTCCCCAGCGTGGGTATGTTGCCGATGTTGTGGTTCCCGCTGACGAACACCAGGGGGATTGCAGGGTCCATCCCCCTCAGGGCAACCTTCATGTCTCTCTCCTGCTCATCCTGCCACTGCGTGCCTGCAAAAACACATGAACATGACTGGAGAAACTGCGCTAATCCTTCCGATCATCCTTGATAGAGATCAAATAATGCTTCCTGCTGTAACAAACATACTGCTCTGAAGCCCACAGTGAAAATACTTGTTAAGTCCCAGTTTTTGGTAAACTCAACAACTAGTATCAGTGATTTACATTTTTTAAAAACATTTTAACAATCAACAGAATAGAAACGGTAGCTGTTTTTACTAAAACTAAAAATAATAAATTAAATTGCTTTGTTCTACATCAGTGTCAGCTGTATGAAATATATTAGATTAAATTGGCTAAAATTATTAAACATTGGAGAAGCCGTATTAAGCATAAGATACAGGAGACAGCTACTGTAAACTAGGAAACAGATGCTGATGCTAATCGGGTCAGACAATAGCATCTTTCAAAGCTTAAAATTAAATAAAACATGTCCAGTGGGGTTCATTTTCTGTAATGACAGCCCCAAGGAACCTACTATTATATTTATAAAGACAGCAAAATCAGCCAATATAGAGAAGGAAAGTACTGTAGATTCTTGAAATAACAGGCTGTATCATCCGGAGATGAACAAAGAAATATATTAACCTTTTTATTGCAAACACAAAATATTGAATCCATCTATTGTATGAAAAATAAGGACAGGCTGCTATGATTAAGATGTACAGGACGTTTTATGTCAACCCCATCAAGGGGTAGGCATGGTGTTTCCATCAGCCTTCTTCCTTTACTTTGTCGTACAACCCTTTCCTTTGGCACGCTGTGACTTCTGAACAAGTTAATTGAATGAAATGACCTTTTCTATGTGGGAAGAGGTTTTGGTGCTAAAGACACCTAATGGTTTTAGGTGTGATAGGCCCAAAGGATGGAGCATTTCCATTGAGATGCTAGCATTATTCAGTTTAAAAAGACATTTTGAAATGCTTCCATTTGCTGACCAAACATAGCACAATACATAACAACTGAAACCAATAAATAAATAAATAAAAAGGTTTCAATAAACTGTTTTTTTATAGTACAGGTCTGGCATCTTGGAAAGGCAACTGGACTGAGACCCAAACGTTTAGCAAAAGTTAACAGAAACAAGGAATTACAGTACCCAGTTGAACAGCTGTGGTTTGGATGTTAATATACGAGTCAGAAACAATGCTAAATCTCCTTCTCACCTGGAAGTTTGCGGCTATACATGGAGAGGGATGGGAGCCTTCAATCACCAGACATGAAAGTGGAAGACGTGAGCAATCTGAGGGCCCTTAACATAAACTAGTGCACCTCTCATAGAACATACTGTAGAGCTCTTTTATCTTCGAAACATGAAAGAACAAGGTCAGAGCTTTTTCAAGACAAGCAGCATCTTTACAGATTCTCTTAATCTGGGATTGATTACAGTTCAGCAGGACAATCCCTGTAAATAACAACCCAAAACTGGTTAGAGTAAAGGGCCAGGAGACACCATCTCTGGGTTTGTGTTCCAGCTCTGGCATTTCACTGACACTGGGAGCTCATTGGCAAGTGTGTGCCGCACTCCATAAACAACTGGGAACATATTACTGGAGAATTATTTAATTCATCCAACAAGACCCCTTTTTCATATTCATAAAGAGAATGGCAGAAATGCCTTTACATATTTCAGAAGAAATTGCTGCGGGAGAGAAGTCAAGGAGGATTGCATTTCACTTGTAATGTGTAATGAAGTGATTTTTCAGAAAGAGCATGATTTTTTTTTCTAAAACGTGTACGCCCCTACTACATATTGCTTTGAAATGGCTGCACTGACCAGGGTAAAACATCCAGGAGATTACATGTCTCAATGTAAGGCATGCTGTGCCATTCATCTGAAGATCATTTAACCGATTAAGCCAGATGTGTCCAAGTTATATAGTGTCTCCCTGACAGTGACAAAATTCCTACCCCGTACTGAGCCAATACATGCAAATGCACAATTCCACATTTCCTAAATCCTATAAGATGCTACCTAAAGCTCACAGCTTGAAGCCGGAGGTCACAAACATGTAACAGAGGCTGTCAGACGTGTTCCATTCCTCTGTAGGTGGTTTCGTCAGCCATGACATTTACAGTTAAAAAGCAATCTGATTACAAAAGAAATCCTCAGCCACCCAGCAGCAATCAGCAGCCATAAACCCTGAGCACCTCCGGAGGAATGAGTCTCCACTTGAAACCCCTGGCTCCCCTTTTCAAAATCAAATCAAATTAAACTCCTTTCATCCATCAAATTAACACACACTTCCAGTTTGCTACCTAATGCAGCAAACTGCCTTGTTCTGGATAAATACGGTATTCATTTTGTAAAAGTGAACAATGACATTCAGGTACAGCTGCCTACAGTAGACCCACCAATGGCTCGTAGATATATTAATAGGCAGAAGGTGGGGGAATTGTTTGTTATAAAACTCTGTATACAAAGTTTCAGACCTTATAATCCTCACTGTTGTGAAAGAAATAAAGATCCAAACAAAAAACATCTAAAAAAGGATGAGATTTAGGGCCCTATAAGCAATGCTAGAACTCAAAGTTTTTGTGAATGTGTTCATTATTTTATGTTTCATGAATTTTATTCATAAAAACTATTTTTGCAAAAAAAAAAAAAAATCTTTCTGAAAAGGGCCAATAACATACCGTGCAAACTGGGTCCTGTTTATCATGAGATTTTTTTTTTTTAATGATTTTTGCATTTAAGATGGCACCGTCCCTAGTCTTGTAACATTTCCAGTTACATTACATTAGAAATCTTTTAACCATTTAACCTGAACTCCATGTAAATAGGAAAAGGATTCAAAATCCCCTGAATAAAAAAAGGAAGCAGGATCCAGGAGTAAGGAGCCATGAATCTCAAGAGCAGACAGTCAAGGTTACCCTGCTGATAACCGTGACAATAAACAAAACAGTGTAGTAACAGTCTCAGCCCAGGGATTGATAACCAGAATAATGCTGACACTTCCCTGCAGCCACTGTCAGCGCATGTAATTAAATGTATTAGCTGTTCTTGCCACCCGAGTTTTATATAACCTCCTCCGTGCCTATTCCAGTTACTCTGATCAGATGTTTGTACGCACACACAAAGAAATCAACATCACTGAAGCTCCCCACTCCTGGGAAGTACAGCTTTGTATCTGCCATGCTTGTCTGCATGCCCCCAAACGCTGACAAATATCTTGTCAGAAATTACAACCCAGATCAACATATTAATGCCTCTGCTGTCTGTGTGCAAAGCCTGTAATTGATTTGATCCCATCTTTCATTGCACAGCTTATCTGCTGTGCAGTGTGCTGTCACTGGCAAATACGATTTGCAGATACAGTACAAAAAGGCGGCAATATTTTAGAGACATACTTAGTGACCGCAGAGCAGTTTGCACTGGTTAGCTTTTATCTTCGGCTTACCAAACACTCCAAACTCCAGATCCATTTCTAGGATCCCGAAGAGGTCTAATATCTTATAATGTTGATGGTTTTGGCATAATAATGATGAATGGGTGGACAGGGTAGTGAACTATTTCACTACCTGGTAACACAAATCAGAGGCAGGGTGCTCCTACACTCACACGCCAAAAACGCTGGTATACTTTAACCTCAATGTGATTGAATGCCAAGTAAAAATGGTAAAAGAGAAGCAGAAAAATGTGAAATTAACAACAGAAAGTAGCAGACTTTTAGTGAAAAGTGAATCTCAGCTAGTTTTATTAGGATAAATGAGATCCTATTTTTGACCCCAGTACTGAAGCTGCTATACAGCAATGTTATGCAGAGGATTGGTCTCAAAGACACCTTCCGGAGCTCTGGGATAGATTATATCAGCAGGCAGGGTCTGGTATACTGAACAGCTTCCAAAAAGATAATGACCCTGCATGTGCCTGTCCTGTCAGGGGAAGGCGTTCTGACAGAGAAATAGGTCACTGTGCTCCGCCCGGACTGAATCGCTCCAACCCAGATGCATGCACCAATGCCTTCACCCATACAGAAAACAATAATACTTACCTTCAGCAATTCAGACCAGATCCTTATCCTGTTTTTATTAACACTCCTCACTCTCGCCCACTATAGTGCTGTACATATTCAAACATACAGTTTGATATTGATATGGAGCCAACCCTAAAGCATATTTATGCAAAGCAGACCCAAACAGGTGACCTGACAGGTGCCTATTATTGTATATAAACAGGGATTGTATCATGTATAATATGAGGTTTAAATGGTAAACAACCACATACTCAAAAGGTTTCAGCTATTACTGTATTTTAATGTAGATTTACAGCTTTCCTAAAACACGAATTGCATAGACTGCACTAAGCAAAGTGTTTGAAATATAGTTATGAAGTTGACTTTATAATTTTGGTAAATGTAGCCAGATTGTAGCTTTTTTCTTTTTTTGCTGACTGTATTATTCTTTCAATTCACACTACCCATTTGCTACATCTGCTGGGGGAGATGGGAATAAGGCAGAAGCAGGCTCTGTATACTTTCAAATGCCTGCACTGATGCAAAAGAAGCAGCATAATGCACTGAGCTAATGGTATTGTCACAGCTGCCAATGAAACATATTGTAGTGCTACAACAAAGCAAACCCCCAAACCATTCAAAACAATCAGATCAATAAAGCTCCTATTGTACTTTCTTCCAACCAAGTGCAATTAATAAATAGCAGTCTAAAATCCAAACATCTTACCTGTTTTGGACTTCTGTTAGCTATATAAGTCTTAAATATGCAGTTTTGAACGATAGCAAACATGTTTTTTCATTCTAAAACATGATATCTGGTACCGCACTAGGTTTCAGTTTCCGACATGTAATTGAATATGGGATCCATTCGATTTTGGAAAGGGCAATCTCAACTCTTTAAATGAGTATAGTGAAATTACATATGGTGGGTTCTGGCTGACATGATATTTCATGTAATAACACATGATGTACCAGTCAAATTACCCTGGCTGCCAGATCTCATTTTGTCTCAACATCAAATTGGGGATGTTGCAGTTTTTTTTTTTTAGAAATAGATTATCTTTGACCTTTTAATGTTCAGTCTGCAATCTGGGCATTAAACAAAGGTTTTTTGGGTTTTTTTGTTGCAGTCAGTGAAGTTTGACAACCATATTGTATTGAATGCTCATTGGGTCACTTTATTCATCTGAGCAGAATGGTGAGACTGACTGAGTCCCAGTTTAGACTGGTTTGGCTTTGAATTAGTCCCGTTACTATGGAAACAGGTTCAATCGCCAGTGTTTTTTTTTTTTTTTTCAAGTAGGAGTTTAATATTTATTTGAACCAGAAAACAGCACTCTGTGGTAATTATTCAGTAATTTTTCTGTCCTGTTCATTGTTTTTATGCAGAATGAGATTTTCAGCAAAAACTATTTCCCAAAAAGGCAACACTATTTCTGCTACCCGTTACAACCAACGTGCAGTTCAAGGTGTATACTGTAGGAGTTTTATCTGGATCAACATGAAGCCGCTAGTTTCAAGGGCGTCATGGAGAAGCAGGCAGTGCATGAAGCAGCGGAGCACGATCATGTGTTACACAGAAAAGTCCTCAATGCACACATAACCTACATGCAGCATTAGGCATGCTTTCAAAAGGGCCAAATTGAATTTCACTAAATGTCACTCTCTCTTGAAACCCTGTATCTGCTTTTGGTAAAAGGAAAATAAAAATCCTTAGAAACAATGCTGTCTCTCTGTCAAAAGAATGAATCTGAAGTGGAAATGTAAGACAAAATCCACAGGAAATTCCAATGGCAAAAATCTAATGGAATCACTGAAAACCGCTTGTAAACTCTTTAAAAAAAAAATGACTTGGCATTGGTTCAACTTCTGTTGTTCTTGACATGCCTTTCATGCCATTTGTTTTATCTTGTAAAGGCAGCTGCTAACACAAATATTAATAGCAAATTGAGTTTTCTGTCTTTTGCTCTCGGCTTTATTTTTGCTGTTGAGAATTAGCTTGTTAGTTTCAAAGGGACTTGATCAAATCTGATGGTTGTAAACATGTAACTGGCCTCCTACTGCTATAGATGGTTTTGTTTTGCACATAAAAACATCATTTAACATTTAGATTCCTGCATTACAATGTCCACTAACTAACACTTGAAAGGAGGGAGAATATGGAGTAAATAAATGAATGACTGAATGAACAGAGAAAGGCAGATAGAAATCAGGTACTTATAACAGTATAATAAAATCATAGTAAAATGAATACTGAGTGTGTTAAAGCTGCCACGTTTACACAAGCAACTGCAGTTAACTACATTTGTGAACCAGGCAACCATTATCAAAGATGCTACCTTGTTGTCGAAGATCTGACATGCACAGTTTTAATTTCTGAAAAAAAAGAAAAGAAAAAAACAGCGCTTACAAATTATACAGGAATTAAGAAAAACTAGAAACTCATAAAGCTTGCTCTTCACTGGACAACGCTGCAGGACGTTACAAGGAACACGTACACGCCATAAGTGGGCAGTAAGTAGCATTACTTTTTTTAGTCACTGATTGCTTTAGTCCTACCTTGGCCTCAATTAGTGCCTGGCTGGCACTGTCTTATGGAGCCAGTCTAAGTGCTTGGATGTGCTAACACCCAGCTCCTATAATGGGTCTCCTGCAGTTTTATCTTACAACTGCCATTTTACAGTTTCAGAAGAAGAGAACTCTTCTTCATATATCTTTTTTTAACACTATGGATTTTTGTTTTGTTTTTTTGCTGGTAATGCAATTTTTGTGAATGTAGATTTTTCTAAGTATACCAGTAGTTTTGCAGGTATATCTTTTGTGTCAAGCTATTTTTTGCTCATAAACAATGAAAGAAACTGATATTTATCTGAATATTACTATTTCTATTTCATCATGGTAACACTAAATAATTGCTCCAAAATCATAGGAATTTAACATCCAGTGAATTTCAGTGGGACCTAGCAGAGTCATTGGGAGTGATAGTCCACCCCAAACCCCTAGCAGACAGCATTAAAATGCTTGTGGACCTCATCCAATATATGTAAAGTCACAGGGAAGAAGGGAAGAGTACCACTGAGACAGGAAATTTACTTCCTGATTTTCTCCTCCTTTCCCCTCCCCTCCACCCCAACCAGATTTAATGAAATGTCACCAGCGATAACTATCTTTCATATTTGCTATTACTGTACAGTGCACAGGCAGCAAGCTTTGTTTGAAGCTGGAAGATTTTGTTTTATTCCCTTCTGTTCCTCTAACTAAAATGGCTATTGATGTCACTGAGAAATCAATTTTGGTCATTTCTGTGGGACTCTCTCTCTCTTTGCCATCACAGAAAGGAGGAATTAGGCCCAAGTCAGCAGGAGACTGCAAATGTAAAGCAAGCCTTTTTTTGTATCAAAGAGAATGGATTTTTAAGTACACAAGAACAAAAAGACATACACAACCATGCCCCACGTCACACAATTTCATATTTCAAGAGGCTACTATATGCGACCCATTGGTTAGAGCAGAGGGATTGAGAGGCAGTGTGGTCTAGTGACTAGATTTGATCAGCTGGGAAGCAGTGTGGCCCAGTGGGCAGTGTGATCTTGTGTAATTGTGTATAAGTGGGAGTTCTAATTACCAAGAACATAGCAATGTATTTGTACTGTGTATATTTTCTTCCATAAGGATCTGTTTTGTTGCGGGTCGGTTTTTGACCTCACTCTAAAAGTAGATTTGTTTTCTTTACTTGTCCTTTCTTTTTTAACCTTGTAACAGAACACCAGCAGTAGTGTGAAGGGGTTTGATACAGGTTTCCATGGCAATGCTGTGCCTAGTGCCTATCAGGCAGTCTGCTGCTCTCCAGCGCCTGCTCAATACAATTGATACATTAGCCTTTTCTTTTCTTCAACAATACTGGCAGACAGGCTCAGAGAGTTTTCCTGTAGGGACACACTCATCTGCTCAAACTCAATCCTCTGCGAACAAAACTTTTCTGTAAAATGAAATTCTAGGGGGTGCTCAAGCACCTTTTCTATGTCTGGCCACCGGTGTTGATGTGAAAAATCCTGAATTGAAAACTGAATTACGCACCAACTTGAAAACCAATTCCAGGCGTTAGCATCAGCGCAGTTCCAGACAAGTTCTGAACCAGATAACAGTACTGCATTATAGAATAATGCTTTGGTCCCGCTGACCCTTTCTTTCAACTCTTTCAAAATCCATATTTGGTGTATGGGTGACTCCATGGTATTTATGCGATGCAACTACTACTGTACCATTTAAAATAAAAAAGCAGACTAAGACTATTAAAAGTAGTGCTTACATTACCATATGAAATCACACAACCAGCTACTTATTCCTGGACAATGATGTCAATGACCTAAAGCACACAGTGCTGCAGTGAATTTCACTACTCCTTTTTAAATATGCAAAGATCTTGCAAATACACTACATTAGCAACCTTTCAATTTCCATTGCTGTTGATAGCCAGAAGTTGAAACAGATACCGTGATATGAATTTGTCTCAGGAACCGTGTACTGTATCTACTGAACTGTCAGTCATCTTACAGAGAGAAGGAAACTGTCACTCTGCTCTATTGTTTTTCATTCTGTTATTGATAAACTATTAGCTAAACAGGCTGTCACCTGCTATACAAAGCAGGATGATTTCTAATTTACACTGTATTTATTGTAAGATGTAAGAAGCGGTGAGTGCAGGGGTCTTATAAGAGAATGCGAAGGACCTGCATACCTCTTAAAGGAATAGCGGGATCTGTTTAAAAATAAACTATCCTGCAGTGAAATGCAAAAAAAAATGGACAGGCATTTAAATGGCACTAATTTGCAGGCAGTCATTCTTTCAGCGAGACCAAATACTAGAACAGCATGGACATTAACTGTTATCAACCCCCCCTGTTGAATCTCCCACTTGCATTGATTTCTGATTAAAAGCGCTAATAGATTGTAAGCACCTTGTGCACTTGCTTCAGTCTATTGTTAGACTCCAGTCTACAATTCCCTCATGCAATGAGAATATGCAACAATATCTATTTCCAGAATAAGCAAAGCAACATTGATTGTCCAAATCACCTGATTGTACTTTATGAACAAAATATGTGATGCCATGGGAGTTTGCATGTTGAGCAATAGAGATCTGAACCTGGATGTCTCTACAGAGCACCATGAACTTGGATCTGGGAACCAGCTTGTTGACGGCTTGCACGGCCTGCTGGCTGGGCGTGACCTCCTGTCCCCACTCGTCACCCCCGTCTTTGCAGTCTCCGACAGCCCAGGCCTTGATGAGGCCCACCTGGGGGTCTGCAGCCTGGATGAAGTAGAAGGGTCCCTTCCACTTGCCTTGCTCCTCTGGGATGAGGAAGAGAAATTTGATCACTGTCAGTCTGATTCTGCCAGGCTTCCCCAAAGTCAATTATTCATGAGAAGCAACTGTCTCTAAAATGCCCTCATGTTAAAATGCACACTGCTTCACATCTGAAAAATGGATGACCAGGGATGACTGCTTTGAGTTGGAAATCCCTAACTGAAAACAGCAGTATGAACAGTATGTGGTTGAGGAGTTTACTTGCATTTACAGTGAAGTTATGTATATAAAAGTAAGGTCAGGTGGACAGCACAGGGAGTGAATGGTGATAGGAAACATGTGCTTCCATCACACTCCTTGTGTCTTGGCAGTGGAAATGAAGTCTGGGTCAGAGATAGGAGAGATCTAACTACCACAGTATCTATCCATCCATCCATCCGTAAATCAATCTGTAACTCTTTTTCCATCCAACCTTTTAACACACGCAGACGTATGCGCACAAGAAGATTCACACAAAAAAACGGTATGGAAAACGGTTTTATTAGACTTGTTTGCAACGTGACAAGTTTGCTCTGCAGAGGTGGTTTTATATGTTTTATGCAACAATTTATTCAACATTTGCATGGAAAACTATAGCGAGCATATTTCTGGTCCTAGCGCCCTTTCTTTGCCATTCAATTGACGTCAAACTATCTAATACTTATCATAAATTATTAAATGAGTATGATGTTGCCTCTGCACTTGATGGAAAACAACAGTGTAATGCTGCAATTTTCAAATTTTTTAACATTTGCATTACCTATAGCAGATATTATGTATCCACTAACCATATAATGATGGCACAAGTCCCTTGATTTGTTTACATGTTTTCAGTTAAACTTTTCTACCCATTTGTTGGTATTTATTTATTTTAAGTTATTTATTATTTTTGTTTATTAAAAAAATGCTTCCTTAAAGTCAAGATGCTTCATTTTTACACGATTTAAAAAAAAATTATTTGCACAATTTTTGTTTTTCAAAATGTAATTTAGCCAATTTAATGGACCTTACGGGTCACTTGCAGCTTGTGTATATCAGACCTGGAGTCAATTATATTTATAATTACAGTTGCAGCAGGGCTAGTCTTTGCAGCCACCATCTCTGTTTAATATTTTTAACGATGGCGATAGCTGTCAGAGCAACAACAGAGGCTTCCAAACAGAAGCGTTCCTGAAGTGGACGTTCTATACGGGGATCCATCACAGCAAAAAATGTACAAATCGCACAGCTACTTTAGGAATAGGGGCTGACATGTTTGAACGTGTTGACTTGGTAGACTAGCGAGCGAGTAAAACAAATGTAATAGAAAATTGTCTTGTGAATATCCGAAAACTTTGTGACACATGCAAATTAGGCTATGATGACATTAAACGTCACAGGGAAACCCCTTTTACTCGGTATAATTTGCATTAGTTGAAAACCTGTTTTTCCTCCTATCTCGCTACTATTTTTGTAGCAATTTTAGAAAGTAAATTATAAAGTCGCTCAATACAACCTATTGACAGTTTTATGGCAGTTTATTATTCAACCCCCCCCCCCCCATGATTCAACAGTGTTAGCAAGCCCACTCAGGTCTACGTCTGGCATCAGTTATAAGCTTTCGTCACTGAAGGAATATATTTGCATTATACATAACTATCACGCATTAGACTCGACTAGCAGAGAAGTATTGGTTTTGAAAGCAAGGCTGAGTTTAGTGTGACAAAGTTTACCACTGGGATATAGGGCATCCTCCTTGCATGCAAATAAATACTGTTTTAATTTCTCTTACAATTCTTTATTTAACTCTCTTGTGATGTTCAACACACACAGAAAGCTGTTTATTGACTATGAATAATGCTCCCTGAAGAGTTAGCAGTTCTGAAGAGCAGGAGAAAGCAACCCACGATTACTAAACACTTTGGGAATAATTATGTACATTATTTGTGTTTAAAAAGTGAGCAAAACATGCATTTACTGTGAAATACACATCAGTGTAAACCCCTAAAGAGAATATCCCACATGGTTACAATTGTGATCCTCGATCAGGTAGCTGTCAGTTTGCTGGCCTAAAAAATAGGAGCATAACAGTGGGTGCCAGGCTATTGTAATTGCTTGTGTGAATGTCAGAAGTCATGTGACCAGGTTGTACCTCTTAAACTAGAATGCAAATCATGTATTACCAATACAGTGGTCATACCCTAAAATTAGGTTAGTAACAAACGGGTTGTCAACTGAAATATATCAACAACGAAACTAGCAATACAATCCCTACTTCATTAAGGGTCACTTCATAAAGTAATGATATTATTCACACCAAACCCCAGGACTAACAATAATTCATCATAAACAGTCACTTTAAGGTGTGTCCAATCAATAAATGAAATGCCAAGAGGAAGAATACTGGAAGCCAGAACTTTATTAATAGAAGTTGACACAACAAAATATGTGAAAATATGTGTATGACACAGCAAGGGCCGTCAATTTAGGAATAATGCACTGTAAAGCTAACACAGCCAGGCAATCAGGAACACTGTCAGTTACATTATTGTAATCACTGTTTGGAAAAATAGTCCATTTAGACTGCTGCCAGCTAATAATATACTATTTTATGCCAAAATGAAAAATGAATAAATAAATTAATAAATGAATAAACTTCGAAATAAATAAATGAATAAATAAATACATGTCTTTTGACATTTATTTATTTATTTATTTTAATATGTATATTTATTTATTCATTTTGGCATAAAATATCTTCCATACTACACTATAACACCCAATCAAGGGCGTCATTTGCTATGGGGCAGGGGGGAAGTCCCCCCCCCCCCCCAGATGATCTATATGGCATTATGTCTTCCACTTTTTGACCAACTGCCCCCCCCCCCCCACACACACACACCAGACACATAATATAATCACATATAAGATGGTCAAAGTTTTCATCACAAACGAATAAAATATGTTTTCAAAACATCATTATTTTCTAATGAAGTCGGCGACGGTTGCTATGTGATGTAATTGCTCATGCTCAGCATCTCAAGGCATCGGTGGCATTCATTTATTTTTGACTGATAGTGCATCGTTGTCCAGTGATTATATCGACAGCACAGAAAATTACATTGCACAGCAAAACAACAAGGAGGGATTCACTTGTGGAAGAAACTATTAATATTACTTATGCCCAGGTACAATTATTTATACATGCTCTAAAGAAAAGGTACCATAGATTTGAAAACGAAATTTAGGCTCATGTGTAGGGCTGTGCTGTACGTTTTGGGATTTGATACTATTTCAATTATAGATTCTTGTCATTTCTTTAAATTTTGGTTTTCTTTAAATAAAAATCTAATGATCTGAAATAAGAGTAATCTAATGTCCCTCGCTGCTACTGTAAAACAATTTAAAAACAAATGGTGTCGTACCGCTGTTTGTTTAATGTAGCAGTAGTTACAGTCAGAGAATGTGAGCGGAACGGAACAATGACATAATTCCGTTCACCGCTCATAATATCCTCCGCTGTGCTTTGCTCTTTCCTTCATTCTCTCCACTGTTTGCGATTCCCTATCTGCTTCCGCGCTCCAGATAAAATAGGCATGCTCTGCTCACATGGTATTAAAAATAAATAAATAAATAAAAAATAAACTAGCTGTCCCCCCCACTGTGTTGCTGATTGCAGATAAATAGATGTAATGTACATTCAGAAAGGAATACTATTTAATCTTCCTTATTAAAATCGCATAGCTTGACTCATTTAAAAAAAAAAAAAATCCCCTGCTTTGATCAGCAAAGAAAAAATCCAACATAAAGTGCTCAGAGAAGTTATCTAATTCAATTTGAAGATGCTTTCTCATTATTATTGATTGGTACTGAAAGAAGGCGTAAATTGAAAATAAAGTAAAAGTTAGGAAATATCATCTTGCAATTAACAGTTTGTAACAGGTTCCTACGATGTCGTGTACGGTGTACTCACTTATTTTAAACTACATATGATTCGTATCAAATTAGCTTTATACTGGGCTTGTTTGTATCCGAATATCTCATAGGGCGCTCAAAGCAACCCAGTGAGTCTCAACGGGGCTAACAGACCAGTGGCGTAACTTTGGTTTCAAAAGTGGGAGAGACAGTTTCTGTAGCTGGGGCATGCATGAAGATTATTCTATATGAAATAATAAAATATATTACAAACAAGTATAACAAAACATTACATCCCTTGTATGTCTAATTGAAAGATCCAAAGACATTCCAGCGGCAGTCATTCAAAACAACAAATTGTTGGCACAATGTTGTCATGAGTGATGGGTGTGGCACATAGTTATATTATTTAGTCGCTTCTAAATCATGGAATTACAAAGCCACGACTTTAGTCTTCCAAGAGCACTGAAGCTCCACTCAGATCGGAGCCTGGATTCAGGATCAGATCCCTTTAGTACAGCCGGCCCCTGAGGCAGCGGTGAGCAAGTGTGGCATCATGCAGATTTAATGAGAGGGATGAGAATTGCCCTTGAAATATATTTCTAGAAATGCTGAGGTTTCCCCACAATTGAAGTACTTGAGATAAATACAGTTTTGGTATTACAATTATGCTAGTACTGTATTGGTATAAGAAAAGGGTGTTTTTCAGTATTTTCAGCTTCCATCACTTAAAATATGCAGATGTAGCTTGAACCTCAAACCACAGTGTATCGACGATAATGTAAATAACACCAAACTCCAGAGTTTCAAACTTTAAACGTGTTCCTGTTTACAGGTAGGAACTGATGAATACGATAATGTTCATTATGGTGATCATTTATTAATTTAAAAATGTTTAGTAAAATGTGACCAAGAGTGAGTTTTTGGAACATTGATAAATAGAGGTGCGAGAGTCTGTGCGATGTATTTAAACACGCAAAATACTTTAGAATCAGTAATCTATCATGATTAATTTGGTATAATAACTGTGTAAAAAGTTATTGATAATGTATTTAGTTTTTATTGATGTCTATATTTATTTGCACAAGGCACAACGGTCATTTTGCTGTTATAAGTTTACTGTTTCAATTTAAAATGAAAAGTTAAACTAAAAGTAGACCGAAACCTCAGTGTGATAACACTAGTAAATAACATGAGCTATGGTGAATTACAAACTAAACCATTATCCTGTGTTTTGGATTCAGCAGCGTAGCGCATCCTCCTCTATCTTTGTCCATCTGTTTGCCATTTTCCCCCAACATTACTGTGATCTCAGGCTGTATACACATTTGTCAGCCGGGGTGTGTTTACTAAACTGGGATATCGGAAACTAACAGCAGAGCAATTTATCTAGCGTTAAAGCCTTTACCCACTTTTAAAACACAAAAGTTTCAGTGAAAACGACGTCTGTAAAGTTACACTCTTTATTACTATAACATGAGACTATAGCCCCTTTCACAATAATAATAATAATAATAATAATAATAATAATAATAATAATAATAATAATAATAATAATAAAACGAATTTAGAGTAGGTAGGGTTAGCAGAGTTGAAAAGTCACAATGTTACATGATTTAAAGGGAATGAGGAAGGCAGTTCAGATCCCGGCACTTTGGATTCTTCAGACAAGCTCAGTAAAAAGGTCACTGTGCCACATTTTATACAACATACAATGAGAACCGTTGATCATTGTATAATGTTATCTGCCGTGCATGGCTGCGCTTTGTCATGTTTTCACTATGCTTTGTGTTGCAATGCTTTTCTCAATACATACAGCAGTGAACTTAAGGGTATGTCTGCTTGTTTATCTGGTTATGCTGAGACACAAGAGCATGTGTTTAGCAGGAGTAAATTACTTCTGGTTTGTACCCCTGCAGCTTTAGCAGAGTGTTTACACTAAGCAGTTACAGTATTTGCCCACCCCTGAGATCTCCACTTGCCTACAGAGGAATGTTAACTCATTAGTGCTGTTCTGTATCGTTGCCCCTGTTCAGTTCCATAGGTTGATGGTTCACTGCATCCTGAAGTACCTGATTGTAAAACCTGCATTACTCTCTTCTCTTTGCTGCCTGCTGTTGCTCTCCCTCCATAACCTCCTTACAGTGTTTTCTTTCTCTCGCTCGCTCTGTGCTCTCCAAGTAATTTCTTCATCTTTATATTCTGAAACCTTCATTTTACCTCTTTTCTCCCTCTCGTCGCCTTTACCTCTGTGCATTTACATGCTCAGTAGATCTATGTATATATTAAACACTGCAGGAACAGAGCTTAACACACAGTGTGCCTTCTTTTCATGTGGAGGAAACTTCCAGAATCTACAAAGTCAAAAGCCTTGGAAAGATCAACAAAAGACTGCCACCAGCAATTCTGTGAAATGGCTCCCCCTTTAAAATCCAATTATAAGTGCCTATCATTGCTTATTTGAATAGAAGTTCAGTGAACGTTGTCCAATTTACTTTTCAATGACTTTTCTGATGTTGATAACAAAGTAACAGGTGTGTTAGTTCTTGAAGACACAACACCCACAGCCTTCACCTTGATTGTGTAGCAGTACAGTTGATCCCCAGCACAGTGGGGAAGGTACCTCAAACAGCGGCAGATAAATTAGGTCAGGAATCAGAGATGGAGTTGCCTTGGGCTCCTGTTGTGATCAGACTAATGTCTGCCATCTGGGCAAGGAGCCCCAGTAATACTTACACTCTGCGGGTACTGTATTAAAAACTTAAAACACAAAACAATGAGAAATGAAACTAAAAATGTGCTTGTTCTTAACTTATACTTATACAAGGGTTGAATAAAAACACTAAGCCTGTGTAATATGTAACACACACTTTTGCATGACTGATTCATTTGTTTTCAAGTGGCTAAGATTCCCGTTTGCAAGTCAGATTCAGCCATAATGGGAAACATCTGCCTGCCAGCTATTCAAGACTGCACAAATTACTGAGGTCTCACATGGATCGCCAGTCTCTACAGGGATGAGCCATTATGAAGTATAGACCATAGGTTTCTACTCCCTATTGAGAAGGTTATTGCAAGTGTTACTCAATTTGTATCCCACCCCTGTAAATATGGAATAGGAAAGGAGCTAAAATAATTGTGTTATAGTAATCTGACAATACTGTGAGCAGTTTTGATGAAGAATTTTGTTGTGATTTGTGACTAACCCATTTGTGACCTTAAGTGAAGTGGATTCAGGCTCCCAATGGTGAAAGGTTACTTCATTAAAGTATATGGATTGTTAAACACAGTCTGACCCACATGTGCAGGAAGATGAATACATTTATGACAAAAAAAGACATTTCAACAATAAAGCATCATTTTCCTTTTTTGGGGGTGGGGTTGATCCCCCAAGATAAATGGAATGAGCAAAAATTCTGTTCATCTCATTAGGTTGTGTTTAACAGATGTAACACCTCAACGTTGCACTGTAAGAAATTAAACATGTGTAAAATCTATTTCCAATGTATCTGCCTTCAGTGCAGCTTTCAGAAAGAAAAACAAAAATATTCAAAAACACATCTCAGAAAATGTCAGGAGAGCAGGGTGGTGTACTGAGGGACCACAGCTGAGATGAGCTTTGTTTCTCTTCGGTACAGGTAACTTCTGCACATAAAGAGATCTATCGAGTGTCTCCACAGCACATGAACAGCTCCTGTCAAAGGACTTTGAAATACTGAAGTGAAACTGCTGCACTTGAGGTCTGTCACCATTCCAAACAGAATAATGAATGACAATCTCCTTCAACCAGCCAACGATACAGCAATGATAAATATTAACCAATGGGCATGTGGTAGTTGACCACAACTGGAAGGTAAGAAGCTGAACCACAGGTGAAGGTGCTACTATACAGACAAGGTCAACTGCCACGGTAATGCCCTCTAATTAGGGTTTTAATGCAAACTTGTAAACATTGGCTTTATTGTTATTTGAAATCTGTCATTTCCCGGTTTATTTACTATTTCAATGTTTTACTTTCTTTTCGTTTTGCTTTTGTAAAGCTTAATGTTGCATCAGAAAGCTTTGCGGTGTGGTAGTGCTCGCAGCAATGCAGATAGATTTTAATGATCTTTAAAGCAACATATCTCTATACTTCGTATGAGCAAGTAGAAATGATATAATAACATCAATAAATACATAAATACTACTACTACTACTAATGGCTTATAATATACTTGCTGAGCTAAATGCAAACAAGCTTGTAGTTATAGTTATACTTGTAGCTGCAGTAAATATGGTTAAATTGAGGGCCCTGTTTTCACACCTTAAAAATAAGTTAAGGTTACTGAGTTAAGATATGGTTATTAGCATCCTGAGATGCAAACAATATCAGTTTCCTGGCACAACCCAGAACACATGATCGCTCTTTCTTATTGTCATATACAGTCAGCCCTATATTAGGACCACATGTCTATAGTGACCACTTGCATCAGTCCTCGTGAAAATAAAAGTCAGTAATTGTCTTATTTACTTTCATTGTTTGCCAGTTCTCACATTGGAGTGCGATTTCCGCTGACACATTTACAATAGAATGAGAAATATGTTGCTTTCATTGTTTAAGCAGTCGACTTTTTTCTCAGTGACAATGTTTGTAGAGCCGTCAGTTTTGTGGATGACAGTTAAAAATGCTGGTTGCAACTACAGAGTGGTTCAAGCATGTACTCTACACTGAGCTATTGAAATTTGAAACTAAGAAAACAGCCAGCACCATAACAAAGACTTTTACTTGAATATCATTTGGGATGCAAGTTTGTTTCGTCTTCCTAATAAAAACGAAATTAATCCCAGTAACCCAAATGAAATAAAAATAATAATACAATAAACCATAATGCTGTCTCCATTACAGCAATAATAATCACAGCAAAACTGACAAACAGTGGCACATGTTCTCTCCTCAGATCTGAAAGCAGGCTGTCACAAAGCTATGGACAATGCCGTCCACTCCCTGCAGTCCATGATTGCACGGTGCAGCTTGAAAAAGTGGCAGTTTTCCTGGAATCAAATTGTCAAGAGCAGGAGAGAAAGAAAGACTCAGATGGAGCCGCCAGTGCCTATGTGGAAGAAAAGGTCAAGCAACAAAAACATACCACTTGTGACAGCACCCACTCTTCAATACAGCCAAAAAATAGCACTTAAACACAACCAAATATAATTGACATTTTTAAGTGCTTTCCACCGAATACTTTCTAGAAATGCTGGGCTTTTTACAAAACTGAGACCAGAGTAAAGCTACATTCCCGCTGCCCGTTTGTTACGTTTTCATGCACAAGGATTCGATCCTTTTGGAACTGGTTGTATCAAACTGTAGGCTACAGAGTTTACATGCCAAACTCAATTAATGCTTCTTAACCTATGCTCTTGAATCTTAAAACAGCTTCAACCGGACTCCAGCTCAGAACTGGTTTTAGACACAGAATATAAAGAGGATTTGGGGATCAATTCTGGAAATAGGTAGCATGAATGTGATTTATATTGTTCATATAAACTGTTGGACTTGTGAATGCTCAGACATGTTCTTGTTTAGCCAAAAATCTTAAGAAATAATTTTACTTTTTAAGCCTAGTCTCAATGATAACATTTTGTGTGATATTGATGTGTCAGATCTTTCATTCCCATCCCCAACCGTGCCATCTTTTTGGAACCCTCTGCACTTAGAATGCTTTACAATCTACCTCTTGTTGTTTTTGTTAAATTAATGACCTGCATGGAGCTGCTTGTGTCATAAGATCTAAGCAAGAAAATTCCATAGTGTTTAATTGTTGCCATATATATGTAGCGAATTGAAGCTTCGTAGTATCATTATATCAAATGGTTAAGACATTACATTGAAAGATGATCCGTTACAAAAAGCAGTGCATGCATATTGTACCAGTGTTCATTACTGGCCTTTTCTAATACTGCAATTGTAATGTAAAGTGTGGACCATTTTGACACACACATGAAATGAAGGGGAATCATGTGACATAGCACATTATGAAATCTGAGTGATGCCTGTAACTTCTCTGATCTTGGCCTACACATATATTACCAGCAGCTAATAACACAAAGTACCAAAGTGGCAGGTGTCTTGTTTTCTTTTTGCTGCTCTTGTAAAAATGTGTACTTATTAAGTTTGTTTCGAGGAAACAAATTGTATAGCAATGTAGCTGTATATGCTAGTTCAACAGATAGTAAGGCAAGCATCAGGTGCAAAATGGCTAGATCTGTACTATATCAAACAAATTGGATAGATGTGACAATACACCCAATAAGGTACAGGAAATCACAGCTGTTGCTCAGCCCAGTAACGTTGCGTGATTTGCCCAAATAACTAATGGCAGGAACGGTTTGACTTTAGCATTCCATCTTGTGTTTTTAGCTGTCCTTCAGGTGCCTCAATACAATTATAAGGCGTTACACCCACTGCAGCACCGCCCACAGAAACTGTCGGCCTGGGGACACGTTTTTAAATCAACCCCCCCCCCCCCCCCCCCGACGAGATTATTTTAATGCCATTGCTGATATTTCTTTTAAGTAAAAGCCTGTGCACATTAACTGTAATATCTTTGCGCGTGGTAGGAATGCTGGTATATTTTTTTCCTCTCAGCTGTATAAATGAAATAAACAAATGTGCCAGTCCGGGCGGGTCAACACCCCCGGTGCGTCACTGCCTACTACAATCTATTATTATACCAGTTCAGACAGTATATGCTGTACTTCAATATAACCTGTGTGTGTGTGTGTGTGTGTGTGTGTGTGTGTGTGTGTGTGTGTGTGTGTGTGTGTGTGTGTGTGTGTTACTGTGAGTATTGAGTATTGACAAGCGATTATATACTGCGCAGAGTTATAGCTCTTTCATGGGCGTTTTCGTCATAATGGATGTATTCAGTGTAGCATTCCATGTGACGCTATCGCAGCATAGACTAATTAAGATAAATACGTAAAGTTATCCAGTGCTTTTTATAAATGTTTCCATTTGTAAATGTGATGCAGTTTTATGTTTATGCTGTGTCATTTGAGATTTGGGAACTCCTAGACTTAAAAGTGCGTATCCCATTATTTCTTGTAAATCGCTCACCTGAATTCAAAACTATTAATGATAGCGCCCTCTCTTTTTCACTTTAGTGGCATTAAGCTACTGTATTTTATTTTGTATACTGCTGTACATCACAAAGTAGGTCTACATTTGATCGCGCTTGGATCCTCCTATGCACCAAATCTGAACAGAAACAGCACTGTGTTAAATAGAGCTTTTTTGGTAAGTGTGGAGATAGACCCCCGCGTAATGTTGATGTATGTATACGAGGCGCAAAGCAAAGCGCAGCAAGTGTGTTTAATGCTGTGACGACGGCGCTGAGGGGTGAAAGCCCTCCTCTAGTTTGATTTTGCCACCCTTCTTATTAGAACGCACTCCCTTTGAGGTATTGATCTATAACAGATACCACCCCTGTCTCGCTCCCTCCCTTTCACTCACTCACTCACTCACTAACACGCATCTGCCGTTCAGCTCATCATAGTTTCAGAGGTGAACTGCGTGTGAGCGCGCGCTCTTCTCGTCAAATTGCAAAAGTAACCACAAGGAGAAGTATTACGGAGAGTTTCAAGCTCTCAAAATAAAAACGCGTGAGCTACGCAATAATTGTTTTTTTGTGGAGGAGCTGCAGCAGCAGCAGCAGTAGTAGTAGTATTAACAAAAGCTAGAAGATATAACATAATTTTACTGATTGGCCGTTGGCTACGTGTTGTGGATATGCTTCTCGGCTTCTTGTGAGACCAGATCGTCTTCACTTCACGCCGTTTGCTTTTTTCTTTAAGTCTGTCAAAGGAAATTTGACAAGCAGGAGTACGCGATGAACAGAATAGGGCTTCTGCTGTGTTACTTTTTGGTGGAATGTATGGCTTTGATGTGCAAGGCGCAGGGTAAATCCGGGCAGAATTTGGGGAGTATTGTGATGGTTTCGGGGTCGAACGGGTCTAAAGACGGGGCTAACAGCGTTTCAGACCCTCCACCCTCAGCAGACAGGTGTCGGGGTTACTTTGATGTAATGGGGCATTGGGACCCCCCGTTTAACTGCAGCGCAGGTACTTACCTGTATTGCTGCGGGACCTGTGGATTTAGATTCTGCTGCCAATTCAGGCAGAGCAGGCTGGATCAAAGCACCTGCACCAACTACGATACCCCGGTTTGGCTTATGACCGGCAAGCCCCCTTCAAAGAAAAACGATCCCACGCACGACCCCACAAAGGATAAAACTAACCTGATTGTCTATATCATTTGTGGAATAGTCGCAATCATGGTCTTGGTTGGGATTTTCACTAAACTGGGTCTGGAAAAAGCACACAGACCTCAAAGAGAAAACATGTCCAGGTAGGGTTCAACAAGAAGAGTTACAGTGTGTGTGTGTGTGTGTGTGTGTGTGTGTGTGCGTGCGTGCGTGTGTGTGTGTGAGTGCAAGTGACAAGCCGCAAGCGATCGTGGACGGCTCCGATATACTGTACTATTAAAGCAAGGCGATGTGTTTACCCAGAAATAGATTTGAAAATTGTATTTCTTGCGTCGTCTCCTCGTGTGCTCAATGGCTATATTAACTACAAGTTTGCTTTTAATGTAGGTAGATTAGCCTACATTTTAATGCGCAATGTATCCACTTATTAAACGTTTAAACCAACAAATAATTGCTCTTTTTTAGTATATGACATGGTTGCTTTTATTTCTCCTCTGGTCGTTCTTTATTCACCAGTCATTGCTCCATGCACTGTTGTGATTGCGGCTTAATCAATACCTTATCAACTACATAAAGCAAACACTAAATCTGTTTAATGAAACCGCTACAAATGTAAAGTACAGTGTCATCTTACAATATAACCTGTTGGACCGCGTTATCTCACCGAGCTTGTGGAAATAAAGCATGTTAAAAAGAAATTAATGCTGAACGGTTGTATTCATTTAATCAGGTCAACTGGATACACCAAAGCAGGGGGGGGGACGGACCTGTAACTTGCAAGTACCTCACGGTTAACAAATACTTTTGGATCTATATTTTAACTTTTAACAAGAAGGAATTACTATAGGATATGTAATACATCTGTAACCAGATGGAACGAGATACATTCCAAAATCCACTCTCAACATAGTCCTTGAGTTACTCGGTTACAGTCATTCAGAACAGTTGATTGCGCAGTGTATTGGAAAAATGCAGTGCTTAAGTGGGCTACCCACAACTGTGCCAAGTCATGTAGGTACGAGAAGAGATATACAGTAGAAGTATAAATGGTTGTGTTACTGGCACTATTTCAAGCACCAGGCACATACATTGTATCACCAACTGTTTAAGAAGAGTACACAGTTTAGAGACACAAAAATGAAAACAAAATAAACCAAAATAAACATTGGGTTACTATGGAAAGCATATACATACTAAAACGTGTTTACAATGTATTACATACGTGGGTTTATAGTGTGGACAGCATATTTGGCCATGTTTTGCCATTCACTCGCACTTACATTTGGCACAGAAACTGATATGTGATTAAGGCCACATCGTACACAGCTAGATAAAACTGCGAGGAGCTTGGTGAGTCGAATAAATAAATACATAGATAACATTAGCACAAACAATAGTCGTGTGAGTGTGAGGGTTGGGTATTCAGAGATGCTGCAGATTATTGCAGAGTAAGGCTTGTAAACCTTGTTAGAATAAGCTAACAAGGTTTACATTGAATAGCAAGGAATAATGTTAATGAACACACTGTTAATGAACTTCCAGCCGAACTTCCCCTCCTTTTTGGTGTGGGCTCTGTTAAGAAATATCGTTTAAAGTATGACATTCCAAACAGTTGTCTCGTAATCTTATTCTTCTGAGTTATTTAAAGGTTTTTTTAAGGTTTTATTTTATTTTATGAAAACTTAGTTTGATTCCCTGTAGCACGTCAATCTTTTACTTTGTATTGCAGAAAAGGATTTTTTCCTTTGGTTTTTTTCAATATTTTAGAAAGCTTTAGTTCCCACAAATGCCCCCGTATGGTAAAAAAATAAATGTGAGGATGTGGCGGTAGCTCATATGAACTACCGCATCGCGTGCTAGGGACGTGCGTTCTTTTTCTATTCTAAATTTAAAAAAAATAGCACTACTAGAATGACAAACAACACTGTCTTTTTGTCAGACAGTCCATGTACTGTACACTAGGCTATATCACTTGTTTACAAGGGGAAGACTTTTAATGGCTTCATCAATCCATCGGATTCACCGCGGATCTGGCATTAAACAATGTATTAAAAACGCCTAATCTAGATAACTGAACTACACATACAGCCGTTGCCAAGGAGAGCGTGTCTCTTATCAACGCGTTTAGAAGCTGTGTATCACAGATACATTGGACACGGCACATTAAGATATTTTTAGAAATATGTAGGCTATCTCTTTATGTGTGCTTTCTTTTTGAAGATACGGAGCCGTGGCTTGACAACGTGTTCACTATGAAAATGGTTAATAATGTATTTCTGTTTGTAAACTTGACAACCACAGATAACTACATGTGAGATACTAACTAAACAAAAAACAAAACAAAAAAAAACATTTCACACAAATAAGTTATACTTTCAGTAAGGAGTAAGGTTTATAAGTTAAATTGGTGCTGTTGAATACAGTGCTTTATGTTCCAAGTAGCAACTTTACCAAAGCGACACCAAGCACCAGCAACTGCAACAGTTAGCACCGGATAACCAGAGCACTGCTGGAACCAGCTCCGTTCTCATTATCTTCAAGACTTTCGGATCACCACTGCAGAGTGAAAAGCAAATACTTGGACATTAACTGTAAAACTGAGACATACGTTTCGCAAGATCTGAGTTACTACTGTATACCCCTGTGTCGCTCCTGTGGATGCTTTAATATTAGATAGTATAGACTATGAGTTCTGAAGTTTCATGTGTTGTCACATCTGTTATATATTACATAACCCTAATTATAATTTATATACACGGCAGCTGTTGATGAGTCACTCTTGACCTAGTACAGCGATAATATAACTGAAGGGAAATGTTGTTACAAGGATCATAAACCATGACTATTTTGCCAACCACAAACTCGAAGGTGCATTTACTTAAAATCGCAATTAATTAAATATCTTTCTCCTTTAATTAAAATTACTTGTGGTGCATTTTTTTCTATCTAACGCTAAACCTACCCCATTTACTTGTCCTAACCCATCCTAGTTCACAGCGCGTAAAAGCTAGATATACTATTTTCTTTCTTTCCTTGGAGAAAATGTAAAACAGGATCCTGAGTCTAAATTACAACTTGATCGTGTCAGCAGGCAGTGCATGCGACTTTTCTTACGGACATAACTCCCATATACCTTTCTCAGTGTGTGCAATTGTGATAACTAACACCTCTGTTTTATCACCAGAGCCCTAGCAGATGTGATGCGCCCGCAAGGTCCTTGCACGGGAGAACATCTGGAGCGAGATGGCAATCTCGGGGCTCACATACAGCACTACGAGAACATGCAGTCCAGATCCTCCGCCAACAATCTGCGTGAGTCCCACGGATATATACAGTGTATACTAAGGTCTTCAGTGAGGTTTAATGTATGTTTACCAATCACTTCCAGGTCAAAGATCTGTAGGGTGGAAGTATCGGATTTTCTTGTAATGTGAACAGAAATAAGAGCAATCATCTGTCGCTTGTGGTTGCCTTTTTCTTCCCAGAATACTTATTTTACACCTCATTATTCCACTCAAGGCAAGTGATGAGGATTGCTTAAGGGCTTTTTTCCCCATCAGGCATTGTATGTGTCTCTTTGCAACACACTGCCATTACAGAATAAGGTGTGAATCATCACTAATAATAAAGCTAAAGAAGATGCAAAATATTACTCGAAAACATTGCTCTTTTAATTAATTCATAAAGCATAATAAGGTATTGTACAGTTTTGCTGGAGGCAATTTCCAACAGAATGTATAAATAACTGGTATTTCAGACGAGGGAATGGTCAGATGTATTATTGTAAAGGGATTTATTTTTTCTTGTCCTTATTTAATAAGATTTACGCCCTGGGCACTATTATCTATTGCAAGTGAGGACAGCTATTTCATGAACACTACACTCTCAATTGTACGTCTACCTAATACATTTCTATCCAAAATGAGCTAGCCGCATTGATGATCTTTATTAAAATACATTTTACACGTTTGTGTAATTCTGAAGATACACGTCCAGGGGATAATCAAATAATAAATGTGTTGGGCTATAAACATGTTTATTTTATTGAAAGAAGAAAACAATGTCTTTTTTTCATTTTGAATCCGTGTCTACTGGGAATCGAAGCGGACATAGGCAGATGCGTAACGACATTACTTCACTAATCAAGCGACTTACTGTGCTTTTCCCTTAGGGGATATATTGCTTGCATCTCACCCATCTTCTTAAGGGTTATTATACAAAGGTTTTAGGCTTGTGCACTATCAGGTGCATAAAATGCGATTACAAGTTATGGAACTACCACTTACACGTGTGTTCTGGGTGCTTATGCTATCTCTTTGGGCATAGATATAGCCTGGTTTCTGAAACATTGGATAATGGATAAAATAGTCTCAGCATTAGTTAAGTATTCAGGGGTTAGATAATGGCTGGGAATTCAAAACTAAGTTAAAGCTTTTGTTTATTCCATTGAATATACGGACATTACGGAGCTCCATGCATCACTACTCTATGAAACTCATTAATCAAATATGGTTGTTTTTAACTACAGGGCGATGTATTTAACTCCTTTTTTTATACCACAAAATCATCATTTACATCAGCTGCCGTATCTACCATTTATTGCAGACAGTCACTTCTAAGAATTGCTATCACTTGCCGAAAAACAACGATAAGTCTAGTTTGGATAGTTATATGAGCATGCTTATTTTTTACGAGCAGTAGTGACATTGCTCTTTTTTTTGTAAGACTCACATCGATTCCCACGTGAAAACTGCATAAATGCGCTAGCCATGGTGCTGAAAGAAGCCGCTGTGCGAAAACAATGTTGAGGCTCAGAATCATTCAACCTTTTGGCCGCCTTGCTGTTCTCCTTGGTACTTACCCTGGCAAATCAATTATTTTATTCTTTCAGAGATAAAACTGTTTCATCAGTAGATATTTCAGCGCATAACTGCAGATTAAGCACACGCATTTAAACTGACCACTCGTTGGTCTCAAATCAGCATGCCTGGCTATAAAGCTACAGTAATTCAACAGACCTTGCATATCTCTGGGCTCTTTTTTCTGCATGCATTTCTTTTGTTAAGACTGTCGACGGTGATCTACCTAGTCTCTTGCTTGAGTGGTTAAATCTGACTGTATTTACACCATCAGACATTACAGCAGTGCAACACACACCACTGTAAAAAAGGGTCTTCCATGAACAGATAGGAGAGGACAGCACATGGAACTGAAGGTGTTTAAAGTTTTCTGGGGTATATAAACCTTCATACAAGAAAGAAATATGGTGGTAGTAATCTGTTTTAGACCGATTATACTTTAATTATTTATAACAGTAATATAAATATTTGCACGTATCAGAACTATGGTTTGCGTCTCATAGTGTGGTTACTAATTAAATGTTGTGGCTTCCCAACACTTAGGGGCTGACTAGAATCAAATGGTATTACCACTGTCCTGGATGACAACAAATCTGTTATTATTTATTTATTTATTACATTTTTTTTATTGGTTGACTGGAAAGAAGAGCTGGCATTAGTTTTGACTGCAGTTGTAATTCCCAGCGCTAAACCTAAGGGATGGATAAGATTTATTAAAAAAAAATATTTTGTGCAAATTATCCACACACTGTAAGTCAACAATTGTATATATTTTTTTATTCACAGTTATTCCAATTCTCCTTGTGCTTCTGTGTCCCAACAGAACAGAAGACTTTAGACTTCTGTTTTTGTGGAACCCAATAGGTGAACACAGGTGTTCTTGGGCAATTGTGTGGAGTGTAATTTATTCCATAAAAAACCATGTAGATTATTTTAAGAGCTTGTGCATTAGCATTAAAACTAAATGCACAGAAATAAACACCTTGCCCAGTCTACTGATTCGTTCAAAGGATCTAGCCATGGAACTGAAAAAAGCATTGATGGAAATGAATTACACTCACACTATGAATAATGCAAAATGAATAAGAAGCAACATACACATACTGAAATATAAAAAATAAACTTATAAATACTGATACCTATAGTTCTACTGTAGCCCTGCTAAACTAGCTGCCTCGTCATTTGTGTAAAGACTAATATTACCCATATTGGGAAATACACATTTTAGTAGATAAACTGGAAATAATAAGCTTTGAAAATATCCCCCTTAGCACTATGCACAGCCTTCATTCTTTAGTAAATGTCAGTACCAGAGGCAGCAAGATATCTTATCACAGATTACTGTTCCTCATCTCGCTTATCACTTCTGTCCTTTTGATGCTAGCTGATCCCATTGTGCATTTCACATTGAGTCATGTAAAAGCTGAATGATGTCCCTACTGGCTCATAAAGAGAACAGGCTAGAACTATTCCAATCACAGCAACAATTACTTTGTGTCCCCTCTCGTTGATGGATTTCAGAGTAAATGTTTATGTATTTTAAATGAGTGGGATGTAAATGGTTATTGCATGGCTTGAGGGGCTATAGGCTATATCAGCTTCAACAGCTGGGAAGGTGTCGGTATCTCTCTATATTTGTTTAGTGCACCCAGAGGAGACAAATGATGGTGATTTCATATCCACTCCCTAGGGGGGCTTTTCTGAGATTCATATCGTGTTCTGACTATTCAGGCTGGCTGACTGGATTTCTGCCATACCTGTTCCACAGGTGAGAAGTCAGGCTAATATAAAGCAAGGCTTTGCTGAAAGTGTAAAAAGCTTGTTATTTATAATGTTCCATTTTGTATATGGGATACATCTTAGTAACTGTAATTCAATTGTACCTGGACAGTGTATTTTAAGTACAAACATGCCTTCCGATTAAGTTTCATGTTTTCTGTTAGTCTCTGATACTCCCATACACTGCAATCAAAACTAAACTCATCCTATGTATGCATTGTATGGAATTAAATCTTTAACTTTATGTTGATAATGCAAGTATAAATGATAGCCTTGAACTTTCTGTTTCCAAATAAATAGTTTTACAATACCATATCCTCTACCCACATGTAAAAGAGCATAGCATTCAATCAGCTCGTTCATCAGATATCATGCTCTAAAAACAGCATTAGATGGATGAAGCAGAAGAAAAGCTGATGAAAATAGAATGCCATTGACAAGGCATCAATATGTATGAACCAGCACGTCATTTCCTAGTAAGGAAGTTATATGGAATTTGTATGAAGCAGACATCTAGTTTTGACACACGAACATTAAACCCTTAAATCATTTTGAGCTGGCACTTACATGAGCCCTTTCAAAAGTGCTGCATGTACTGTAGGTACAAGCAGCAGGACTGTGGGATAATATGCAGCAGTATGACTCTAGGTGGAATGTAATCTGCATGGACATTAACAACCGTCAGTATAGATTCCCCCTTTCGCTCAAGTCACAGTAAGAAGTTTTCAGATTGGTGGCTTGGAAGCAGTACTGTAGTAATATGCAGGGTAAAGTATGTTCCTAGCTAAAAAAGCATGAGTGTGGTTGGCAGGTAATACATTCAATAGGTGAGAAGCGCAGTATAGACTGCCAGTGTGTGCAGCTTTGCGGTCTATCTCTTCTGGAAGTCTTTAACTTAGATATACCCCAAATGGCCTAAAACAACCCTCCATGTTTGTTGTAGAGGACTTTCAATCACTTCTGTGGATAGTGCCTGAGACTGCATATCTATTCTTTATTCTTAGTCATTTTTAGATTACTTTTGGGGAATAACCTGCAGAAAAGCACTATAATACTGAATGGTTTCACAGCATGGCTAATCAAATACTCAGGGGTACATGTTACAGTCCATAACTAAAGCACTGCATGGTCTTTTCTCTATGCAGTGAACAACGCAATGGGCTCTGGTGAGATTGTCAAATTGGTCTAAAAACATATTGGCGTTGGAGCAATTTTTAAACACTGAAAAGAAACTTCCACAACAATTTATAAAACATGGGCTGAGCATTGCCTACTGTATTCACTCCAAGGGTAAACTAATAAATATTTTTTAAACATGTCCAGACTGCACATTGTGTTCCATCTACTGGGGCTTTTTACTTGATTTGTATTGGCCATTGTGCGTACCAAGGCAATGAAATCCAGCATTTCTAACAGTGAATGCGAGATCCTTTAGTGTGTATTTGCCTTAAAAAGTGAGCAAGACCCCAAGGAGTAAAAAGCTCTGCCACAGTAAACTTTTGCACAGGTTTCTCAACCTCTGACGGCAGTGCTTCAGAAATCTTCATTTTGGAGTGGGAGGGGAAAACAAAATATCCTTCTTGCTGGATCCTCTACAGCTCAGCTTAGTGCCATGATCCGGGTCTCTAAAGCGTGGCAGGTAAAGCTATTTAATAATCCAATCGATTTTCTTTTTTCAGCTTCTGTTAATGATGAGGAAATTAGCTTTAAGTGTATTAATAGCGAGACCAGAACGGTTACAGTTTCTTGTTTCTCCCCCCCCCCCCCTACCTCCCAATCCTTTCATCTCAAAGCGGTGAATTGTTCTGATTTTATTAACCCTGGCAAACCTGTGAGCCTGAACCTCTCTGATTTGCTGGCAGTGGCGATTGAAGTTTAGTGTGTGCTGGCGCATTCCAATCAGCCAGAATAATCTCTGGTTTGGTGGCTGAAGACCTGCTACGTCAAGGGATGTAGAGGAAAACTAACAAGGCTTTGTGAAATGAGAAGTTTTCATTAGAATAAATTAGGCTGCAATCCAGGCCGTGCTTTTATTCATTAGCTGAGGGGCACGGGAAGAGGTTTTAAATGTGAGAGAATTAAAGCTGCTGATGCCCAGGAGAGGGTGACTATATTAGTGCATCTTTACCTGTAAGAGAATAATAAAGGGAAATGTCTAGTATAGATATTAGAAAAGCATCAGGTAGTTCACGATTGAGAGGATGTTATACATTTTGTGCAGTTAAGAACCCTTTTGAATGTGTGCACCCCATTTCCACGTAAGATTTTTATTCTTAATGTGATATTATGGGCTCTAATTTTGGTGATGCCCTTTCTGTCTTAACGTTTTTTTTCACTACTCTTCCAATCCGTGTGCTGTATTCATGTTTGACTCCTTTCTCATTTTGTTCCTGCACTTTCTTTGACAGATTCAGTTGCAGCCTTTGGACTGTATGAAAGAAAATCCCCACATGCCTGCTCTGTGTTTACTCTATATCTCACAGCACATAATCTAGACAAGATGCTGGGGGTCAAATTCACTACTGTGTTTGCTCTTGGGACCATTTTTATACTTCTTTTCCATATTTGACCAATTCCTGTTTTCCAGGTCAGCCTTATTGGTGGTATCCCAGACCAAAGATTGAGGCTGACCCGCAGCTCAGGAAGTGATCAGTTGACAGGAAACAGCAGATTTCCTTTTTTATATTTGTATTATATATAGTTCAGCTATGCTGGGACATTATTTAAAGCCGGCCCCTTCTCTTTTAGCCACTGTCACTACTTCTTACAGCACTTTTCGGTGGAGATCTCCCACCCAACTTGAAACCAGATCCCATCTGGCTTAACAGTCAGTATCCATATCCACAGCAGTATTTATTTTATGAAGGGCTTGCAGTGTCAGAGTGAGTCAGCGCTGCTGCAGCACGGCACAAGTGATTGTTTACAGATGAAAGAAATCTGTCGCCCACAAACATTAAGCTTAACCACTTCCTACAAGTTCAAACAAGCATACTTATGCCCAAGCTATTGTGTTGCTACACTTAGATGTCAAGTATTGTTTGGCAGGCATGGTTTTTAATGTGCAGAGCTCCCGTAGTCAATTACCCATTGTACGCAACGTTCATTGTTTTAGTTCTGTTGTGTTACCGGCACTCAGCCCTAAAACAACCTTGGGCTAAGATAAGCAGTTGTGTTCTAAAGTGAAGGTTTTTAAATATCAGAAAAAATGAAGACGAAAAAAAAACCTGATAATTCACAATTCAAAAATATGTTTGAATTCCGGGGTAATTTGGGGCTTTTAAACTTGTTTTTCTGGGGTTTTTTTTCTGTCTCATGTATCCATGGTAACAGCCTTAGTGACCTTTTGCTGTGTATGGTGTGCTTACACGACAAAACTCAGGTGTAAACGATGGTTTGAATTTGTGGCTGAACAAGTCTCTCACTCACCTGTGATATGAAGCACACACACTTTTGTTCCAATGGCGGTATTTTGTATTGTTCATTCATGTGTTATGCAAATGACATATCTGACATGTGGTGCTGGGATTTTAAAGCAGCACAACTCAAAACCTAATCTAGTAAATGAAAAGGTCCTTTACTTATCTGTTAGATGGAAGCGAATGATATCATGGAAAGTGTGAACTACAATGTCATTCTTTAGTTAATGGGAACTGTTCCTCATTCATCACCAGTCCACTAATACACCCCACACAGGGATCAAAGCTGTTTTATATAGGGCTGTTTCAATTCTATTGCAGTGCAAGTGGTGCAAATTAATTGTACCTATGTGTAGTTATGAGCCTGAAGGGACACATTTCAGCTCTCATTATATATTAATGATTCCAGCCTCGCTGTATTAAATCCAGAGTACATTTCTAAAAGCAGACCCTCACAGTACTTTTAATGTTGTCAACCTCACCTTTTTTGATAGTTTGAACTTTGCACAAAATTACCCTAAAGGTTTCATTATACAATTGTATAAGGTTCTTTTTTTGCATGGTTGCATAGTAGTTTCACTAGATATTATGTTTCAGTGCTTTAACAATATTGTACTACAGTTTCTCATCATTGTATCATGCTTGACTGACCATTGCTTTTCTTTTCTTGTGTATAATAACCCAACATTATAGTGGCTGCTACCATACTGAAATAGAACTGATGCTTCACTAGTACTGCACTAAATAGAAACAATGTTATGACATTAGACAAGTAGTTTAACACCATTGTAAAGACACTAGGAAAGACTTTCTATAACTGTATGTATTTATAGTACTTAGTCAACTCTCCTAATTCCTGATCCCTCCTGAACCCCTTAATGAATGGGCTCCTGTTTCTATTGCCTCTATTCCCACAATTCTAAGCTTGAGTGACATGATGCTCAAAGGAAAAAGAGAAATAACAGAATGAAATACTGACTTTTGTCGGGCTGCCTCAATCAAAGGCTGCAGCAGGAAAGGAGCACTGCAAAGGGCGTTTAGGCTATTGAAACTGGGTCAGTACAGCGGTTACTGGTTACACCGGCTCAACAGTAAGGTCAAGTCTTTGAAAATCTTGGAATTCTAGTTTACCTTAAAAACATTTCACCTCTCCAGCGCCTTTCTAAATTCCCCATGATCAGCTGTCCAGCACTGTGACCCTGCACCTTATTAATAAAGCACGCTTTCAGCACTGCAATTCCTGGAGACCTCAATAATGAGCACTAATCTAAACACACCATTTTAAGGCATATAGCACTGCTTATATAATAAGCATTACAGAATCATATTCTCCCATGCTGCCAAACAAAGAAAGAAAATTAAGCATATTGTATTGGTGTAGTGGCCGGAGCTGTGAAATCTCTCCTCCCAACCTATCTGCTGACCCTTGAAATCTGCTTCTGGTGTGCTGGGCAAGCAAGAGCGGCAGTCAGCCGGTCAAGCAATGGGAATAGAAAGAGGAAGAATGCCACCAGATGCACACTTTATTCTTAACCCTTGATTTATTGGAGGTGTATATCTAAATTGGCTCTGCTACAGAATCATGTCTTCTTTCTGGCAGCCTGTATCCTGGGACTGAGACACTTTTTATTGTATCGGAGCTATTGCAAAGCAAAGACCTCGCCAGTCTGATTGTATTCACTCCTAATGCACTGAAGTTTCATTAACGCATACTATAAGGGGCCGATCGCAACAGGGCTCCCGAGACGCGTCTGCTGTTGAAGATGTTACTCTGGAATCAGGAGGAAAAAAAGTCATCAGCCTCTCCACCATCATCATCATCATCATCATCATCATCATCATCATCATTATCATTATTATACACAGGTTTAGTACCTTACTGAGATGTAGCATAGCACCTGTAATACTTGACTTTCGGGGAGAGGGTATTACATCTCTTCAAGAAAATAATAGTGTAGTTAATAGACAATGTGTACTAAAACCCCCTTTTAAAGAAAAAGCTTTCTTGATAATACATGGAAAACAAACAAGTAGCTGACTTTTGGAATAAAGTAGAGAACCAGCTGTAACACTGTTTTACATTAACCCCACTGGTGTTCCCCCTGTGAGTGATACTGTACCCTGGGGTAATCAGTCTTGAATTTGGCTGGCTTGGTTGTATTGTACCCAGTTGCTGTAATTACTGCAGATACAAGCTGTAACCCCCCTCTAGCCCACTGCTTAGACTTTTATGTTTTTTTGGATAAGATTTTGTATGGCAAAAATTTAATTGACATTAAAGTAAAAAATTAAAAAACAATAGTGCCTAATTAGGAAGCAATTTAGGAACGCTTGACTCTATGCTTTAAGTAATGCAATCACTAACTTTTTTTAAGGCTAAATACATGTTAAATATTTTATGATATTCCCTGCAGCTTCTACTGTCGAGAGATGTGAGCTGAATTTAAAACATTGATTACCGCTTGAGTATAAATATACACAATCTATCTTTATCTACATTTACACATAGACATCTGCCAGGCTATCTGTATACAACTATATCATATCTGAGCGATATACAGTAAAGAGGAGACCACATGCTGCCTGTTTAACTGTACAAATGAGAAACGTATCACTAAAGCATTACGTGCCAATGAAAGCTATGATTTTATAATGAGAAATGGGGATTTATCTACGTTTATGCAGTTGTGGATGGAAAGAAGGTAAATTTATATATGCTAATTAAACTGGCATAGCTTGTTAGGAAAGGTGGTTTGTAATACTGAATGGTGTCCTAATTATATTAGCTATGCAGCAAGCTACTTCTTCCCATGATTGAAATGACAAGCCACCCAGTCAGGCTCTTCTCTATCAAGAATGGCAACTATCCTGGCTCATCTGTAACACACTTATGACCGAAGTAATCACACACAGATAACCCTTGCTATTGAGAGTCCTCCCTTATTGTATCTTATTCAGACACAACATAACCAAAAAAGATCTTCAATAGCATTGAAGTGAACTAAGGCCCAAGGTAGCACAGGGACATATTCAGAACAATAGTCAGTGCCAATGGTATCATAATGATGCTGTGACCATTTTCAAATCATGGTGGTCAAATCACAATGTTTATTATTATTATAATGGTATCCCAATGGTATTTTCCCTGGAAGGGCACCCATAAACACACAAACATTGACTTGCATTTCAGAGCTGTTTAATGGCTTTTCAAATGGTGGTATTTAGCGTTTCCATTAACTTTGGAGCTGAGAGGCACTTTAGTGGAATTCACAGCCCTGCCAGATAATTCATAGATATTACCAAAGATTGAAACCTGGTGCATTCCAGCGCAACACGTGAATCATCATCTACTGCTGAAATAAAATAAAAAAGAGAACGTAACGACTCGTTCTCAAAGATAAGCGTCATTAAGCCATATTTCAGATCAGACTAGCCAAGTTTTCTTCTTTCTCTCCACTGTAACAAGTCTGGTGTAGCTTTTGGTAATTACATTCTAGGGAAGCCATTTGCTTAGGAGTGTGTTACATACAGTATTGCAGAGCTATCATGTTTTATGATGCACTGTAAGTATTTGTGGTGTCTTTCCTGTGCTATGGCCTCTTGACTCTCGTTGAAGAAAAGTGTTAGAGAGATGAAGGAAACAAGCAGGGAGATGGCAGAAGGCATGAGCGAAGGGCAGACAAGTATTTCACAGACAGATTTTCCAGAGCTGGAAAAAGACAGCAAATATTGAAGGAGCTGTGGAATTTGATTAGAGTGGATTTATCTGTTTATCCTTTAATCTTTAGCTCCTATGGCAATGAAAGTTTTGCAGGCTTAAAGCATGCAAACTAATAAAATGCACAATCCCATTCAAAGTAAAACGAGAAAACAGATAGCCAGTGTGGGTCATGGCCCGAAGTCCTAAAGAGGCTATTTCTTTCAATAAATGGCAATCCCTCCCAGTATATCTAGATCAAAACATCACGTTTCCAGATCTCATTGAAATCCGACAAAGCATAGGAGGAAATCACTCAAGATGTAGTGCCCCATGTGGTTCTTACATGTTTACTAAGGATGCCACTATATACGCCTGTGCTGACAATATCAGCTTTATACAGTACGTTGTGTATAATAATAAACAAAAAAGAAAAAACATTTGGACAGGCAATACTATGAGTGAGCTTGGGTATGTGCTGACTTGGGGGATAAGCAGGTTTCAAGGAAGGAGAGTCCCTGAAAACCTAACAAAACGGGAGCAATGTGGCCATCAAGGTCTGCTCTCTGAAAGCAGAATGCGCAGGAAGCTAAACTATGGAAGATTATAATAAACCGACACCAAGTCATTGTAGGACACTGCTGGCTTTGGAAAACAGCAAAATGGTTATGCAAATATAACAGGGTGAACAAACCTAGGAAAAGCACACAGTGTTTTATACTGTAATACTTATTACAGAGATGTCAGAAATCCAGTTCTCTGTGGCCACAACATTTATTTTTTAATGGTTTAAGGCATACTACACACAGATACTCTGAGAATTTGAGTTGTTATTTACTGCAAAACAAGGATGATTAGGAAGCAGGGCTTTTATAGCCATGTACATTACATTGTAATAACCATGTAACTACTAATGTACATGGTAACTACTGTGCAAATGCATGGGGATGACCTTATTGAACAGCTTCTTCTTGCCTAATGTAATTACAGTGTAATGCTGTGGTTCAGCTCATTTACATGTAATCACTGCGCAAGAGATAGAACCATTAGTTATGTCCTGGTTATTACAATGTTATTACATGGTTATGTATTCCAAAAGAATCTAAAGTGCTGCAGATTATTTTCCTAATCAGCTGGATTCCTGGAAAGCCCATTGTCAAAAGATGAATACGTAATTGACTTTATCTTTTCTAATTAGACACCAGGATCCAAAAAAGCAGAAAACCTTCATCCCATAAAATACAATTCAGATGTTAATAACACAGGGAACACATATAATCAGTTTACCTTTTTATACTGTTGGTATTTCCAATTCATTCTAATAACTAGCTCAGTTCAAGTTACCCTTTTCAATTCTCCATTACACTCATTCTCTTTGTGGTGGGGATGGCTGAATCTATTGGAATTATGTTTAAGTCAGTTCTCAGAAACCTAGATTTCATGTCTGTACCTTCAGTAACTTTGATGAGAGTAGCATGAAACCCTACAATCACGTTTTTTTAAATCAATTTCTCCACCTTTCAGCTAAACTTTCAAAAGAGGCACTGTATTCTTCTAATGATGCATCCTAATAGCAATCCTTGTAACAATCTGTGCTATGATGAACAGATTTATCTGTGCTATGATGAACAGATTTATCTGTGTGATGATGAACAGACTTATCTGTGCAATGATGAACATACTTATTGTGCGATGATGAACAGACGTCACAGACGTCTGTGAATGCACACCCCCACCTTGCGATACAGTGGGACTGGGCGGTATACACGTCTATATGTAACCCTTTGTAGTTTTGTATATATCTTGAATGAATCATACTCTATAAATACTCTGTATAAACAATCTGTCTGTCTGTCAGTCCAACTGTCTTTATTTATGTGATTGCAGAGTGTTCGAGACAAAAGCTTGTCTAATTGTGATGAAACTTGCTAAGGGCTCTCTGTAGCACAGATTATTGAGTGTATTACAATCTCTAGATATATGGAAGCTTGCCTGTCCGACTGTCTGTCTGTTAAGATCTAGTGCAATTTGTGTCAAATTGGGAATTAAGCTACATGCTACACACAACATATAAATCACTAAAAGGAAGATCAGACCCAGGAATTGTAATTAAAGATAACAAAGTGTGGCGTTGCGTGGAATATAGTTTCCGACTGGTTATTTCATTGAAAACGTGTCTATGCCCCCCCAGCATGTCCGTTTAAGGAAGAACACATAACCTCAGGGAAAAGCAGAGGAATATAGTATAGTTTAACCACCTGCTGCTAATTTTAGCTCCAGTGATGTTTTGTGGCATGTTCCTGTAGGCACTTTATAAGTGTATTGAAGTGTTGAAGGCTATAATTAATACATGTTAAATCTACAGTGTGGCATAGAGTGAGGTGCTACAAATTGTATTGTATTGTAAGGCAGTGTGTTGTGTGAGACAGCAGGGAGGGGGTTAAAACCTCCCTGAAGGAAAAATGGCACCTTTTTGTATTTAGTTAATTAGTTTTGTTAATTGTTTTATTATTAATTATCCCCTGCACCTGGTAGCTATTGTAAATTAGAGCCAGGTGCAGGGTATTTAAGAGGAGCAGTCAGTCTGCTCAAGGCTGCTGAGTAGAAGGAGGCAGATGAGGTGCTCTGCTTCTGAGCAGTCAAAAAAAGTAAGTGCTGTGTTAGCGTGTGTGTTCTGTGGTGCCAGGTAAACGGCTTAGCCATCCTGCAAGTTACCAGGGAAAGTACCTGTTTAGTAAGCGCTCCAAAACGGAGTTAGGTTCTTGTTTTGTGTTTATTTTGTTTCTGTTTAATAAAAATAGCGCAGCCGCGCTTTAAACCCTCCATTTCTCTGTCCTGGGTCGCAGTTCTTAAAGGGGCACGAACCCGAGTGAGTGGCAAGCTCGCTCACAATATATATATATATATATATATATATATATATATATATATATATATATATATATATATATATATATATTGATGTCACGGATAGTTTTGCAGTGACGTCAGACCCGGGAAGAGAATGGACACAAACAGTCAGTACTGCAGGGTATGAAAGCGCTGCTTACGAGTTTTAGTAAAAAATAAAAGGCTTGAACAAACGAAAACACTTTTACAAAACAAAATGGCATGTTGGCAAAAACAGACAAATCACACACTGAACAAACACTAAATACAACAAGTATCATGTTGGTATAAAGCCAGCACTAGTAGCAATGGTTATTATTCTTTTTAGTTTCTCTGTTACTCATGTTCCGCCTCTGAACCACCAACCAAGTTCAGCCAAAGCTGCAGGTTTTTATATTGTGGCCGAGGGATTAACTGGCTATCAGTTAACTAGTTTATCCCTCGACGACATTCGGCATGGGTTTTATCACATGTATCAACAGCACTCGCTCTTGACCACGCATTCTCTTAATTTTATCTGGATGGGGCATTTTAACCCAATCCAGGCTGTAAACAATAATGCAACAAATAATACAATACACACAGGGGCAGGGTGTACCCTGTCACAATTGCATATAGAGATCTAAAGCAGTTTTGTTTGGTTTTCTAGTTGAGAAACAACAATATCTTTATGTTTTTGTGGTTAAAATGGTTACAATTCTGAGTGACTGATCAGGGCTCATAGCGTACAGTTCCGTTTATAAACTGTGTGCCGTAGGTTGTATTTGTTCTGTGACATGCTGTTCAGAAGCCGTAAAGTTATATAACTGGCTGATTATAAAAGATAAAGATATTGAGATACATCTACAGTTGAGGAAAGAAGGAAATGGAAAATGGGTGGCAGTGGGGGGGGGGGGGATCTTATCCCTGTGGGTCACCAGAAAAACCTCAGTCAAACCCCCTGAGGTTAGGCACCCTGTCTGCATGAGATCCAAGCTCTGTAATGAGCACAGGAACCGACAGCTATCAGCTGTCATTCTCAACCTAATGAGCACCTCAAAACCGCAGAGCGAAATTTTAAATAAGAAAAAAATGACATTTTAGGAGGTTGCCTGCAAAACCATCTCTGGCGTTTCCCAGGGAATATGTTGGTATGATTCAGAGGAGGCCAGTTCCCAAATAATCATAGTTCAGTGAAAAGCTTGTCAGAGCAGATCAAACACATTAGGTTTGAACACAACGGGCTTCTCTAGGGTGACCTGGTGAGCTGACTAATATAGACTATTGTCTAACTTTTACGCCATTTCACAAGTAAAAATGAGACAGATTCATGAATCGCTGAAAAATTCCTAATGAATTCTGTCTGAAAACCGCAGGAATACCACCTGGATAGCTTATGTGCTTCTTCTGAGTTCTGAAGTAATTCAGTTTGAATTCATGTGAATTTAATTACCTGTATTCATGCCATGTTTCTCTATAACAGATGATGCTGCTCACATGTATAATACATTATTATTATTTATTTATTTCATTCATGCATGAACAGGGGGTTGTGAGAAGTGTTAATTCAGGCATGAATGTATGTTTCCTGCTGTAACATCAGCAGTGCTAACTCAGCACAGTGGTAAATGCTTTACAGTATGAATATGGTCTCTAATATCAGCGCACTTTAACGGCTAGACTAACCTGGCTTAACATCCTTTAGATCTAACCATTAGTTCCACAGTCCATTGCTTTAATTGATAGAATCAATGCCCAGAACTAGTTGATTTCGAGAGATTCTATACCACATACCATGCGCTGTCTGGAACTACATGGAATTGTGTTGTGTGGAAAGAATTTGAAGGCATTAATGTGCACATAATGAATCTCTGTGGCACTCCTGAACTGAATAACTAACTAGCTGTCAGTCACATTGCCACTTACACATACACAGATAAAACAACCAGCTGAAGGAAAAAAAAAAACACTGGAGACTGGACATTTGCTGTTTTTTTGTGATGGGTCTCCAAGATATTTTTTACGACAGATCTACCTAGAAGAAGACATTTGTTTTACAGGCAGTTATGCAGAGTGTGTTGGAAGAAATTTTGGAAATACATATTTTGAAATGTTTGCAGGTATTTTTAATTTTTTTTATAATAATAAAAGCATTTTGTTCTCAAATAACATCTAGCTTTCGAGTGATGTTCTTCTGGCTCCTAAAAACGGTTTAATTGCTACTTAGATCCTCCGTGCTAAAATATTGGATCACTTTTAAGGCAGCATCTCAGTGTTCACATCTAGTTAGTTGACTGAATGTGAATCAATCTGCTTCTGTTCAAGTGCAAGCCTGCTGAATAATGGATGAGATTTTCACATTCAAGTTATGAATTAATCATGCTTTTTAAGGCAGGGTACTAAGAAGGGTTAAAAAAAAAAAAAACTTCAAAGGAAACATTCCTCCTACACATTTTCGGGAGCTCTTTAGTTGCTGGTTTGGTAGTTCAGTCCTAATTAGAGTAGTTTGTAATTTCATTAAATCTAAATTAATTGCTTTCCTAATGTTGTGATGACTATAGAAGCCTCTCTGGGCAAACTGATTCAAGCACCATGAAAAAAAAAATCAGATTGTATAGCGAGTACAGTCTATACAACTTTTTTGATCACGTTTTTTTGTAAGGGCCACTTTTTTTTCGTTTATTGACTGTTAACAAACATTGTTCGTTTTGACCTAAGGGTTATACATTAAGATCTTTATAAATGAATGTAACAGGCAGTGTTGTGTGATGCACTGCCATTACAGATTCTGTTGGTGAGAGGAGGTTAAAAACTCTAAAACCACAAATGCAGGCGAGCCTGGCTCTTCTGCATTGTTGTTAAGACGCCCGATAATATAAATACCTGATTTAATTTGTTAAACATTACTACAGTAACAATTCGAAGCAATTTCAAGTATATGATCGACTGGGAATTGATAATCCATAGGGCTCTGATTTTTGCAGTTTTATCTGGCTTATTATATATTAACTAACAATTAACAGAAAAATAAATTATGTATATTAACATATTTATTACCTGGTTGTTAATAGTTAATCGACAGCACACTATTTTAGCATAATTATAGACAAAGGCATCAATAATGTATGCAATTTCAGTCCTAATTAATACTGGGGTGATAAAAATGAGCCACTCTGTCAGTTTTGTAAATTCCAGTAATGAGACCAAATTAGCAAAGTCTACACATTTTAGCTTAAGAGAAGTTTGCATGTCAAGGATAAACGTGGCATGCCTCAGCTCATTATAACATTGAACTGCTATCCTTTTTCGGAAATGTGTGCCATTAAGTGAAACACACAAATGCTGCAAATAAAAATGATCTTCCTTGTAGTCACTGGCTTCAAAACACAGGAAGACAGCGGAACATCCTGCAAAAACAAAAAAGAAGGCTTCAGTCCAGTGCTTTTGACTCAGATTAAAAAATAAATTCAGATGCAGTTTTATTTTATTTTGTTGGGTCCTGCCCCAGGCAGATATTGATTGAAATTGAAGAAGAAAAAAATAAATGTGTTTTCAAATACAGTGCATTTGGTGCACAGAGGTGGAAAAGGATTCTCCTGTTTGCAGAATGAGTGAGTGGAAATGCCTGCAGCAACATGTCACCCACCATACTAAAGGAAGTTCCTGTCTGACAAGACTCTACCATGTCTCCCACTCACAAGAGGAGGAATCAAATACTGTTTGTTTCCCGATTGCAACATTGGAAAAACCACTGAAACTGTCATATACTTATCTGAGTCGCTATTGCTTGCATAGGAGGGATGCACCTGTGAGGAACTGGCTCGCTAAACTACAAGTCTTTGGGTGGCCGGAAAATTCAAATTTCGGTTTTCTTTTAAGATCGCCAGTGCATTCTACTTACAATATTCATTCATTGTTTGCCCTGTGTTCTATGCAGTTTTGACACCCTTTTCGCAAAGCAGAGGGGCTTTTTTTTATTGCAGCCAATGTTTCAGGCTGTCGAGTGAGGCAGTGTTTCGGTGAATTTAACTGGCCGGTTGAAGCTCTGTAATTTAACATAATGTTTTCTAATGCTAATGGACTGCAACTCAGTACCATGTCACTCTAATTTACAGTAAAAAACAGAGAGTCTAAACAGGCACAGAAATCTGTAATTCACAGAAATTCCCTGGGGAACTGATAATTGCACATTTAGCAGAACATCTAATTAAACCTCACAGTAACAGCAGTCATTTATACAAAGGTACCCTCTTTCCCCAATATTATTATTGTTCCCTGATATGATATCAGTACAACTACAGTACTGCTAGAAACTTTCACATAAACCACGCCCCCTACTTTTAAGCCTAGTCTTCCATGTCATAGGACGCAGCTGCCTCATGTGTTATATTGTGTATATCTAGGACTCTTTAGGTGTGTGATATAATGCATAAATACTGTGTGCACAAACACAGATCCTGATCTCCATAATCTACCGAATCTGTGATATATTGTTTTTATCAGCTCTGTTATTTTATTAAAACTGATTATTTTTTATATAAATGTCTGTTTTAAAGAATGATAGTGGCAGAATTAAAACCAAATATCTAGCAAATTCTACTAACTTTATTTTAAATAAGGCTGGTGTGTTTAAAACATACTAAAGCTAAAGCCTGCTATTAAACTGCACGTTTGTTCTTATTCAAATGAGACACACAAGAGGATTGTACAATGAGAGCACACAAGGATTTTACAAGGTACTATGTGTTGAGGAATTTGTATATGTTTTACAGAGCAATACAAAGGTAACGTTTTATTTTATTTCAGTCAGTTTATTGCAATCTCAAGATGAAATCATGATCAGTTCTTGAGCTATAAAACACAGCAGTAGATTGAGAATGCATGCTTCCTGTGTACAATGTAAAATGTTTGAATCTAAATTCTTTCACTTTTTCATGCAACTAGTTTGCTTTTAGAATTATTATTATTATTATTATTATTTTTTTTAAATGTTTAAAAATGAGAAGCACATTCTTGTTTATAATCCACGTGCAGGGCTCTGAGCTCCTAAAACTGTTCCCAAGGACTCTCCCTGGTTAGGTTGTTAATTTTCTCCTCAGCATTTTAAACATGACAGATTTATAGGGATTGATTGCGATGATGCAGAGAATACTATGCACCTTATATACAGCAGGCACTTAGATCAATTTGAACTGCTGTAGTAATTCTCAGATGTCCTTGTTTATAAACCTATCAGAGCAACATGGCATTTAATTGTATCACTGGGATTGCTGGAGATCCTCAGTTCAAAATGTACATATTTGTTAAAACAGTAGAAACAGAGGCTAATAAATCAGATCAATGATATCTCGATGAAGACTGTAGCCACACGTTGGTACAGCCATAAAAAAAAAGAAAAATAGTTTTATGTATTCAACCACTTATTGTCACTGTTTTCTTACAGATGTTTTATGGAAACATAATCAAGTGACATATATTCTTTGGAGAGCAAATTATATTTAATTGACATTCGATTTTCACCCATTTTAGTAACAGCTGTTCAGTTCAGGTTGCTGTAAGATACTGGCTACTCCCCAGCAAGGTGTACTGTATATCATTATAAAACAGCACCATGCTGTCAGCTTTGAAGGGGTTAATATCTAAGATGCATGATTGACATATTTTAGGAAAACTAGTTACTAAAACATTTAAAAGAAAGAAACAGAAAAAAGCCTTGACACAGAGGAGTCACTGACGACCAGACAACAATGCAGACATCAATAGACACAATTTGTTTGCTGAAATGACTCTGGTCTGAATTGAAGTTGATTGCTTATAAATAATTCCGCCACACCATCAGATAAGCCAATTAGTCTGAGTCGCGTTCCAGTAATTTAAAAGGCAGTTAAGCAGTTGCCAATCCAGATTAATATTCAGTGCTTATCTTTTCTTTCTGCCTATATACAGCTTCAGTCGAGAGCCACACACTCAATTGCTTGACTATGAAGGGGCCAGTTGTTCAGTTATATTGAGGTGGAGAGTGTTCTCAATCAAATGCTGCATTTGCTTTCTTTTTATTTTATTTTGGGTCATGTGGAAGGAAGAAAGCAAACAGTTTCTCCCCTAAAAAAATAGAAAAGGTATTGATCCAGCCAAATGCCAGAGTAAACATGGTTTCTGAAGATAATCAAAAGATATCATCCGTAACTATTACATACTCAGTAGTGTTGAGTTTAGAAATATTCAAAGAAACTTAATTTCAATGACAAACTTTCTCTGACTAGATGTTCCCCGGCTTTGCTAGTTGACTCTTCTGTCTAGGTACTGTGCCTGTCGGATATTATTATTATTTATTTATTTCTTAGCAGACGCCCTTATCCAGGGCGACTTACAATTGTTACAAGATATCACATTATACATTATTTCACATTATACAGATATCACATTATTTTTACATACAATTACCCATTTATACAGTTGGGTTTTTACTGGAGCAATCTAGGTAAAGTACCTTGCTCAAGGGTACAACAGCAGTGTCCCCCACTGGGGATTGAACCCACAACCCTCTGGTCAAGAGTCCAGAGCCCTAACCACTACTCCACACTGCTGCTGGATAAAGACTGGAAGAAGATATAGAATACACACAGTTTGGTATCAGGTTTGGTCCACCTTTATTCCATTAGTACCCAAAGACACCTGAGATTGGAATCACTGCTTTCTTCTTCTTCTTCTTCTTCTTCTTCTTCTTCTTCTTCTTCTTCTTCTTCTTCTTCTTCTATCCATTCCAGAGCTGAACATCTTCCAAGCCGATCATCCTGTAAGTTATTACTACACTCAATGAAATAATGTAAATCCTGGTAGTAAATAGATACATTATATAGACGGAAAGACAAATAGAGGTATTTATCTACAAACAACATTTCAAATGTTCTTTTATGCCATTTCATGAGGCTTGTCTGGTTGCAGAGATCTAGAGAGGTGGGCTCTCTGTTTTTGGTGGGGTGTTGCAGTAGCTGGGGAGGGTGAGTCATTTTGAAAAAGGCAGGCAGCAGATAACAGTTCAGTGTTGAGGTGGCTGTTTGGACGCCCACGTTGTTACATCACTGACAGTCGCAAGATAGCTGAATCTAATATGCAGTCAAGATAACAACGAAGTTTAGAATCGGGACTAGCAAAGTTGAATGTGTGATGCTCCATTCAATTTCACACATAGGTATAAGCCACTTTGATTCTTAATATTTTTTTTTAAAGTAAGCACTTAAAAAAAATGGCCCCTGGGTTAATTGTTTCTTTCAGCGTTCTATTTTTGACCACTTGCCAAGCATTTTTTCACAACAGCATTTTGAAACTAATATATATACATATATACAGTATATATATATATATATATATATATATATATATATATATATATATATATATATATATATATATATATATATATATATATATACATACATATACATTTACATGTAGAAAGTAAAGTATTTATAGAACGTACCTAACTTAATGAGATTCCTGGGCTTGAATCTTCACTACCAGGTCAGCAATGAATTTTGTAATTTTGCGCATTGAAAGTTGCTGATGGCAAAGTTCCTGTTTCTTTTGTTTAAATTGTATATCAGGGTCTGACTAAGTGAATGCTTCATCACCTCCATATGTTTTAACTAGCAAACATTTGGAAGAGATAATTAAATTCAATAAACGGTACTTTTTATAATGTACTCCTTTTGTTAGCCATGAACCTGTGAATTTTTAAGATACTTCATTATGTAATCCTGAAATACAAAATTTAGCAAATGAAATGCTGCCATCCCTCTGTTGCTAAGCGACCCCAGAATGGGGGTAATTCTTGCCTCTCAGACATTCCAGAGTTGCCCTAATTTCTTAATACATCATAGCATCTACAGGTGTCAATAGCACAAAACCACCAGAGATTGCAATGTATTGCAGTACGTGAAGGTCTGTAGATAGATGTCAATGAATGCATACACTATGTTGGTATATGTTTTAGTCAAATGATGCTTGTAATGCTGACACACTTTAACTATTTTGTAAGGTAAATCTTTTTGGTTTTTTTTTTTGTGGTAATGTTTTAAGCTACCCACAATTAAATTGTATTTTTCATTAAAGTCACCACTTTATCCCCACAGACATTTTGAACCTAATGATATCAAAAGTGTTTTGAGAAAGCAGCTTTTATTTTAAACACATAGTCCAGTAGTATTTTGTTTTGGTTGTTGAAACAGCTGTATGTCTGTGGGTAACTTCAAATTTCTACATTTTATTTATTATACTTTTTTCACAGCATTGCCAAAAAATTTAAAATGGTGCTGCAGTGGAGAGGACTTGACCTCTTATTATCATATCAATGTACCTTCCAGTTTATTGTTAGTGATGGGACTGCAGCTGGTTCCAGTGAGATTGTTAACACACTTTCTCACGTATGCAACATTACCATTTTTAAAATGATTTTGAATAGCAGTTAATATCCACATTGGCTGCGAATATTCAGTTCAGTACCGCCAAGGTAATGGATGCAGCTGTAGACACCAAATATTGCAAAAAAGATAAATAAGTGAAACAGAACCCTCCAATGATCACGACAGTTGTTCACAGCTCTTATGTATTAACAATTTGATTATCAGGAAGCGGGGCAACCTCAATCTGTTTATTAAATCCGAAAGATAGTAATACCTCGTTTCCATGACTACCATTCTGAGCTGATCCAGGTTTTCCCACATTTCTCCTCAACCCCCATTGGTAGTCTACCCGAGCTGAGTTTTTGATGGTTGTTGATGGTTCTTTTCCAGCAAGCCCTGCGGTTGTGGTCACATTCATTTGTTTACAAAACTGAAAGCATGGATGCTATTGCTTTGCTTCCGACTATCCTAACAATTCTTTGGAGGTTTTTGTTACAACCCAACCCCCCCACCCCGCCCAAAAAATGATATGATAATACTAAAGCACAGAGAAACCTGCTCACCCCGCATGTAGATTAAATGTTTACGCCCACTTGTCACTTGATTGGTCAATGTTGTGACATACTTCCATGATTCCCGCCCATCCCACTTTGGGAAAAGATACAAATAAAATCTGGGGCAGCTTGGATGGGCAGCCAATGCAGGTTGGCTAAATTAACATGGAAACACAGTATCAAGGGCGGCAGGGTTTTCAACCCGGGTTGGTGGGCATATTGAATCAAGGTATACATGTGCTTCTCTGTGCCAGTGAGAGAAAAGGAGCACATTGCCTGAGATGAATTTGCATGGAGAATTAAAGAATATAATTTATTTTTAAAAAGACAGTGGATCAGGATGAGCATAAAAAAAAAAAAAACAACTTGGCTTCTTAATAGCTGGGATATTAACTACACCGGAGACTTATCCAGACACCAGTTATAATCTGAACCATGCTGTCATAATGAATTGCATGCTGATTGCAGCCATAGAAACCGGATTGCAATATCAAAATTAGGTTTTAACATTTACAGCAGTCTGTGTGTATTTTTTATTCCAAAGGCTATTGATGGATTGACTGTTTCACAGACGTTCTGTGGGATTGTTATTGAAAATACTGCATTTTTTTAAAAGGTTGCTTGAACTGACAAATCTTTGTCTAGCAGTATTCCAATCAGTTCACGTTTGAGGCGTCTTGAATAAAAGAAAGACCCAGCTCGGCCAGTCGGCATCTCTTGGAATACAGTTTGTCTCTCCAGTTTTACTACATGGTGTCGCACTAAGCACCCTGAGCACTTTGTTTATGAAACAGGTTTTGTACGCAAGAAAGAAAACGGCAATGTGACGGCTGAACGTCCTTTGGCATAACATTCTCCTGATTTTCTTGCTCTTGAGTTAAATACAGTTAAATGAACCATAATATATATAAAAGTTGAGGCACTCCTATAGTGCAGTTTATTCAGTTCCAGAAAACATGGCAAATAGGATGAGAGGCATTCAAAGCTTTTGCTCTGGCCATCTGTGCCTGTGGACTGAGAACTGCTTCTGACATCCATCGATATCCATCCCCTCCTAGCACAGGCAGCTCTGACCCAGTGTACTGGATGTGAGATCCTTGGCTTTGCACCATTAATACGCTGATTCCTGCAGATTCCTTGTTCTTATGGGCGGCAGTGGTACATCTATTTATTTATTTGTTCATTTAGATGTATTTCCACTGAAGAGTACTCAAGCTGAAGCCTCACATATTGGAGTACTTCTTGTCATCAGACAGTGGCACTGGCACAGCATGAAGACATGTATCAAATGGGTTCTGTAAAATAAAATTCTGGTTAATAATAGGTGCATGTAATTAAACTGTAACCGTGAGACCTTTTTGATATAAAACACAAGACCGATATTTAAAAAGGCAGGAATTTGCAGAATAATAATGTTTGATGATGATATCAGAGCTGTGCACTTAAAGTATTAGTTGCAACAGCTTTGATACAAGGTAAGACTGTTAACTTCTGCAGTCACGGGAAAATTATCGATCCTTGTTGCAAAATGATGTACATACTTCTACAGATACAGTTTAATATGATGTACTCTCCGGTGAAAACAAGTTACAGAAACTCCCTGAAGAAAGGTCAGAACGCAGCTTGAGGAACATCAGTTCAGTTTCTTAATGAATGTCTGAAGCACATTACTCATGTTGTAAAAGATACAACCCTCTCTGGAAATAGTATTTGCAGAAGTTGCTTTTTTTTTTTCTTTAGAGGTGTTATAATGAAGCTCTCACAGCTGCACAACGCAGTCTACAATTAAAAAACTAAAACTGTTTACTCCGCTAAATTGTGTCTTTAATTTAATCTTTATTTATTTATTTTTCTGCTGATTCCCTAATATGCAACAAATTAACTGCAAATGAAGACCCTACAACAGCAGAGTGTAGCTTAGCTGCACTATTACTACTGTGCTTAGTATGCAGTATTTACGCTACAAAATAGCTAATATTTTATACAGCTACTGCTGTTAAGTGTAACAGGATGGAGGCTGGGGGCAAACTGGTGACCCCATGCACCTCAAAAGAGCGTCTTTACCACAATAATAATAATAACTAATTTATTATAGTGCCTTTCACACCTAGGTGTCTCAAGGCGCTGTACAAAACTAAACACTCAAACACAAATCAACATTACAAAAACACAATGAATCAGTTCTATAGATACATCAATAAATAAAATACAATAAAATAGGTAAATATAGAGATAAAATCGATCATCATAAAAGTACAGTATATTATAATAAACAGTGCAGACTGCAGTAGAGTCAAAGAGTTTAAAAAAAATACAGCGGAGTATAAGTGCGTCTTAAGGGTATTTTAAAATGTGGCTACTGTTGCAGATTATCTAATGAAAGTCGGTAGTTTGTTCCAAAGAAAAGGAGCAACACAGCTAAAACTAAGCCCTCCGAGTGCAACACGTTTTGGAAGCATGCATTTTAACAATCCAGAGTTAGAGGATCTAATCTGCCTCCCAGGGATGTAAGGGCTAAGAAGGTCCATTATATAACTAGGACCCTGACTGTGCAAAGCCTTGTAGGTCAAAAATAATATTTCAAAGGAAAAACGGGACTGAATAGGAAGCCAATGCAAACGCTTAAGGACCGGAGTAATGTGTTCTGTCTGCAATCGATGCAAAGAGCGAGCAGGAAGATTAACCAAAAGAGCATTGCAACAATCCAAACGAGACGTAACAAATGCATGAACAAGAATCTCAGCATCCCTAGGGGGCAGAAAACGACACACTGATAATAAAACCCTGTCTTTACCACTGAAGAGATATGTTTTCAAATAAAAGCTTTGAGTCAAGTTGAACACCTAAGCTGCGGACTAACAAAGAGGCATCTACAAGGCAGTCACCAGAAGAGCATGCAAACCCAGTAAAAGAGCAAAGCTGGGTATTAGAGCCAGTAAAAGAGCAAAGCTGGGTATTAGAGCCAGTAACCAATAGCTCAGCTTTACTAGCATTCAAAAAATGATTTGAGATCCAGGTTTGAATATCTGCCAGACAAGTAGATAGGACTGTATGTGTTAGAATTTATTTTTAAATTGAGCTGTGTATCATCTGCATAAGAATGGAACTGAACCCCATGCTTTTGAATAATATCACCCAGTGACAGCATATAAATGTTAAAAAGAACAGAACCAAGGACAGAACCCTGTGGGACTCCATGAAGAAGGCGAATATTTGTAGAATTATGACCAGCATAGGACACGTATTGGTAACGACCTGATAAATATGAGCAGAACCAATCGAGAGCTGTCCCAATGCAAAAGAGCCGAGCCTGAGAATGGATGTGTTTACTCTGGCTGTTCGTATCATAGCAGTTTTAGTCCAGGCTGATGTTTCGAATCTGCGTTTGAGCTTTTATTTGATTTGTATGTACGTTGTTATGTTGGCTGTTTTTTTTAGCGTGTTATACCTTTAATCAGAGGTTTTAATTGAGTGCTGTGCAGCACTTTTTAAAGTGCTCTAGAAAGAAACTGCATACAGTTAAGAAAAACCAGTACATTAACTGTGCTGAAAAGATGGTGTTAATGCATATATTTTATATCTTGGTTAACATCCCATATAACTGCATGCTAAGTAACTACTGCACAATATCTATATTTTAAAGTTGGCCTGTATTGTATAGCTACTCCAGTTGTACTATTCTGCAGTGAAATTATGTAATACAGGGTACTATAAAGTAATTATAGAATTTAGGTAGGTGTAGACCCTAAATGATCATTTTAGCACCTGACAGTGCACTGTAACTCTAACTGTAACTGTAATTATAGGGACCATTTGTCTGGCTGAACCATATTGAAGAAACAGTGGTCAAGTGACTTATGTATCATATATATATATATATATATATATATATATATATATATATATATATATATATATATATATATATTTAATTTAAAAGACAGCTTTGCAGAGCTCAGGTTGTTTGATACTACATTTGCCTTGGTTCTTGGTTTAAGTAGTTCTTGATAAAATGTATTCCACCAATTATGCACTGAAATAATCAGTTACTAAAAATTATTATTTTAACATGTATTTATCACACCACATCTTCTCTCTAATTACTCACTCAATCAATGCGTATAAATAGGAAACTTCTGCATGAACTACAGTATGAGATGTTTTAATAAGGGAAGATAAATGATATGAAGGAATGGTATAGTATGTGTCGGCTTTTGACTTGTTTGGGGTTTGTTGATTACAAGGAAATTAGCATAATGTTTGAATGAGCTAGTATTTCCTACAGAATAATTACGAGCAAAAACAAAGAAAGAAAGAAAGAAAGAAAGAAAGAAAGAAAGAAAGATCAGACTATTCTTGTAGATGCCAAAAAACATAATTAGAATCAAACAATCTATCTATCTATCTATCTATCTATCTATCTATCTATCTATCTATCTATCTATCTATCTATCATTGTAAATTAGAGCCAGTTGCAGAGAATTTAAAGAGAGCAGCCAGTCTCATCTGGGCTGCTGTGTGAAGAGCCTGACTGTGTGTCGTAGTCCTCAAAGGTACTGTGTGAAGCATTTTTGGTTCACCTGTAGCACGACAACGCTGACCTCAGGTAATACAGGCGGAGAAAGGGTGCCAAGAGCAACCCTCTGAATAATGTGTCAAGTTGCATGTTTACCATGCTGTGTTTTTCTGTTAGAAACTGCTAGGGAATGGCTGTCCAGGTCCTTTCATCGGCTTTAGGTCTGCTTTATGGTCATGGAAAATGTCATGGCACTGTTTCAAAGAGCAGCAGTCATGTTCATCCTGTTGTCATGGCTCAATACCAATACAGATCAAAAAGGACTTGACTAAATCATGCATATTCCCCCTACCCTACCTCTCTGGTGATTCAGATCCAAAAAGTCTTTGGTCCCTAGAGAGAGAATGATGATTCTGTAGTGATGTTTCACTTTTTGGGTGAAACTCAGCAAACGTCATTAGATATTGCTGGAGGGCTGAGCTCTTTAAAGAATACCAGTTTGAGCAGTGTGGAGTAGTGGTTAGGGCTCTGGACTCTTGACCAGAGGGTCGTGGGTTCAATCCCAGCTGGGGGACACTGCTGCTGTACCTGCTTATATACCTCTGTCATTACCATCATGTTGTCTGAGAACCAGTACTGTCATAGGCTGATGTACCCCGTCCCTCTCATTAAAAAACACACATACTCTCCCAGTACCCATACCATCAGGCTGTGGAGCCAATCAAGCGTAGTTCCTTACATTACATCAAAGGGGGTCTGATGAAGCTGTTAGTGTTTTTTTTGTTGATATTGTACTCTTCAGAGCACTATCCCTTGGTGAATGCAAAGTATAGTAATGCTATAGATATATGGTAAAATAAATGAATAGTTTTTTACTCAACTGCTAAGAGTGGTGGATGCTGTATCATTATAAGTAATGAAGCAGTGTCTCATGCCAGAATAGCTTTTGTGAAGGTTTATACAAAACCAAATTTTCAGTATGCATTATGGATGTATACACACACACACACACACACACAATAGATATATATTTGTCATGCAAAGGCTTTAGGATTAGAAGGTAGCCTAAGGGTTCATGGCTCTGGCACTATGTGTGTGTGTGTGTGTGTGTGTGTGTATAAGCAGCATCACACAGAAAGAGAATATTATTTTGCTCTTTCCACAATTACTTTCACCCCACTAAAAGCTAAGATGTTCAATACAGCAACAAATTATTGAAATCCTGGGAAAACCACAAAGTTAATACATCATTGGTGGTGTGAGCTGAGTCAGGGCCACAGCTTTGCAAATCTTTGTCCAGTCTGGGAGTGATCTGAACAGGTTCCAGGTGGAGTTGGGTGGATTGGGAGACTTTGTGTGAGAGTCTGACTTTACTGATAGGCTGTGGGGTAAGCACTGGAGACAAGAAGGTCTGTGTGGAGGACACATCTGTGTTTAACCCAGCATACTTCCAGAGAGCTTGGTAGCCATGCCACATACCAGGATTATAGAGAAGTACCCTGGCTATGAGCTGGGGGTCCAGGATGTGTTCTGAAGTTGACCAGGGTTCCTGCAAAACTCCAGTAACAGGATTCCATGAGAAAGCAACGCTACAATCACCTGGATCCTTTTTCCTAGTTTATCGTTGGTAAAAACAGAATCTCTAACACAGCCACTAAGTGGACAGTGATAGGCCAGGCATATCTTCAAAACCTCACTGCAAGAAAGTCAATTTAACTGAAATTATAAACTGGAAGCAAGCCAGATAAACCAATCCATAATCCAGGCTGTGATTTGTGAGGTGGTTCAAAAGAATTCGGTACACTTAGACATATTCACCTCCTCAAGGAGACTGCAACATGTGGCAACGCAAAGACAAGTTGACAGGTAGATGACTTTTAAACACATTTTTGATTTAGGTTTTATTTAAAAGTTGGACTTTTCTATATTTGTGCCATGTGTGCTGAATTAAATCTTCACCCTGTAGTTGTAGGAGACAGATCTGATAATTGTTCCTGGTTATTAAATTCTTTTTTCTTCTAGGCTTGGGTGTCACACTTTGTTAAAGTCGATTCTACACTGCTTGTCTGATAATGCCCCCACCCTGCACAGTGATAACTACTTCACACGATTGGAATTGTGTGTTATGAAACTCACAATATATGAAAAAATATTGAATTGCTAATGTTTTACTATATTGTAATTAATGCACTTGCTGTATATACATTCACTTCACTGCTCCAGTGCTTCAGAATGGTCATATGACCCAAAGTAATGGGCTCACTGAATCTATATGTAATTGCTGTCTATGGTAGATGATGTCATTCATTGATCGCTCTGAGGGAGCCACTAAAGAAAACAACAGCGATTCTTAAAATTCTTTGTTGTTGTTTTTTTTATCAACAGCGTGATATACAGAAGGACCACAACACTGTTAAAGCAGTGGATCTGTTTACTGAAACAAAAAGTGTTATTCACAAAGAAAGGGTCTATCCGTGTTCATTAAGCTCTTTAAACAAGAGCACGCAGTGAATTGATTTACACGCAAATGTGAGAATTGCGTGTTAATGTTTATGGAGCGTAAAGTTCATTCTATTTGGGAAATGCTGGTGCCATGTGCACAGCTCTGCTTAAAGACTGGCATCTCATGTATCTCTTTCTGAAGCTTGCTGCTTTCCCCCAATGCATGGGTGATGTTTTCAAAATTGCTGTACTGAAACAATTTCTATTTTTTGTGACTGGCTTTTTGTGAAGACCTTGGGGGTTTGCAGCATCTTTAGGTGTTAAACAAAAAAATAACAACTGTAGGATTGAAAATGATGGGGGAAGCCAGACGGGAATAGAAATACTTTCCTTCAAGCAATATTTACATTCCTTTATAGCGGGTACCCTTTTTTTTTTTCTTTTTTACTCATAATCATTGTGCAGTGTATTTTTTAGGCTTTTCCAAGATCATACACTAGCTCCACAACCTCCCTCTTTGCGAAACTGAAAAGCTTCCTTCTGCTCCACTTCCCTTAGCCAAATCAGTTACTTTGACAAGCATACATAATTAATGTTAACTGATAACCGCTTCCAGTCCTAATATGGTTAGCATCAATGTCTAATTGCATGACACACACTGCAATACAGCCAGCCCTGTTGTTCGGCAGAGAGAGAATACATTAGGCAGAGTGACAGGAGGAAGAGCAGCTAATGATCTCACATCTCCAAGGACGAGTGTGACCATGTGTAATTTCAAAGGAGCTGTCAGTCTCTTTAAAGTGACGGGAGAGCTGTGGGCGATCTCTGGGAGCAGTGACCTACAAGGGGGCCTCTCTGTGTCCTATGCAAGAAACGTCTTCCATCTCGGATTCATTTCATCTGTGATTGGAGGCTATTAACTAGAGCCGGAGTCTCCTACTGTTACAAGCCCTCCGTATTGAAGGGCACTATTTATACCCTGACTGAATTGAGAGCAAAGTTAAATCCATTGCTAAATCTATTGGAATCCTGAGCAACCTCATCACTGGTCTTCCTTTCATTTTAATGAGAATCTATTGGCTCCTGCATGCTTGTATTTTACTGGCCTGGATGGCAAAATCTAAAATCTCAAGTTTCATTAAGTTGTGGTTATTTCTACATCCATGGTTGGCCTTAATGTTGGTGGATTCTCAAGGCTAAGTTAACCTGCAGTGTGACCCACAAGCTTCCTCTACTGGCTGGCACCAATCTATCACTGGATTCAAAGGCCTGAAATGCTTTTAAATAACATTGGTGTCTGTCAGCAAGACGTTTGAAGTTCTATAAAATTAAAAGTCACTGCCTTGCAATAGAAATATAAACTTATGTCTGTGAATAGTCTGGAGGTTGTTTGTTTGGTGCTTTTTACTTAATTTTGGGAGGAAATGGAAAGGACTTTGTCATTAAATGAAATAACACTGGTAGCTTTGTAAATAACTACTTTATTAATACTGTAAGGAGAAAAGGCTCAAAGCCTTTTAGTATTTAGTTTTTCTTCATGTATCAGGACTTTTATTTTTTCAAACAGTTTAAAATGTTAACATACGAAATATAGGTTGCTTTATGTATTGCATTTTCAGGGTTTTAAACCCTTTGTTTATTGTTCAGCTTGTTGATCCTACATACTGTACAATTCTATGTGCACTTTTTTGATTTCGTCCAACAATTAATACATTGTGGAATTTAAAATGGATATAGACAGGGAGATAAACAGGATATTTATTGTATTATGATCTCCACATAGGGCCACAGCACATTTCCTTGTACTGGTCTCCACGGTGCAGTATTCCAGCAGTTATGGACCATTGGTGCCATTGGTGTGAGACACAGCGTTCTCTTCCCTGGGGCTCAAGAAGGCATTGCATACAAGCTTCAGAGAGACAGAGAAATAAGAATCGTAAGAAGAGAACGTGACAAGTATATTGCTTTCAAAAGTATTTTCCAATCTTCCTTTCTTTTTTTTTTAAAAAGGTTGATATTTCCGAATGACTAGCCTCATATCCCTCTTATTAAATTGCGTACATCGCTTTACAAGTCATTTCGAGAGGCAGCTGGAAATTGTTCACAGAGAACTGGATTCCAATTTGAACATAAAATGACCTGTGAGCACAAGTGCCCTTCTGCTAGGGCAATCCCATTGGGTAATCGTGATCCCAAAATATTATTGCATTTTTGATTTTCAGTACAGCTGCTCTCTTATCACGTTTCTCTTTCTACTTTGTAATAACCTTGCCATGTTAAACATTAACAACATACAGAACAGTGCTGTTTAGATGTGTTTTAGTGTGTACATTGACATTACAGAGAGATGAAACTCTCACAAATTCATTGTTATTCATTGTTCCCACTCTCGCTCCGGATGATGGCCGTGCAATTGCAGTAGCTTTATTTTAGAATCAATCTGCCATTCTCTCAACAATGCAGTTTACACCAGTAAAGCTACAAGTGTTGTAACAAACAACTTCAGATTAGCTTCCGCCCATATCCTTGAATTAATCTTCCGTTGTTTGGCACCACCTGTACTTAAAAGTGCCTTAAAAATTTTTACGGGAAGAAGGAAAGACAGCCATTGTGCTGACCTTCATATCAATCTATCATTCTGCAGGTGCTTTTGAAATTCATATCTGCTGCTAGATTCTTTCACGATAAACATCTCAAGGTGCAGTGATTTTAAGTCAAGTAAACACAACGTTTTGGATAATGCCTTTATCAGTAAGACTGATAAAGGTGTTGTCTGAACTGGCTGCCTTTTTGAAATCTAGAAAGATGATTCTTTAGTTATTACTACAGATGATAAGTTTAAATGAAAACATAGAAAAGGAATCAGAGTCATGGACATCCTTCCAGAACTGAGGTGCCAGGTGGCTACTTCCTACATCTGGTGGAACAATCCAAGAAGCGTCCAGCTTCAGGGTTTGGTATTCATAACGGCCATGGTGAAAAGTATGCTATACAAAGTCAACCAAGATGAATTGTTGGTTAGCAACTGCAGTATTCATATTTTCTACATACTAGAACACATGTACCTGCATGTGTCTATTATCCTATTCACATTACCTACTGTACATCACGAGTGGCCTTCACACTTTGAAAACATCAACAGCAATCACGTGGATTCAGCACATGCATTATTTTAGGTACAGCTGACAAGATATTGATCTAGAATCCTAAAGAATGATACCCTATCAACACTCCCAAAATAATGTGTTGTATTGTGTTGTATTAGCAAGCCTCTACAAACATGAGTGTCCCCCCACCCGCTGAGTACCCCTCACCCGCTGATTTCTTGAAAATTCCTGTTCATAAACCCTCACGACTAAAAATGTCTCCCAAACATTGACAGTAAAGCAGCTCCAATAAGTATTCACTGTGAAACAGTGCATATACACCTACACTCTGATCTATTTAGACTATATATATTTATAAATAGTGCTTGCTGCTCGAATATACTGACGCTTATGTCTGTATTACCGGGAGAAGTCCTGCAGTGTTTCATGCCTCTGTTGTGTTTTCTCCCATCCTGATATTATGCCTTCTATGACGTACAGTAATTTACATTGATATCATCCAACTCACACTACTGCATCTACAAATTTGCCAATACCTCCATCCCTCACAAACCCAAACACACACACTTTGTTCAACATTAGGTACATTGTACCATAATATAGGTATTGGATACAGAAACTACGCCCATTGAATGGAATGGAAAGGCAAGGGGTGGACGCAAACTGTAAACCATACAGTTCAAAGACAAACATCTAACCATTCAACTAAAGAACAAGCTCTGTAGTCGAGAGATAAGTACTTGTCTTATGCTGATGTCAGTATTATTAACTCATCAACCGCTAGGAGGAGATTTATTACAAACTTGTTAGGTTTTTCCCTCCCTCTCTCTCTTTTTTCTTACTAGTTGTCTTCCATTCTTTTTCCATCGCCTCTCTTTTTTTCTCACTACACACTGCATTTCTGCAGTTCTGCATTATTTATTCATGTTGGCACTACCCAGACTAGGCTCTCTCTGGAACACGGGAGTAGGAGTCTCTCTCAGCTCCCTTTCAACCAGGTCTGAGTCCCCTCAAGCTGAAGGGAATGGAAGGAGAGAGTGCTGGTTTGTAGCCATATTTCTGACTCTTTTCCTCCTGGGAATCTGAGTTTGTCAGGTTATCAAAAGAGGAAGAGGATAGGCCCTTTGTGTTTAATTCAGCCTGCAGCCACTCTGCATATTGCCTTGCTGGTGAGGCTGCGTCCAGCAGTGTTAATGGAGCTGAGATGTAGCGACTTAAGTGTCATTGAGTTACATAGTAATAAGCAGTTGAGCAAATCTCACCTGATAACAGTTTTTCCATTTAAAAAATGAATATAGAGTGGTGTTACGCATCGATGCATGGTTTGGTGATTATTTGTTAATATGAACCTCTCTGAATATCACAAATACTTTTGAAATGGAAGTCAGATACCTAAAGATTCAATATGTAACATTTAGCCATAATTGGTTCTCCAGCTCTTGGTTCCAAAGGGTTTAAATGGATGTTAAAATCTGTATCTATGCAGAACAAATCAATAGGTATTAAAATGGTCACCTGTGTAATGGAAGTTATACATGTTGTGTATGGCCTTTTGGTAACACTTTACATTAAGTGTCTCAAATTACTGTGTATTTACATAGTAGTTACGTAGTAAATACATGTGTACTTATTATTATTATTATTATTATTATTATTATTATTATTATTATTATTTATTTCTTAGCAGACGCCCTTATCCAGGGCGACTTACAGTCGTAAACAAATACATTTCAAGAATCGCAGTACAAGTAATAATACAATTAAGAGCAAGATAAATACAATGACTTTGGTTCAAGCAAGTACAAGTCTGACAAAATACGATTCAATAATACAGCAGATAACAGTGTCAGTGATAGTTACATCAGGATATAATTAAATACAAAATACTACAGATTAAATAACACTTGGCAGATTACAGCATTATTATTATTATTATTTATTTCTTAGCAGACGCCCTTATCCAGGGCGACTTACAATTGTTACATGATATCACATTATTTTTACATACAATTACCCATTTATACAGTTGGGTTTTTACTGGAGCAATCTAGGTAAAGTACCTTGCTCAAGGGTACAGCAGCAGTGTCCTTGACCGGGGATTGAACCCACGACCCTCCGGTCAAGAGTCCAGAGCCCTAACCACTACTCCACACTGCTGCCCCACAGTACTCTAAAGTACAGGATTAAATGCAGTAAAATAGGGGGCAGATAAGAGCAAGTAAAGCGCATTTAAGGAAGGGTGATAAGTGTCCCAGGGGAAAAACAGAGGAGTTCTACAGGTGCTTTCTGAAGAGGTGAGTCTTGAGGAGGCATCTGAATGTGGTCAGGGACTGGGCAGTCCTGACATCTGTAGGAAGGTCATTCCACCACTGCGGGGCGAGGGTGGAGAAGGAGTGGGCTCTGGAGGCAGGGGAGCGTAAAGGAGGTAGAGCCAGTCTTCTAGTGCAGGCGGAGTGGAGAGGTCGATTGAGGGTGTAGGGAGAGATGAGGGTCTGGAGGTAGCTGGGTGCAGTCTGGTCAAGGCATCTGTAGGCTAGTACAAGAGTCTTGAACTGGATGCAAGCAGTGATCGGGAGCCAGTGGAGTTATTATGCATAGTTACAATGTACTAAATGTGTTCAGCTTTTTGCATGATATAACCCTAACCCTAACTCTAACCCTAACTCTAACTCTAACTGTAACCCTAACTTTAACCCTTTTCTGATACAATTGTGTACTTGTATATATCGTGCAAAAAGATTTACACATTAAGTACATTGTAACTATGCATAATCACATTGTAACATTAGAATATATTTACTAAGTAACTACTATGTAAATACACAGTAATTAGAGACACTTAATGTAAAGTGTTACCATTAGTCCTTTATAAAGGGTAATAGTTGCCTGACACGTTTTTCTACGTTGAAGGAGTTGTTAATTGTCTTAATGTTAAACTAGTTGTGTGTCGCTGGAGCCAGGACCCTTATCTCTTGAAGTGTATTCTGAAATGGAACAGACAACGTTACTTGCTTCTTCATATCAGCGTTTTGAAACACAGACCACTGAATCTGACATTTGTGAAAGGTGACATCTCTTTCCTGCAACATTTTGCTTATGATGGCCTCAACAAATTGGGTTCAATTATATCCCTTCCTGTCATTCTGTCAGTCCTCCTCATTGTCACAGGCTTCAGTTTCTCTCGATTCATTTCTTTTTTACCTCTCATGTCCGTCCACATTGCTCACAGATAGACACAGAGACAGGAGACTGACAAGGCAAACAGTAGAGACAATAGGTGCATTGACAAAGGGGGTTGAGCTGGCAGAGTGCTTTACTGCACAAACCTTTGACATCCCGATGCCTGTGTTCGAATCCAACTTATACCACAAGTGCAATTAGTCTGGTGATCTCAATACAGCCCTCCATGGACTGTAGCTAATTTGCTGAAATTCTGAACTTCATGACTGAACTGCTCCCTCATCCCTAAGAGGGTAGTCATAGGACATGACTGAGTATTGTTGGGAAACTCAAATTGACTTAGAAAGTCTGACCTTTTTGTACATAAAGAGCCCATTAAAAAGAAAATGTCAGCCATGTGAGGATGTGTTATATTCAGAAAGTGCCAAATTAAAAAAGAAAGGGTAGATTGTATAATGAAGAAATATAAATATGCCATAATAAAAAAAAGGTCACAATTAGGGTCCTGGCCTATGATACCTAAACTTTAATATAAAGGTACAGCTTTGTTTGTCAATTTTCAAGCCAGAATAAACAGAACTGAATACAGGAATAGCTCTTGCAAGGCAACCGAAGTTAAAGTGCAGTAAATTGGAACAAATCTAATAAATATATTGGAACACAATTGGAGGCCAAGATAATGACACAACAACTGCAGTAATATTTATTTTTGAGATGGAGGTCATAAATAGCCGAAGGTGTTAACTATCATGTCTGTCAACCTTAGATTCTTATGGCTTTGGCTCAGAATGTATGAGTGGGTGTTTTTATAGGTGAACTACAGCACTGCAGGATCCACACACCACAAGAAGAATCAGATCTTTAGAGCATCTTTCACAAACAGTTTCAGTCAAGGAACGCAATAGTGCTCCAGATTAAGAGGAAACCATTACATTGATAAGCCAAACATGTGTTTCTTATTATTTTACCTCAGTGTTGAAGTTAACTGTGCCAAAACCAAAATTCCAGCACTGTCTGATGTCAAGTTTCTGATGAAGTAATATTTAATTTAACAGAATGAGCAGTGATATGTTACATGTCCAGCAGGTGGCATTGGTGTATATACTCATTAGTGTCCATTTGGTGACTGACAAATATATACATGGTTATAGTACTGTAAGTAATAAGCAGTAATATATATTAGTAAAAACAAGTTTTTTATTCTATGTACTGTTTTTGTAGAAAGCTATAATACAAGAGTACTGTAAAGCAAGGTAAGGGTGGAATAACAGTACAGTATTCTATGTGTAACTAATCCGTCACAAATCATAATCCAAAAGGACCCTATTTCAAACCCAATGAAAGTACAATGCTTCATTTTAAACAAGTGTGATCGTCCTCTGTGTTTAGATCATTCCATTTTACATGGCTCTAATACCATGTGAAAGCTACCATAGTACAGTCTGATATGGATAAGTGCTTGTAGCAGGGCGATTGCCCTGCATATGTGCATTTTAGTGTTGATATCATTTGTATGGGGAAATGGGTTTATTTTGTGTCGTTTTGGGAGTTGATTTGTTTGATTGAATTATTGTTTACAGACGGACGCTCGATTGAGACTTGCTGCCTGCTAGGCTTGGTTGAGGGGAAGGGCAGCAGGTGATTGGCTGGGCTGGACCTCAATCAGCAGGTGGGCGGGTCTTGATCGAGTGTCCGTCAGGTTAAAAACATCCCGCGGGAGATGGTTCAGGGCTGCTGCAAGGCCTGCCATTTTCACGGCACCTTTGAGTTATAGTTTGTGGTATTGTGTTTTATTTTGCACTTTTTGTACAGCTTGATGTACTAGTCCTCTGTGCGTTACCATCGTTGGTAACGTCACATGACCACCTTTATTTTACTTTCGTTTTCTGTTTGTGAATAAAACCTGCGCGCCTGTGCCGGCGTTTTCAACACCACCACGTCTGTCTCTCTGTATGCTTGAACAGCGGCTACCCACACGCGTGACACGAGGAAGACCCTGTCACAGTGCTCTTCCATTTTCAAATGAAATCCTGTTTCTTGTTGAGGATTGAAATGAGTACCTCTGAGAGCTGAAGATGCAACTGTTAATGTTCTCATTAGTAGATAGCTTTGTAGTGCCATTGATCCCCCCCCAACATCAAAATCCCATTTTCAAACTAATTATAATTGTTTTGAAATTAGTCCTATGCAGAAGGGGTCATTACTCCCAATAGCCTGTTATGAACTGGGCATTAATGGTGATAAAAGGCATCTTGTATTGTCTCAAGTAGTCTGGTACAGGGTCATTATGTATCTGGAAAATGACTCACACCAGGCTAGTGGCATTTTTAATTGTTTGCCTAGATGTGTACTTGTTGATATTTACAATGACAAACTGACATCCTTATTTGGTTTGATTTTTACAAAAGAACAAATAATTTCCACTCTATAGCTTGCCTTGAAGAGAGTTACACAAAATTATATTTCCTTTATTAAATAGCATTCTTAATGAGGGTCCCCAGTGACTTACACAGTAAAATCACTGTCTTTTGGAGCGCAGGGTGAGCCATGCCAAGTCTGGTTCCAACCCCATTCAGACAAAGTTGCTAATATTGGCTGGGGATCCACATGGAGGTCTGCATTGGCCTTGCACTGCCATGGGGTTTGGGTGGAAAATCAGAGCGGGTTTGCGTCTCCGTTGGGTAGAAAGAAGATTGGCCCAACAGTGGAAGTCTCTCGTTGGATCTTCATTCCTCCTGGTCAGTAAGTGGGTTGCAGCTGTCAGACGACATTTGATTTGGCCATTTCAAATTAGCTTGAAAAAACGGAGATAAAATTGATCAGACTTTATTAAATTAAAAAAAGTCAACCGTACTCCGTAGGTATATTTAAATTGGGAAACAGTGTGAACTTGGAAATGCAGTTTCTAAGATCATTTGAAGAATGGTAATTCCTTCTGGAAAACAACAGGTTTCCTGTGTGAAGCAATATAAACTGTGACATGCAGCTAACCATGAGGAAAAAGTATCTGTTTTTCTTTATCTGAATCCATCACACTGGAAAAGCTTACCACATGATCCTGGACTAATCAACAACCTCTCTCTATCTTCAACCCCAGGCAGAGGAAGTCTTCTAAATTAAAAAAAATTTTAAAAAATGAATCCTGCTTCTTACTGTATATATGTGTCAGATCTTTGAGTTGTCAATCACAGACCTTATTTTTTCTACAATAATTTAAGCTATTGTAGCAAAGCAGCTTCTAAGCGACGGTAGAATAGCAGACTGGAAACAGCGTTTGGTTTGGTTTCTAGAGCTGCTACCTGCATACATTATCATGATATTATTGTTCGGATTATAGGTTAGTTCAGAGTACCAGGGGGATTACAATGTACTGTACTTTATAAACCAATTTTAGATGTTTGTATATACTAAACAGTTAAAGTAGAGTGCACCTATGTACAATATTAACTGATACAATATATTACCCTTGTGCACACTGGCTTCAGGTTGCAACACTGTCTAACCTAATTACTACGTTTCTTTTAAACACTACTGTGTCATGGATGAGTCCTCATGTTGTTGGCTTGTGAGCTGTAGAAAGAAATAATTTGTTTTAGGCACTGCTTCAGCAGGCCAATTGATACATAACTGCTGCCAAGAGGAGGCACATTCTGGAACCCCACCCCCTGTGGGGATCTGGGCCACTCCGGGGTCAAATGGGACAAGTTCACCATTCTGAGCTTTGAACCACTCATCTCTTGTCCGTGCTTGGTTTCCCCTTGTGTTTCCACACTGTATGAAGTCAAAGCTGCATTAACTGAAACAGTTTTGTGATATACCTACACTGTAACTGCAATATTTGAGATGTAAGTCATCATATTATTAAACCCAATGTGGGGATTCCTGTACAGCTTGTGTTGATGCAGTAAGATAAAGCTGATTCCCTGCTCATTGTCTCCTCTGCAGACACCTCCCAGATGAACAACATGGTCCCCACCATGTCCCACCCGCACTCCTACCCGGTCCTGAGCCAGCTGACCAACCCCTACGAGCAGCAGCCGCCCGCTAAGCTCAACAAGTATGCCTCGCTCAAGGCAGTAGGTAAGACACCCTGCTGCTGCTTCTTTATTAAAGACCAGTGTGCATTTAGTGCCTCTAACTACACTGTAATGGTTGTGTAATTACAATGCAACAACATGATCAGTTACAAAAGAAAAATGTTGTCAGTTGTTAGTCCTTTTGTAAATTCACTGTACTTAACCACACATGCTATAGCAGTGTAATTAGTGTATAGTTAGAGACACTTATTGTATCCCAGTCACCAGGGAAATATCCAGGGGCAGGGTGCAATAAAGACGTTTATAGGTATTATGGGACCAGTCTGAAAATAAAAGACTATTGCAGAATGCCTGTTTTAAAATTAGACTGATCTTAAAAATGGTATTAAGCAGTCATTTTTAAGCTTGCATGGAGAAGGCTTATCCTGGTCTAATACAAGAATTATATTGGTCTAAGTCAAGCCTAAGTCACTGTTACTGCAAGTGCTGATGGTGAAAGCTTTAGTGGAGAGGGAGCTTTTACAGAGGCAGAATCCTCTTGGTATTTGAGTTATATCAGATGCTCCATTTTAGAAGGTAAGACATCCAAGAAATTGTAGATTTTTTGGAATTTGATCTCCAACCACTGGCAGACAGACGCAAAGCTGTTCCACCAGGAATTCAAGTTTGTATGGCCTTACAGTTTTATGCCACTGTTGCCTTTTTGTAAATGTTAGGAGACTTTATTGGAGTACATGAATCTACTGCCTCTAGGATTCCCCACCGTGTATCAAAAGCTCTCGTACAGTTAATGCCAAATTGTCTTCCCAACATCTTTGTCTGCTACAATGAAAAGCAAAATGAGTTTCCACACATTGGCTGGCATTCTGGATTTGCTATCGATGGAACCCATGTGAGGATACAAGCCCAACTGGAACATTAACCACTGTTTGAGGATAGCAAAGGCTATCATTCTATTAATGTTCAGGTAGCATGTGATGTCGCATGCCATTAATGTGAAGTAAAGGGTGTTTTGCTTGGGGACAGTGACTATCCACTGCAGGCCATTGCATTTTTACACCATGCATCTACCCAAAAAACAGAGCAGAACAGAAATGTAATAATGCCCAAGCCAAAACAAGGGATGTTGTGGAGAGCTGTATCGGTTTATGGAAAAGAAGGTTCCACTGGCATGCATGGTTTGTATCATTGTTTGTGCAGTAGCTACATTGCATAACATGGCTGAATTTGTCAGATTTCTCTAAAGAGGTTGAGCAGGAGGAGGCTGAAGGGAATCACCGTGTTCTAGAAAATGGACAGAATACCAATGAATGCTTAAAAAGATGTATGGTCACCGACACACTCTTTAAATAAAACAGATACAAGTCCTTTTGTGTATGTACAGTATATGTATTAAGCATGATGCTTGATGACACAGTGCTTGATTAACACGACTAAAGTGAACAAAATTAGTTAAAAATGAGGTAGAGTTAGAGGCAGTAGGGCAGAAGTGTGAGGGCTAGGTGAAGGCAGCTATATTCGGGAGGCTGTAAAGGAATCAGGAATGGGTTATGTTTAAACGGTGTGTGTGCCTGAAAGTAACCTGGTTAGAGTTAATCCTGGAGATTTCACAATAAATCAGAGGCTTGCTGCAACTTCTAAGCATATGAATGCTTTTTATGGGCCTTCACCTCCTATATAACCAAGGACACAGCATCATTTGGCTGGAAACAGAATTCCAGTGGTGTGGGACCAACATGTGCAACTCTTTACTATTTTAAACACCCAGACGCTGGAAAACTGAAAATGCACAGTAATACAGACGAGTTAAACAAGGCATTGAAGCTAGAAAGGGTCATATTTAAAAACTCAGGGAACTTTAAAAGTATGCAAATTGAATTAGTCATGCATTAACTTGGCAACTCTAATTAAGTTTGCAAATGAATATTAATATTATTAATTAATAATATTATTAAGTTACTAGCTAGATATAAATTTGTGTTTTTTCTCTCTTTCTAGGTGATGCATGGACAGTGGAAATACATTCATGATTATCCTGTAAAGAACTGGCATTTAAAATATAATAATGTAACATTTTTATTTGATCAAAAATAAAATAAATACAAACATTTTTGTGTTAATGAAGACTATAGTTACCATTTTTCTACTGTAATATTTGAATGGAATTAATTACATTAAAAAGCTACAGTATAACATTAGTATGTAGCATAGTTATTTAGAAAACAATAACTAGAATGTAATAGAAAATAAGAACTGGCATTTAATAGTATGTGTCATTAATATTGTCATATTTAACACTTAAAACACCCCCACAAATATTTTAGTTAAACAAATAGCATCTGTATGTGGTGTTCCCTGTCATAAATAAAAAAAATATATGTGTGCAACTTTAGATCCTTTTTCTTTATTCTCTTCTTAGTTTAAATATCTCAAGCCCCAACTTTTCTCTTTGCAATTTAAAAATGTCATTTTGAAGAAGGAGATTTTTTTTTCTGTTGTTGCAGGACATCTGGGTTTTTAATCCCCGAACCAAATTTCCCCATTAAAATATCATTTCGGGTATTGTACTAATATTGTCAAATTCTATAATTACAGCAATAATCTTAAAATAAAAAGTGAGCTGTCAATCCTTTGCACTCCTCTCCTGGTTGCAGTGCAGTTGTGGTATTGAATACCTGGATCCCAGCTTTGTCTCTTAGTAAATGGCTTCACTGCTCCTTTGGAGATGCACACATCCGCTTAAAGTGGTCCTGTGTGAATATCTTGAAAGGACAGTAAGTGCAGACACTCCAACACATTCCTTCTGACCCTCTCTCTCTCTCTGTGTCCAGAACAGAGCTCCCAGGCCCTGTCTGTCTCAAAGACAGACTTTGAAATGATAATCAAGCCTCTCTGATGTTTATTTTATTTTTATTTTAAAGGAGATCTTGCCATGTTTTTTAATTTATGAAGTATGAACCAAGTCACTCACAACATGTTATTATATATTTTTGTACTATTATTTATTTATTATGAATTTATAATTATATTGATTCTTAAGATTAGTTTAATAAGTAGCTCACAGATTCTAGTGAAGGTGTAGTCATTGCAACACCAGAGTGTATTTTGACTTTAACCACACTATTTGATACTGCTGTTTAGCTTAGCTAAGGACATTTGCATTGTGAGTGTTATAAATACATATAAATCACTAGAGCTGCTGAGTATCATTGATCACATAGTTTATTTAACTGGATAGTTACACAATGATCTTTCTCTACTTGACTTTATTTCTTTAAGTTTTACTTGTGAATGCCAAGGTTTACATTTATTGATAAACTGTAGTTATGAGTCGTGGTTTCAGGTGCCACATTTGTAATTGAAAAGCAAAACCTGCATAACTCAGTGTTTAGACAAGATTGAATAGTGTGTATCGATTAAGTTCATTATGTTTCTCACAACAATCTTTTATTTGTACTGCTTGGCAAATGAAACAAAAATAATGTTTGCGAGAAGAAATGACTGACACGTTGTCACCACAACAAATAATGAATCATAGATTTTTGGAACAACAACAAAAACAACAACAACAACAACAACAACATCCCAAAACCTCCAGCACAGGTTTGTCAACGGTCTCCCTGGGAAATAATGTTATTTACTTCTGTTATTTTTTTCTGATTGCCCCCTCTCCTCAAACAGGAGCCAGATCAGAACACAGTCTAGGTAATCAATACTGTCCCCAAACACTTCGCTGAGGTCACACTATTGGATTTCTGAGAGCCTTGGAAAAGCAGATACTGATAAAAAAAAAAAAAAACAACCTGAGTCTTAAATGAGAAAGCTATTTGATTTGCTTTCTAATGTCCAGCATGGGATTTGGCAATCATTCTTTTAATGTCAAATTTACATGAAAATGTCAGTAAGCTATCCCTCATGACAAGAAGGGTTTGACATTGTTATCTTTATAACTCGTAGGCTTGGAGACCCGCGCTGTATTGAGAGGACCTCGCCCTTTCTGTCAGTGATGTTTTTGTAATTAGGAGGGACACAGACCTAACATGCAAATAAACCTTTACCCTTCATAGTCGTGCTTAGAATTAGCAGACACTCCCTTGATAGACATCATGAAGGATATCAGCATCGCTCTTAATGGCTTCTACATTATTTTAATAGATCTTAATAACATCTTCCTAAAATTCATGAACCTGCTCCCCTGTGGACCTCTTTCACTGTGTTTTTCGCAGTTCACTGGAACTCTCTGAAAAGGCTGCACTCCTACTAAATTCAAGGGTGAATAAAGGCAAATAAAGGTATCGCCTTCATATCTGTCTCAGATATTGTCAGGAGACAGGAGCACACAGGGATAAGAACCATGCAATCAGGAGTTTTAAAGAGTATGCAACAGCAATGAAATAACCCCTATTCAATAGAGACAGTCAGCCTAGTTCTATATTCATGTCACAATAATGAGGAGTATAATTGCAAGCCTATATCAAGCACCATATAGTGCTGTCAAGGGCTCCTATGAGAAGGAGGCTGGTTTTATTTTCTGCACAGATAGATGATATCTCGCAAATCAATCGCTGTCATTAGAAGACGATTCTCTTCATATTTTCTCTTCTGATCCAGGCTGCCCTTTCTAATCCACTTCAACCAGTTCAAGCTCTCCCGACATTTAGTTTTTACAGACCAGACATTCATCTCTTCTTTTACTCTCCCTCTTTAATCATGGTTACTTAAATACTGAATAATACTCATTTTCATTTTATTATCCTATTTTATTATCTTTTTTTTATCTCACATACAAATGAAAGGAATCCATGAGGGATACTAAAGAGCAAAATACGACAAAGCACAAAATCGACTGGCACAGAGGGCAGACACTGCAGACTTTGCCCATTTGGAAAGGCTGCTATGTGAACTTCTTTTAATGAAAATCAGATGCCTGAGTGCAATGGCACTATAAATAACAATGCAATGACAAAGACCTAGGCAGCTGAAACAGAATCCTCCGTAATTGGACAGGGGGACCTGATATTACAATTATGACCTAATTAAGACAAGCAGATGGTGAGAGAAAGAAAGACAGACAATCACATTCAAGCACCTGTACCCTTCCACTCTCCCCTTAACTCCGCCTGGGAGACTGACAAATCCAGTTGCTGCATCCAGTATGGGGGAAATGCTGACCCACGTGACCTGTGGTTGTGGTTGCACTTAATCTAGCATAAATGCTGCAGCAAAATGTAAGGAATAGCCAATTGAGGGGCGTGGCAGGACAGAAGCCCTGCTGCTGTAAATAGTGTGTGTGTGGGGGAATGTAAGGTTGGCAGGGACGGGGGTAAATCTATCCCTGCCAGCAATCACAGGTGTGGCCATTCCCCAATTAGGTAATTGGTGCTAATTGGGGAGTGGCCACATGTATAAAAAGCAGCCTGACCAAAGGCCAAAGATGGCCCCTCTGCCTTCCAATCCCCATGGGATGGCAGATTAGATGCCAGAGAGGGAGGTGTATCTGCCTGAGTGCCAGAGAGGGAGGTGCTGCCTGCCAGAGAGCCAAAAGAGGAGGAGCCTCTGGTGTCTTCAGTGCAAAAGGGGGAGGGGCTGCTGGTGTCTCCAGAGCCAGAAGGGGAGGGGCCTCTGCCGTCTCCAGTGCAAAAGGGGGAGGAGCTGTTGCCATCTCGTGCAAAAGGGGGAGGAGCTGATGCCATCTCAAGAGCTGGAAGGGTAGGAGCTATTGCCTGACCCAGCGCCTCCACCACTGCCAGAGGCCATGCGCTCCTGCCAGCTTTGCCACCGCTGAAGGGCACAGTGCAGCCAGCACTGACAGAAGGCCCAGCACCACTGCCAGCATTGGGGCCACCACCTATAGAAAACTCCAGAGTGGAGAAAAGTCACTCGGGCTTAGGGGGTAGAAAGGGGGTTAAATGGACACCTCCTCACAGAAGCCCAGGAGTCACAAGAGGGGTTAAACGGGCACCCCTGACAGAAGGGAGGGGGACTACACAGGGTTTTGATAGGAACTGGATATCTCTTAACCTTTGCTTTATCTCAACCTTTGCCTTTTGTGTTTTTCTCATGCCCGTTGTGGAGATCAGTCCACATGACAAAGCCACCAAACCATTTGGCACCACAGGAAGGTGGTGTTCTGATCGTCATCGTAGACCGTTAAAAAAAAAACATTGAATGGAAGCTGTCATTCCCGATACCATCGTCCATGCATTCTTGGTTAGCATTTCACTGTCGGGAGCTCTTCTAAGATAAAAAAACAACTTGGTTGGCTGCTCTCTCTGGAAAGACATAAAAAAAAATAATCTGATTAAAAATGAAAAATTATCTAAATTCATGGTTCAGTTAGGGGTATGGGTAGATTCAACCTGGTCATAAATCCCAGTCTGTCATTTACTATTACTGATGGAAAGACCAGAGGCATGCTGACTATCATAGGCTTGATCTTTCATACAAATCCCTCCAACCCCTGCCAAAACAACAACATTCCTTCCTCGCCAGCCAAGACCTCCTAGTCTTTAAGATTCACAATTTACTGTCAGTTAAACTATGCAAACCCTTCAACCTACTTATTTGTAGCTGCAGCTTTATTGGAAGTCTCAGATGGGAGACTTCCAGGGAAAACCAGGCGCTGACCGCGGTGTTCATCCCACAGTGTAGTGCATGCATTCAGAACAATCCAGCACAGTAGAACATCCTTCCCTAACTGTAATAATAAAATCAATGCAGTGTGAAAACATACTGCAAGCATCCTTTCAAACACGACAGGCAGTTCAGCAGGTACTGGTATTGTGGAATGGAATTCCTCGTATTACTTTACAACAAGGCATTGCATCAGGGAGATAGTGTATTAATTTAGCATCTCTTTATGGTGTTTACAGGTCCACAATCAATAAAACATTAATTGAAGTATATCATCTTGTACATAGCAGGAGAAAGCAAAGAACAATGTCATTTATTAATGCTATTTCTAGACCTGAGTTACAACAGGAAGAGTCCTGCACTTGGGAAGTCCTGGTAAAGAACCTACGCTGTTTTTTTTTTGTTTTTTTTTTAATTTATGTTTTGTTGTGTTGCTTTTATCCCGTCAAGGTTATCCATTCTTCTTTCTTTCCTTCCTTCCTTCTTCTTGGATGAATACCTTTCACATTCTATTCCATCTGAGTGTTGACAGCACTCTAACATGACTTTGTAACTGAAATTCGAGGTCACTGTTAGAGTATTCTAGTGTTACAGCGCTCAGAGTTAATTAGGGGGTTGTTTAAAATGATGATACCTTATTTGGTCCAGTGTTTTATTTAAGCACTTTATTATTTGTGCCAATGTAATGAACTATACAATTTAATCTAAGAAATTATATTAAATTTCAGCCCAGAAAAATAGGTTTAAATAGTGTTTGGTTTCCAAACAAACAAATTATCGCTTGCTTTAAGGTGCACGATTATCGCCCTTTAGTAAATACAGTGTAAATAAAGCTCACCTCATTATTCAGAGGGTGGTGCCTCATTTAAATGCATTAGCATGGATTACCATGCAACTCACATATGCATTCTGATTATCATAGTGCGGCACAATAAAATATGCCAACTTTGTTGCGTGATAATGAATACAATTGCAATAGTGAATACGGAAATCGTGAACGTGCACACTAATTACAATTATGGTGCACCATAATGTTTAGCGCCCTTTCGTAAACGAGGCCCTAGGTTTCCAAAAAGCCCCCTAAAGAATAGGGCACGCTTAAAGAAAAAGCATTAACCTAATTCTGCTGTGTAAAGAAGTGCCTACATGCCAAGCACATTAATTCCCTCAAGTTAGCTGCTTATCATGCATACATAGATTACACATGGTAAATTGGAACCCAAGACCTTTTGGGTCTAAATATTTCACCAGCTGAGTTAAAGGAATTGGCCTATGCTGTGTGTCACACTCGGTTACAATGAGCTGAAGAGAGAAGAAAATAATGCAGGTGTATTTATAACTCTCTATTTATGGGTCTGGAATAGGATCTGTCTGCTACTGCATTAGCTTTCCCAGTGCTGGCTAATGATTAAATGATAGGGCTTGCCTAGTTTACTCATTTGGAGCGCCTGCAGGGAAGTAATCCCGCTATCACTCAGGGGTCAGTGCAGAAGAGACAGCCTTTTCAATATGAATCCAGCGCCAGCAATGTAGAGGAGTGGATTGGCGACAGGAGTGTGATTCAGACCCACAGGCCTGGCAACAGCAGCCCCATCAGCACTGAGGCACAATTGTGCAGGAAGAGTTTTTTCTTCTTTTATGAAAGGTAGCATATTGCAGCATTCTGCTTCCATCATCCCAAATGGACAAAAGTTCAATTCTGCAGAGGAACAAGCTGTGTAATAACTCCCCTAGAGCACTGATTTGTACATTGGCAATGGGCCCCTATTCACAAAGATTTAACTCATGTGTCTGTTTTGATGGAAGGTTTGATAGTCATGAAACTGTTGTTGGTTCCTTTATCACAAAGTTTATTTTATCTATAAAAAATATCCTTGAATGAATATTCCTTAAGTTAAAATGGTTATGACCCCTCAGTACACAAATCCTAGCAATGTCACTGCCACACACACACCCCCATATTCCCATAATTGCCATTGAGATGTTGTATTCAGCTGTCTGTTGACTTGCTTTACATGTCATGGTGAGTCATAGAGGATTTCTGGAATAGAGCCTCACTGAAACCTTGCTATGCACAGAGGTCAAACGTTCCAAAGGTTGGCACTGACCTGCATCCTTACAGCGCTGCCAGCACACTTCCCTGTTTTAACTCTTCCCTGGTATAGAAAACACAGCTGCCTAGGAAAGAAAAATGCATATTGCAGCATGTCTGATACAAGCCATAGCAATTTGCAATGG